>NW_028289122.1:0-292819 GCF_059628265.1 Tinamus guttatus | reverse complement strand
GTCCCCGGGGGTATTTTTGGGGTAACCGGGGGCATTCGGGCGCCATCTTGGCAGGAGGAGCTGGCGGCCAATGGGGCCCTGGTCCAGGAGCGGCGCCGGGCCCTGGCCGAGGCCCCCAACGTCGCCCTCTACTGGGCCATGTACAGCAGGTAGGGGGCAACGGGGGCTACTTGGGGGCAACGGGGGCTACTTGGGGGGCAACTGGGTCAATGGGGGGCAACTGGGTCAATGGGGGGTCAATGGGGCCAATGGGGGGTCAATGGGGTCAAGGGGGGGGGTCAGTGGGGCCAAGGGGGGTCAATGGGACCCAGGGGAGTCAATAGGGTGGAGAAGGGGGCTCAAGGGGGCCGAGGGGCTCAATGGGGCCAAGGAGGCTCCATGGGGGCCAAGGGGGATCAATGGGGCCAAGGGGAGGTCAATGGGCCAAGGGGGCTCCATGGGGCAAAGAGGGGCTCGATGGGGCCAAGGAAGGGTCAATGGGGCCGAAGGGGGCTCAATGGGGCCAAGGGGGTTCAATGGGGCAAAGAGGGGCTCAATGGGGCCAAGGAAGGGTCAATGGGGCCAAGGGGGCTCAATGGGGCAAAGAGGGGCTCAATGGGGCCAAGGAAGGGTCAATGGGGCCGAAGGGGGCTCAATGGGGCCAAGGGGGGATCAATGGGCCCTATAGGGTCAACTGAGCCAACAGGGGCTCAATGGGGCCAAGGGGGGGTCAATGGGGCCAAGGGGGGTCAATGGAGATAAGGGGGGCTCAATGGGGCCAAGGAAAGGGTCAATGGGGCCAAGGGGGGGTCAATGGGGCCGAAGGGGGCTCAATGGGGCCAAGGGGGGATCAATGGGCCCTATAGGGTCAACTGAGCCAACGGGGGCTCAATGGGGGCCAAGGGGGGGTCAATGGGGCCAATTGGGGTCAATGGGGCAAAGAGGGGCTCAATGGGGCCAAGTGGGGTCAATGGGCCGAAGGGGGCTCAATGGGGCCAAGGGGGGATCAATGGGCCCTATAGGGTCAACTGAGCCAACGGGGGCTCAATGGGGCCAAGGGGGGGTCAATGGGGCCAATTGGGGTCAATGGGGCAAAGAGGGGCTCAATGGGGCCAAGTGGGGTCAATGGGGTCAATGGGGGCTCAATGGGGCCAAGGGGGGATCAATGGGCCCTATAGGGTCAACTGAGCCAACGGGGGCTCAATGGGGCCAAGGGGGGGTCAATGGGGCCAAGTGGGGTCAATGGGGCAATTGGGCTCAATGGGTCGACTTGGGGGAAGGGGGCGGAGTCAATGGGTTCTGACTCCGCCCCTTCCCCCCCCCCCCGCAGCCGCCGGGACCTGGGCCTGGAACGGGCCGGAGCCTCAAGTGAGTGACCCCTCCCCCCCCCCCCGTGACCCCACGTGACCTCCCGTGACTCCGCCCCCCGCCCCGCCCCGCCCCCTTCCCAGGTGCCCGGTGCTGCTGGTCGTGGGCGACGGCTCCGCCACGAGGAGGCCGTGGTGAGTGGGGGGGCGGGGCTTGAGGGGGCGGGGCCATAGCGGGGGGCGGGGCTACGTCGGAGAGGGGGGCGGGGCCACAGCGCGGCGGGGGGGCGGGGTTCTAAAGGGGCGGGAGCCCAGAGAAGGGGCGGGGCTTGCCAAAAGGGGGCGGGCTACATTATGAAAGGGCGGGGGTCATAGAGGGGGCGGAGCTACGTTACGGAGGAGGCGGGGCCACGGCGGGGCGGGGCTACATTATGGAGGAGATGGGGGTCATAGAGGGCGGGGCTACGTTACGGAAGGGGCGGGGTCATAACGGGGGCGGGGTCATAACGGGAGGGGGCGGGGCCTCGTCGGAGTGGGCGGGGCCCCCCCTAAGCCCCGCCCCCGCAGGTGGAGTGCAACGCCCGCCTGGACCCCACCCAGACCTCCTTCCTCAAGGTAGGCCCCGCCCACAAGCCCCGCCCCCTCCCGCAAGCCCCGCCCCCCCTCCCCTAATCCCTCCCCCCTCTCCCCCCCGCCGCTCCCCCCCTCGCGGGGGGCGGGGCCTGGGGGTGGGCGGGGTCTCGTTGCAGATGGCCGACGGCGGGGGCAGCCCCAGCTCACCAGGTAAGGGGGCGTGGCCACGTGGAGGGGGCGTGGTCAGGAGGAGGGGGCGTGGCCCCGCTGACCCCGCCCCCTCCCAGCCGGCCAAGCTGACCGAGGCCTTCAAGTACTTTGTGCAGGGCCTGGGCTACCGTGAGTAGATCGCTAATTAATTAGCGCTTAATTAGCTCATTAATATGCATTAATTAGGGTTTAATTAACCCCCCCTCCCCATTAGCAACCCCAGGGGTTAATGAACACCCAGAATGGGTGGGATTAACGGCCATGGGGGCGTGGCTTCAGTGTGGGCGTGGCCTGGGATCGGATCACAATGGGGGGCGTGGTCTCCTGGTGGCGTGTCCTCATTGGGGTGTGTCCTGGGGGGGCGTGGCCTCATTGTGGGCGTGTCCCGGGATTGGGTCATAATGGGGGGGCGTGGCTTCAGTGGGGGAGTGTCCTGGTGGGCGTGTCCTCATTGGGGGCGTGTCCTGGGCATGTGTCATTATGGGAGGCGGGTCCTGGGGGGCGTGGCCTCAATGTGGGCGTGTCCTCACGTCATCACGGGGGGGGGCGTGTCCTGGGCACGTGTCATTGCAGGGGGCGTGGCCTCACGTCACCATGGGGGTGTGGCCCCGGGGGGGCGTGGCCTAATTGTGGGCGTGTCCCGGGAAGATTGGGTCATAATGGGGGGCGTGGTCTCCCGGGGGGCGTGTCCTGGGAATTGGCTCATAATGGGGGGCGTGGCTTCGGTGTGGGCGTGTCCTGAGGGCGTGGCCTCATTGTGGGCGTGCCCACGTCACCATGGGGGGGCGTGTCCTCACAATGGGCGTGTCCTGGGCATGAGCCATCATGGGGGGCGTGGCCTCATTGTGGGCGTGTCCGGAGGGGGGCGTGGCCTCGCTGACGCAGGCCCCGCCCCCCAGTGGCCTCGGCCGGGCTCCGTCGCCCTCCCGCTCCGACTCCGCCTCCAGCGGCGGCTCCGCCCCCCGGGGGAGGAGCCTCTCGCGGGGCTCCGACGCCTCCACCCCCCCCCGCTGAGCGCCGCCCCCAAAATCCCCCCGATTCGCCCCAAAACGGCCCCCGAGACCCCCAAATCCCCCCGATTCGCCCCAAAACCCCCTCCCAGGCCTCCCCAAATCCCCATTTTCCACCCCAAATCCCAAGTTTTCCCCCAAAATCCCCATTTTTCACCCCAAATCCCCATTTTTCACCCCAAATCCATTTTCCACCCCAAAACCCCGATCTTTTGCCCCAAATCACCATTTTCTGCCCCCAAATCCCGAGCTTTCACCACCGAATCCCAATTTTTCCCCCAAACCCCGATTTTCCACCCCAGAATCCCAAACGTTTGCCAAAAATCCCCATTTTCTCCCGAACCTCCATGTTTTCCCGCAAATCCCAATTTTGCCCTCCAAAATCCCCATTTTTCTGCCCCAAACCCCAATTTTTCACCCCCAAAACCGGAATTTTCACCCCCAAGCCCCGATTTGCCCCCCGATCCCGATTTTCACCCAAAACCCCGATTCCTCCCCAAATCCCTGTTTATCTCCCAAATCCCGAGTTTTCACGCCAAAAACCCCGATTTTTCACTCCAAAACCCCGATTTTTCACACCAAACCCCGATTTTTCACTTCAAAACCCGATTTTTCACGCCAAAACCCGATTTTGCACCCCCAAAACTCCGTTTTTTCACTCCAAATGCGATTTTTCACCCCAAACCCCATTTTTGCCCCAGAATTCCAATTTTCCACCCCAAACCCCGGATTTTCCTCCCCAACCCGCATTTTCCACCCCAATTCCCGCTGTTTCCGGGGGGACAATAAAAGCGGCGGCGCAACCGGCTCCGCTGTCTCCATGGCGATCGCGCCCCCCCCCCGCCCGGGAGAACAGCGCATGCGCAATGAGCTGCCGCGCTCCCCCCCGCCGCTCCAGCCCCTCCCGCCGCGCGTGCGCAGTGCCCCTAGAGCCCCCCCCCCGGCCCGGGAGAACAGCGCATGCGCAGTGCGCCGCGGCGCTCCCCCCGCCCGGAGAACCGCACATGCGCAGTGAGCAGGAGCCGCTCCCCCCCCACGCCGCGCGTGCGCAGTGCCCCTAGCGCTCCCCCACCCGGAGAACAGCGCATGCGCAGTGCGAAGGGGTCGCGCACCCCCCCCCGCCGCGCGTGCGCAGTGTCCCGCGCGCTCTCCCGCCCGGAGAACAGCGCATGCGCAGTGCCAAGGGGTCGCGCGCCCCCCCGCCGCGCGTGCGCAGTGCCGCGCGCCCCCGCAGAACCGCGCATGCGCACTGCCCTGCCGCGCTCCCCCCCACCCTCCCGCGCACGCGCAGTGCGCAGGAGCCGCTCCAGCCCCCCCCGCCGCGCGTGCGCAGTCCGCCGCCGCGCTCCGCCCCCCCCTCCCGCGCATGCGCAGTGCCGCCATTTGCCGTGAGGCGGCGGCCGCGCAGCCACGAGCCGAGAAGCGGCCCCTGAAAACGGCCGAAAAACGACCGAAAAACAGCCAAAAAACGGCCGAAAATGGCCGAAAATGGCCGAAAATGACCTCTTGAGGTCGTGAAACGCGTCGGAGGTGGCGCTGGCATCGGAGGTGGCGCTTTTGGTGCTTCAGTTTGCGGTCGTTTCCTCCTGACCTGATTGAGAAAGAATGAGAAGAGAGGGAGAAAGAGAGAAAAGGGGGAAGAGCCTTGATTGACCCCCTTTGGCTCCCCAGACCCCATTGAGCCCCATTGGCCCCGCTAGACCCCATTGGTCCCCATTGGCCCCCTAGACCCATTGATCCCCCATTGGCCCTGATCGACCCTCTTTGGCCCCCGTAGACCCCATTGACCCCCTTTGGCCTCTCCAGACCCCATTGCACCCCCATTGGCCCCCCTAGGGACCCATAGGGACCCATAGAGACCCATAGGGACCCATAGAGACCCATAGAGACCCATAGAGACCCATAGGGACCCATAGGGACCCATAGAGACCCATAGAGACCCATAGAGACCCATAGGGACCCATAGGGACCCATAGCGACCATAGAGACCCATAGGGACCCATAGAGACCATAGGGACCCATAGAGACCCATAGGGACCCATAGAGACCCATGGAGACCATAGGGACCATAGGGACCCATAGCGACCATAGAGACCCATAGGGACCCATAGAGACCATAGGGACCCATAGAGACCCATAGAGACCCATAGGGACCCATAGGGACCCATAGAGACCCATGGAGACCCATAGGGACCCCCAATACTGAGGTGCCCCAATCCCTTCACATCTAATATTGGGGTACCCTAGAGAATTTCACCCATAATTTTGGGGTATCTGGACTCGCCACCCCAGGTTTGGGTGCCCCCAGTCCCTTTTTCCCCAAATGGGGATGCGTAATTTCCCCCCCATATTGGGGTGCCCCAACTGACACTGCCCTAACCCCCCCAGTGACCTTTCCCTGCACAGGCTGCAGGAGGAGGACCATAGAAAGCTCATGGATTCTGGAGGAATCCCCAAAAAGTTGAAGCCCCAAGTGAAAAGCAGCCAAGAGGAGCTGACATCAGCCAGGTAACATAGAGAAACATAGAGAACCGAGGACATGAAGAACGCAGGACATTAGGAACACAGCAGGACCTCGAGGGGACAGGGGCATAGAATTCACATAAGACTTTGGGTGTGGGAATATATAGGATAAAAGGTTCATGAAGGGAACCTGTTGAAGATTGCAACTTGTACTTCTGCATGTTGAATGCCATTTTCTAATCAGAGGGGTGATACTGGGCATAGATGCACGACACTCCTGTTTGGTGGTAGCTGGGGGGGATTGACCATTGGGTTGAGTGTTGGGTTGGGTTGAGCGTTGGGTTAGGGTTGGGTTGGGTTGAGCGTTGGGTTGGGTTGAGAGTTGGGTTAGGGTTGGGTTGAGTGTTGGGTTGGGTTGAGAGTTGGGTTAGGGTTGGGTTGAGGGTTGAGTGTTGGGTTGACCATTGGGTTGAGTGTTGGGTTGAGTTGAGGATGGGGTTGGGTTGGGTTGAGGGTTTGGGTTGGCTTGAGCCACCACCAGAAAAACGCCCCAAAACCACCCCAAAAAACCCCAATGCGTCCAAAAAAAAGGAAGATATCCAAGGCTCAAAGGGCTGCTGGAGAGCAGGACCCCAGCTTGGCCAGGAGCACCGGGCTCTCCCAAGCACACACATGGCACGTTGCCTCCCGAGACGCGTCCCGATCCCGCCGGCAATGCCCCCGTGAACATCGTCTTCAACCGCATTGAGGTTGAAGGAAGGTTGAGGTTGAACCGCATTGAGGATTTGGAGGAAATCTCCGAAGAAGAAGCAGAAGAGCCCTGGGATCTGACACCCCCATCTCCTTCAGAAGCACCGGGCTCTCCCAAGCACACAGATGGCTCATGGGCTCACCAAACCGACCCCTTTCCAACAGGCAACAAGCCACTGAACATCCCTTCCTACTGCCATGAGGATTTGCAAGACATCTCCAAGGAAGAATTCAAAGATCCCTTGGAAAAGGAGGAGTTTGTCCAAATCTGCATTACAGATTTGACGCTCGCAACCTCCACCAAGAAGAGACCAACGCTGTTACCCCATGACTGGTGTTGTTTTCAAGTTACCCTCTCGCGTGTGTTCCTTCTCGGCTATCGGCTACGTAAAAACTGCTCCTAAACGAGCTCTTGGGGGAAGAGCTACAGGGAGGTTCTACTACACTCAGAAGTATGGTATTCCAATTGAATAATTAAGCCATTCTTCACGCTATGCTTAAATGACTATGAGGATTAGAGCGAATAATAGGAGAGCATGAATGAGAAGAGAACGCCGTGAAAAGCATTACACAAAATACTAGTTACTAGTGGAGCGGCTAGATTTAATGGATCTTCATTCAACGCTACTCCATCTGCCAAGGACAAAAATGCACTCTTAGTAGAAGGGGTAGAACTGTAATATCAGAATTGTTTTCTAAATGTCAAGATTAAATTAATTAGAATTATATTAATTTTCAAAATTAAGGTGCGGATTTTTAAATAACAGCTTAGTTTGATAAAAAGAACACTGTGCAATGATGCTTGGGTATAGGTAGGATTTCTACAAGCTTGGTATTCCCATATCTTCTAACCCCAATTTACAATCCTGATGCAATTAACTCATCCTAGATGTTCCCCTATTGGTTGGCCTCGGAAAAACCTTTATCCATCAAGCGATCAGGCCACTGTTTTCAGTGCTTTCGTGGCCAAAATCCAGCCTTGCTGTGGCAGCCGGACACAGGCTTTGCCCTCACCGCTTCTTTGGCTTCTCTTTTGCTTTTTCTCTTTCACACATCTCACCTACCTTTCTTCTCAGAGTGTCTAGGCACCCTACACACACCAACAGATACAGAAATCAAGAGCTTCTTCGTGGCCAAGGGACATCTGCATCCTCTTCCAAGTGCAATGGAAACAGGTTGCTTTGATGGAGATGCTCCTCTGTCTTTACTGCTCCTTTCACTTTACTCTTGTTACTTTACTTGATATTTTAGGAAGTATTAGACCAGTAATAAAATAATTCCAAGGGAGAATGCTCTCTTTAGCCTCGCTCCCTCACAAACAGGAGTTGCTGCCTGGCCTTGGCCTGCAGGGCCTGGCTGCCCTCGGGGGTTCCTTTTGAACAGACAGGAGAATAAGAGGAGCAGGGTCAGTACTCAGATACCTGCCCTGTTAAGAAGTTACCCAGAGAACCTTTTGACTTCTTCCCCTGTCATGAGCTGCTTCTAGACCCAGTACTCATGACAGCTGCTCCAGCCCTTCCGGAGCTCATATGGATTCTGAGTGCTGGGGAAACCTCTCCCGCACACAACAGAAAACCCCAGAATCACCCCAAAGCACTTCTGCGGGGGTTCTCACTTGGAAGAAGGCACTGCTTTCTTGGCCACCTCCCTTGCTTCTTCCTGGATGGTTGGCAGCCCAGGAGCTTGTGCCTTCTTTTGAGCATGAAGCCTCCTCTGGGTAATGAGGCACCTGGCAGGACTCCCTGAAAGGATGGATCAGGAGAAAGGGCCATTGCGCAGCTGAAGACAGTCGCACAGGGCTCCCTGCACCAAGGCCCTCTCCTCTGGAGGCTGAACAAACCCACACCTCCCAGCTTCTCCTTGACCAGCACATGTGCCTGTCCCCTGGGGACCTTAGTGGCAGTGCTCCCTTTTGTGGTGGCCTTTACCTTGCGCTGCTGCAGCGTGGAGGAGGCCAGATCTGGAGCCTGCTCTGTTCGGTGCCCTCTCAACCTCACACCTGCAAAGAGGACGCATATAAGGATGCTCAGAAAGGAGAGTCCCCCGGAAAGCTGCTCTGCGTTGCCTGCCCAGCACCAGGAAAAGCCAGGTCATGGTGACAAGGGGGCAACAACCTTCCAGAGCACAGGGAGACTCTGTGTCCCAGCGAAACATCTCAGCCCACGTACAAGCACAGCGTTGTCCAAGGCGCTCACCTCTCAGGAGACTCGTCTCTATAGGCAGTCTTGCCCATTTCCTCTGCCACCGCTCTCGCTCGCCGGGCCAGTTCCTCAGGTGTAATCCGCTTGCGAGCGAGGAGCCGCTTGCAGGCACGGGTTAGAGGGAGGCTCCCTGGCAGGGGGAAAGAAGAACACTCTTCAGAAAGCCAGGCCAGCTTGGACCAGCGTTTTGGGTTCATGTCCTGCCGAGGGTGCTGTGTCACCAAGGATGGCCCTTGCACTGCCTCTCCTGGCACCCTCATTAAGGGCTGAATCACGCCCCCGTGAATTTCCCTTGGAAGGGACCTTTGGAGATCACTGAGTCCAACCCTCCTGCACAGGCAGGGTCAGCTAGAGCACACTGCGCTCGATCGTGTCCACGCGGGTTTTGGTGCTCTTCCTAATGTACCCCAGGACACCACCGGCCGCCTTGGCCACAAGGGCGCATTACTGGCTCCTGGTCTACTTGTCAAGGCAGACAACATCCACTGCTCTCGCCTCATCTACACAGCCAGTCATTCCATCCTAGAAGGTTTGCGGGTTGAGGAAGGATCATTTCCCCTGGGTGAATCCATGCAGACTACTGATCACCTCCTTGTCCCCCACAGGCTTACAGACAACATCCAGGACGAGCTCTTCCATCCCCTTCGAAGGGATGGAGGGGAAATTCACACAAGATGCTGCTAAACACTTGCTATGCACAAGAAAACAGAGGTGGTGCACGGTGGAAGGGGGTAATAAGCTTTCCGAGTCAAGAAGGGCTCTGTGGCCCAGTGACACGTCTCTCTCCCACAGTCAGCCCGCTTGTTGCCTTCTCCCAGGTTCTCACCTCACCGCAGACTTGCTCTCCTCCCTCGCTCTGGACGTCTCCGTGAGCCCAGTTACGCTCCAGGAAGAGCGGCTGTGATGGGGCAAGAGGCGCTTCCCAGGACGGCTCCCTGAAATGGGGATTGGGAGAGAGACCATGGGCTGTTTTAGTCCAGGCATCCTATTTCCCTCTTGCCTACAATTCCCTAGCAAGAAGAACAAAGCGAAAGCGTACCAAATCTAAGGAAGGTCCTGACACGGGTTACTTTACCTTTCTCTAAATTGTCAACACCAGCCTCTTCCTCCACGGTCTTTTTTGGCCTGGGCGTAAGAGGCGGATGGGGCACTCTTGGTGGTGGAGGTCTTGGCACGAGCTTGTATTCGGAGCTGGAAAGAGGAGGAGAAAAATGAGCCTGACGAGAGGCTTGCAATTTCCAGCTACACACTGTTGTGCAGCAAAAAAGCAGCAGGCATGAAGGGAGGAGGGCAACCATCCTTCAGAGGTCACATTTGTGTCCGGGAAAACTATCTCCCTCCCACAAGTACCTGAGCACACGATCAGCCCAACTGCCTTCCCCCAGGCTCTCACCTTGCAGGAAACTTGCTGCTCCCTTCCCCTTCTGCTCGTGCTGCGATGCCACGAACCCTCCGTGCGCAACGTCTTTCACTGGGAAAGAGGCGCTTTTCCCCTGAAAACGGGGACCATGAGAGCTCATCAGCTCTACTAAGCCACACAGAAGCTCTGTGCCTTGGCTAGAATTCCCTAGCAAGAGGAACACAGTGTAGGCCAGCAAAGCTCCAGGAAAATTCCTGTCAGGTGCTTCCCAAGAGGACTCTCTGAAACGGGGAATGGGAGAGAGCTCATCAGCTTTACTGCTCCATACACCACCTTGGAGCTAGCAACAAGCAAAAGGACCAATAGACCTCTACGAAACTTCTGTTGGGTCTTAAATTACCTTTAGTGGTCTTCTCATTGCCACTCTCTTCTTGCCCGGTCACCTTTGGGCTGGGTCTTAGAGGTGCACGTGCCCCTCTTGGTGGGGGCCTCGGATAGAACTTGAACGCACCACTGAGAACAAGAAGAAGAGAAAAATGAGCCTGAGAAGAGGGTCACAAAAACCTGCTCCCTCCTTGCTGTGCAGCAAGGAAGCACAGGGCATGGTAGAAGGGGGCAACCACCATGTCTGAATTCGGAAAGTCTTTGTGTCCAGGAAACACAGCTCCCTCCCACAAGCAGCAGAGCACAGTATTCGCCCACGTGCTCGAACGCCTTCTCCCAGGCTCTCACCTCTCAGGAGACTTGGTCTTCAGGGCAAGAGCAAGTTCTTCCTCCTGGGATGTGGCCCCACTTATGCTGTGGGAAGAATTGCTGTCCTGGGGCAAGAGGCACTTCCCAGGAACACTCCCTGAATGCAGGATAGGAAAAATGTGATCAGAAGAGCAGCCCACGGTGAGTGTGAACACAACCCCCATTTTCATCTGCTCCCGGCTCCTAAAACACTGTGCCAGCAATCTGCGTTTCCCCACAGACATGCTTCCAAAGACGTTGTTGGTCTCCCTTTCACGTTGCCTGTAGTGACTCTGCCTCCTTTCCTCTTAATTTCTCCATGGCACTACTGCTAGAGTGCTATTACGTACCACAAGTATTTCCTGGGGAATGGACCTTTTCTGGAGCTCACATTCCCTGATGGCTCAGTGTGCGCCGGGGCCAGGGGCACCGTGATATCAGGGGCCTTGTGGCTATGACATGTGTGGCTATGACAGTTGCTTCCAATCCCTCCGCACAAGCCTTCCCCTGCATGAGGAGCAATGAGAAGACTTGGGGTGGCAGCTCTTTTTTGGGTTGCCCTTCAGTTGTTAGTTTTTGTCTTAAGTGGTCACAAAAACATATGGAGGAGTCCAAGGAAAGCTGAGATGGTTATGGGGGGCTGAACACCAACTTCCGCTGCCAGGTGCTCGTTTAGTGCAAGCAGGACACGACACTCACTTGCAGCCTCCAAGACACCCCTGGAGGGCTTCAGGACCCACTCCCATCCCACAGTATGGCAACACAGCACAAGAGACCCAAATGACACATGGAAATAACCTGCATGTGGCACATCATCTGATGATGTACAGCTCTCTCTGGGTACCTCTCCGTCACATAGGGGTCTCTAGCCCCAAGGCTCTAACCCGTGCTGCAGTAAGCAGAAGGGGGAAGCATGAAGAGAAAAGATCTCGTTCTCAGAAGTGTTCAGTTATGTGAACACAAGCTCAAGTTTTGCCCACTGTAACTGCAATGACAAGAGCCTGGAGGAGTCCACCTTCCCAGCCGGTGCTTAGCCTTCCCTTTGAACCCTGGTGCCTTAGAAGATGGCACTGCTGGTTGGTACTTAAGAGAATGGTCCCCCTGACAGCAGTCATGTAAGGTGTTTGAAATAAGAGGAAAAGAACTGTTTATTGCAGTCACCTGTTTATTGCTGGCACACAAGCTATGTGCTCATTCCACGTGCTGGGAAGGAAGCACGAGATGACCTTGGTGTCTCTGGGTGCTCTTTGGGTCCCTCTGTCGCTGCTGGGACATCCCAGAGGGATGAGAGGGGATCTAATCAGTGTCTATAAGTACCTCAAGGGAGGGAGTGCAGAGGACGGGGATGGTCTCTTTTCAGTGGTGGCCACTGATAGGACTAGAGGAAACGGCCGGAAACTGAAACACCAAAAATTCCACAGGAACTTAAGGAAAAATTTCTTAACAGTGAGGGTGACAGAGCGCTGGAACAGGCTGCCCAGAGAGGTTGTGGAGTCTCCTTCTCTGGAGATCTTCAAAACCCGCTTGGATGCAGTCCTGTGCCACGTGCTTTAGGTGTCCCTGCGTATGCAGGGGGGTTGGACTAGATGATCTCTAGAGGTCCCTTCCAACCCTAAGCATTCTATGATTCTATGATTCTATGATTCTATGTATCTGAGCGTGGTGACTGCCTCCCTCATCTTCTGCCCCACCAGCTTCTCAGAAAGAATGAACAGATGGAGATTCGCCAGGCATGAGAAGGTCACATCAGGTAAGAAAAAAAAAAAAAAAAGACTCCTACATATATTTTATGAGATGGGAATTGTATTAAAGCAGCTAATTCTGTGCTTGATCTTTAAGGAGGACCGGAGCAGATGGATTGTTATGATGAAGCACATCTCCAGAGCTGCTCTTGCATCTGCGGGGGCAGGAGCCTGCCCAGCCACGAGGGCATATGGCAACTTCTGGGGCCCCAAGAGAGGGCCTTCAGCTGGCACAGGTGGCCATGGCCTCCACACTGCAGAGTCCCCATGGCCTGAAGGGCCACAAGCAGAGCCCAGTCCTGCTGGGGACGGCACAAGAGGGGCACTTGGCGCTCCCCCGTCCCCCTCCCCGCTGCCACCCCACCCCATTGCCAAGGAGCTCCCAGTCACAGAGGAGCTGCTGCAGTCACAATGAAGGGGCTGCTGTGCTGTCGCCCTGGCTTGCGGCGCCTGCCAGTCTGCGTCTCCTGGCCACGGCGGCAGCATGGCGCACATGCGGAGGCCAGGCCGTGCTGCGGGCAGCGGAGCCAGGGATGCGTCCCAGGCGCTCCCCGAGCCCGCCAGGAACGGGCCGCGCACGCTTGCGCGGCGCCCGGCACCTCCCCTGCTGCGTGCGCCCGACTACCAGAGCCTGGAGCAGGGCGGGCAGCGCAGGAGGAAGCTGGGGGCTCCCCAGGACAGGTGAGCGCTGCTCGTGCTGCGCACCCAGCACAGGGCGCTGCCCTCGCGCAGCCTCCCGGCCCCCAGAGCCCCAGACGCCCCGGGCTGAGCGGCCACTTCAGCCTCTGCGGAGGGGCAGCTGCAGCCAGGAGCTGCCTGGGCCACCCCTTGGCCACCAGCTGCCCTTGAGCAGTGTCCCGGGCCCTGCCAAGGGAGCTGCCCGTGCCCGCGTGTGTCTGCCCCGCGCTGACCCTCTCCCCGGAGGGCAAAAAGCCCCTGGCAGCTCTCGCACAGCCCTGCTCCAGGGCCAGCCGCACGCTGCGTCGGGGAGCACTTGCCCGCCCAGCTGGGGCGAGCTCAGCAGGCAGCCGGGAGGCCAATGCCAGCCCAGGCTGCTGCTGCCGCCCAGGGCCTGGCTGCCTCTGGGGCCCTGCCAGGTGCCCGGGGCAGCTCTCAGCAAGGACGCTGCCGCCCAGCTGCACAACCTCGGGGCTCTCTCTGCTCTCTTGCAGCGTGGACACCTTCTCCCGCATCTTCCATCGGGAGAGAGAGCCGCGAAACGTCCTGGAGGCAGAGACACGCACTCCCAAGCCACCAGAAAGGCTCCCCGAGCTGCGCAACAGCCCCCATCCCCGCCACATCCGCAGGATCCCGGCCATTGGGCAGGGCGGCGCGCAGTGCGTTTTCCTAGTGGAAACAGAGGGCACCAAGGAAGAGCAGGTAGGAAGCGCTGCCTCGTGGGGCTGGGAGCGAGCAGGGGCCATGGGGAACAAGAGCCCTGGGCAGGCCACAAAGGGCAAGGAGAAGCAGTGGGCGCTCCGTGGCCTCCCATCCAGACCAGGGGCCCCTGCCTCCTGCACCCCCAAAGCCGCCTGCCCCGCGGAAGCCACACGAGCTCCTTCCGACCCTTCTCTTCCTCGGCAGGCTCGCTGGTGGCAGTGGGCGCGCACCTGCAGCCCCAGGGAGCGCTTCAGGAGGCCGGCGGGTAAGTTGTGTCCTCTGGGGGCCGGGGCTCCACGGTGCCACCTCCTTGCCCTACAGGGCCCCTCGCAGCTTGAACAGCAAGAGGGAAGCAGCCTGAGATGAGCCTGCTCAACAGGCCCCGCAGCGTTTCTCACCGCTTGCCTTCCTCTCTTTACCCAGGGCCACAGGAAGCCTCCGTGGAGGCCGTCAGGTTTCCCAGCCTCTCCTGAGCTGCACGTGTCGTGCAGCCCCTGCCCAGGGGAAGGCAGGAGTTTTGTGTTGTTTCCCAGGGAGCTCAGGCACAAAAGCATCCCCGCTGCAGCGATGTCTGTGCAGAGCCGTCTTCTCGGGCTCCAGGTGCAGGGAAGAGCTTGGCCACATCCTCTTTACATTCTCCCTCAGCTATTTGGGCCTGTCGATAAAACCTCCTCTCAATCTCTTCTCCACCCAAAACAGGCCTGTTTAGTCTTTCCTCATAAGAGGGATAATGTCTCCCTCAATCACAAATGCTCACCATTGGGATGGAACTTGTCGGCTGTATGCTGCTGGCTCCGGAGAGCCCAGGAGAGGTGAAACGGCCTCTCCTATTCTCCTATTCTCTCTCCTATTCTCCTGAATGCAAGAGAGGACAAGCTGATCCTCAGGAGAGCGCACACTGCTCTCTGCATGGGAAGGGAGCTCCCAAGGCCCTGCCTGAAAAGCAACAACGTCACCAGCGTTTCCTTTGTAGCCAAGTGGATCCATCGCACAGAGGGGCAGTAGAAGGACTCGCTGGGGTCGGGAGATGGGATGGGCGTCACTGCGGGCAACGCTGCAGCGACCACCCCTCGGGAACCAGCTGGCCCCGTTCTTGCTGGACTCGTTCAGCCCTCTCTTCAGCTTCCCACAACGAAGCTGCCGTGGTTCTTCGGCCTCTGTGCGTGTCTCTTGCTTATGGATTCAGGCCCAGAGGGCAGCCTGACATCCTCCAAAAGCCACATTGTCCTGATGAGGGGCAGGATGTTCTCTCCTTCCAGCAGCCTGGAACACAGGAATAAGGGGCCAGGGAAAGGAGACAGAGGAGAGGATGGGGGCAGCTTTGGCCCAAAGCACGCTCTCTTGAGATACCCCAGGGCAAGAAAAGGACCCTACGCTCTGCAAAGCTCCAGCCCCAGCTGCGCTTCAGCTGTGGGTGGATTTTGTGCACACTTGTGCTAGTTTGCCCATGGGCTCCAACCTGGGGTTCTATTTCCTTCCCGGTTAAGAGCTTCCCATCCACAAAGCCATTGTGTGGCACCAGCCCAGACAGCCTAGGAGCCTACACAGACAACCTTGCTCCATTTCGTGTAGCTAAAACTACTGCTCTTAACTCTCCTACTTGGGCACTGCCTTCACTTTCTTCTATTACTTCTTCACCAGTGGTAATATTTAATGCAACAGCCTTTTATAGCCATTTACCATTGAAACTTGTGCAATTCCTTCTGGGGGAGCAGTCCCCTTTAGGATTGCTTCTAGTAAATGAAACGGTTCTCTAGTTTGCACAGGTTGTCTTTGATGTGTTTTCTCAACCTCTTTAACTGCTCAGACTAAGGATAAAAGTCCTTTTTCTCCCATTCAGAATGTTGTAGTTCCCTTTCTTTAAACGCAGTCAAGCTAAACAATAAATATCTTTTTGTTCCATCAGGGCTAGCCTCTAAGTAACTTACAGTAAGTAACAGTAAGTTACTGTGCCTCAGTAACAGTAAGTTATTTATTACTTTACTTTATTACTTTATTACTACTATTACTTACAGTAAGTAGCATGTTCAGGGAAACCCCATTCAGCTGTAAGAGGGTTGTGGGGGTGTTCTGGTCGCAGTGACCGAAATGTTTCTAGTTCTCCACTGGGAGTTTTGACTGTCTCTTTGTGTTCTAATTCCCGCTTCCAAGGTTTGTCTTTCCTTAAGAGCGAATATAATGGACGGGCAATGATAGAAAATCCAGGTAGGTGCCTTCTCCACTATCCTAAAGTTCCCATCTATTGTTGTAATTCGCCTCTGGTTAAGAGGTTTTGCCACTCTGGACATTCCGAAAGGAATTCAAGTTGATGCTGGTCCTGCTAATGTTTCACAAACAGTTTCTGTCTTCCTACAAGACTGGAGTATAGAACACATTACAGGTATACCGCATTCCCCCACTGGACAAGCCATTACTGAACGTGTCCATGGGACTCTCAAGGCTATGTTAAATAAACAAAAAAAGAGGAAATCCTATGGACAGTGTTACCCCAGTGCAAGGTCCTGCACCTGGGGAGGAATAACCCCAGACACCAGTACAGGTTGGGGACTGACCTTCTGGAGAGCAGCTCTGCGGAGAAAGACCTGGGTGTCATGGTGGATGACAAGGTGACCATGAGGCAGCAGGGTGCCCTCGTGGCCAAGAAGGCCAATGGGGTCCTGGGCTGCATTAAGAAGAGCATCTCTAGCAGGTCGAGGGAGGTGATCCTGCCCCTCTACTCAGCCCTGGTGAGGCCGCATCTGGAGTATTGTGTCCAGTTCTGGGCTCCACAGTACAAGAGGGATGTGGAGCTGCTGGAGAGAGTCCAGCGCAGGGCCACAAGGATGATCAGGGGCCTGGAACATCTGCCCTATGAGGAGAGGCTGAGGGAGCTGGGCCAGTTCAGCCTGGAGAAGAGAAGGCTGAGAGGGGATCTAATTAGTGTCCATAAGTACCTCAAGGGAGGGAGTGCAGAGGATGGTGCTGGTCTCTTTTCAGTGGTGGCCACTGATAGGACTAGAGGAAATGGCTGGAAACTGAAGCACCAAAAGTTCCACAGGAACTTAAGGAAAAATTTCCTGACAGTGAGGGTGGCAGAGCGCTGGAACAGGCTGCCCAGAGAGGTTGTGGAGTCTCCTTCTCTGGAGATCTTCAAACCCGCTTGGACGCAGTCCTGTGCCACGTGCTCTAGGTGACCCTGCGTGTGCAGGGGGTTGGACTAGGTGACCTCTAGAGGTCCCTTCCAACCTTAAGCATTCTATGATTCTATGATTCTATGATTGGGTCTTGGAGCTTGCTGTAGTGCACCAGTATTATATTGGAGTGATTGTCATCATTTTTCCCTCCAAGGCCCCTTCACATTCAGTTCCACTTCCTTGTCATTTCAGACAATCCCTCCTCTTATTCTGTTGCCTGTTCCCACCATTCCCTTCCCTGTTCTCCCCACAAGACCCTGAGCTCACGGTGCTGCTTCCTGGAGCAAAGGGGCAGTTGAGCACACAGGGATCAGGAGGTGTCTCCACTGTTGCTGTTCTGCTCAGGGAGGGAAGCAGACTCAACCAAAGGGGGTTTGTGGCCTCGATTCCCCCCAGGAGTCTACGGATGTGTCAGGTGCTGGGAGGAACTACGGGCATTTCTGAGGGTACTGGCTGTGTCCAGGTACACCTCTGGATCCTGAGGTCTGCCTTGCCCCCCAGATACCTGGGTTTAGTGTGTTACCTTTAGGTGCCTCCACCTTACAGGACCTCTCCCCTTGTGAGGCTCCACGCCCTGCTCTCCTGGCATCTCCAGCTTCCCCTCCAGAAAGACAGGAATCTCACACTGTGCTTTAACATGTGTCACAGCTCTGGCCATGTAAATGCAGCACCATTCAACCTCTACACTGTTCCTGGACACTGATAAGTGCTTCCCAAATCCACCCCTTGATCTCTGTAGAGATCATTACAAGATGATGAGTTTTTGATGCTGAACCCATGGAGCAAGCAGCTCAGCAGGCCCTCCTGGTATGCAGTTTCTTGAGCTTATTATTGACACCAGCTTTAAAGGAAGTCCAGCCTTCAGGCAGTGCACTGGACAGAACCTTTTCTATTATATAGGAGTCACTGAGGGAGCCTGTCCTGATCCAGCATTCGACACAATTTAATGGATTAGGTGAGCAGTCTCAGACTAAATACCACGAATCCAAGAACTTGTGTAGCAACATGATAACCATTATTATTACAAATGAAAGACACAATAAAATTAACACGACGAAACAGTACTCAATCTGGTTGGGATACAGAAAGAGTCATTTGTGGAGAGATGTGGCAATTTTACCACTGCTGAAAAATGTCCATGAAATCACTTTCCTTAAGGCATTCTTGAGCTCCTTGTTCCTCATGCTGTAGATGAGGGGGTTCACTGCTGGAGGCACCGCTGAGTACAGAACGGCCACCACCAGATCTAGAGTTGGGGACGAGATGGAGGGGGGCTTCAGGTAGGCAAAAAATGCAGTGCTGAGAAACAGGGAGACCACGGCCAGGTGCGGGAGGCACATGGAAAAGGCTTTGTGCCGGCCCTGCTCAGAGGGGATCCTCAGCACAGCTCTCAAGATCTGCACGTAGGACACCACAATGAAAGTGAAACACCCAAACCCTAAACAGACACTAACCACAAGAAGCCCAGCTTCCCTGAGGTAGGAGTGTGAGCAGGAGAGCTTGAGGATCTGGGGGATCTCACAGAAGAACTGCTCCACCACATTGCCTTGGCAGAGTGGGATTGATAATGTGTTCCCAGTGTGCAGGAGAGCATTGAGAAAGCTACTGGCCCACACAGCTGCTGTCATTTTGACACAAGCTCTGCTGCCCAGGAGGGTCCTGTAGTGTAGGGGTCTGCAGATGGCAACGTAGCGGTCACAGGCCATGACTGTGAGGAGATAGTACTCTGCAGATACAAAAAAAAAAGAAGAAAAAGACCTGCCCAGCACATTCCAAGTATGAAATGACCCTGATGTTCCACAGAGAATTGTGCATGGATTTTGGGATAGTTGTGGAGATGGATCCAAGGTCGAGGAGGGAGAGGTTGAGAAGGAAGAAGTACATGGGGGAGTGGAGGCGGTGGTCGCAGGCTACGGCTGTGATGATGAGGCTGTTGACCAGGAGGGCAGCCAGGTAGATGGCCAGGAAGAGCGAGAAGTGCAAGAGCTGCAGCTCCCGCGTGTCTGAGAATGGCAGGAGGAGGAACTCGTTGAGGGAGCTGCTGTTGGACATTTTTCTCCCTCGTGTCATTGGGGACTGTCCAAAAAAGAGAAGACATTGAGAAGTTAGGATTAACTTTTCAAGGAAAAAAAAAAAACTCTCTAGTTGCTCATTTTTCATACATCCTCCCCCCATGCACTCTCACACTGCCTCTGTCTTTACTGAGAGGATCTTTTTCTCAGTCCTTTGCTTGAGTTCTGCTTTGCACTGGCTGAGTGTGCTGCGAGGAGCAGGGACCTCAGCCCCTGAACTCCAGGGGGTCTGCCCTGCTGTGCAGCACTCGGAATCAGGGAACAGAGGTGATGAGCTTGACCATTCACCATTTCTGTCAGGTGAAGTCCACTCAAGACATCAACGAGCCCTTCAGCATCTTCCCTCCCAAATATAAAGAGGGTGGCTTGAGGAACAGAGTTTCATGGAATTGTTCAATATTTTTATTTGATTGGAGCTGTGCTTGTCACCCCTGGGGTGTGTTCCTCAAAATAGACCTCTTTGGCATTTCTACTGAGTCCAGAGATGAAATCATCCACTGTTGCTCTGTGCAGATTAGGGACATCTCATTTGTCTCTTAGACTATTTCCCAGCTGTTCTATGCTGGAGGATGATCACACTCCTCTACTATCCTAACAGGAGATCAGACCTTGCAGAGGGCAGAGGAGTCCCATTTCACAACGCAGATTTTCAATTTCTCGCTCTTTCCCCATACACCTAAGAGAGTCTCCTCACTCCCCTTCTTGCCAAGAGCACACAGGGCTCTCTTCAGCAGCCCGTAGACAGATTCTCCCCACCACTTCCATACCCTCAGCATCTCTGCAGCTTCCTCACGGGTCTCTCTTAGCAGTGAGGATGGGCTCTCCTTAAGGGAGATAAGCTCATTTCCCAGCCCTGTGCACTGCATTTCATGGAGCTGCACAGGACTGAAGGGGGATGGAAAAGCTCCTTCCCTGCAGACCCCTCTGTTCCACAGCTTGCAACATCAGCGCCTGAACTGCAGCGGAAAACATCCAACCCCAGAAAGCTGAGAGCAGGAACAGGAGCATCCTGGACAGGAGGGTAAACAAGGAGCTAGACCATGACACTGCTACCAAGGCAGGCAAGGAGAAGCACAGAGAGACATCCTGGAGAGCCTTCACTGTACGCAGCTGGACATGCAACCTCACAAAGGGTGATATTACAGAGCAGTGACTCTGAGCCCCTTGGTGGGGCAGCAGGAAATGGGCCCGTGGCAGGAGAGATGCCCCTGGATATGGATGGAGATCTGGCTGCAGAGGAGGCAGCTCCTGCCCTGCACTTCCTGCCCCTTCCCTGCCCTTCTCTGCTGCCTGAAGCTGTCCCTGCCGGCAGCTCTTCCCCTGTCCCTGTGTCTTGTCCCTGCCATTGCTCACAGATCCCGTATCACCCTCTATGTGTTCAGCTCTGCCCTGCAGAAACCTCCTGGCTCTGTGGCCGCAGGTTGTAATGACTAGGTCACATAAAGTCCTCCGAAGCCACAATGATGATGGTGATGCTATCTGCAATCTAAGGTGGGGATGAAGTGGCTTGCTGAGGTTTCTCCAGACCTCTTAATCCCTCACTGCCCTAATCCCTGCCAGGTGTCTCTCCTCTCATGCAGAGCTTCTCCCAGGAGGCCCATGGGGAGCTCCCCAGGCAGGCTGAGCGCTGCCCCTCGCAGGCTGCAGAGTCACTGCCCCGGGCACACAGCAGGCGCAGGGACACTGCTCTGAAGAACAGACCTGGCTGCACTCCCTGCCTTCACCCCCTGCAACGTCCCTGCGAGAAGGAAGCAGGATGCTCTGTCCCTGTGACAGTGGCAGGGAACGCCTGCCCTGGAGCATCTCCTCAGCCTGCTCTGCCCTCAATAATCCAGGAGAGAGACTATTAAAAACCCAGTGCATAATGGCATGGACTGAGAGCAGAAGTCCCCTCCAGAAAGCTCAAAAACATTGTCCTGCAGCCAGACACTCACCATGTAAATGGCTGTGAAGATTTTGCCATGCACTGAGTTCTGCTCTGTTCCCCTTGCTCCAAACCACCGTTCATCCCTCGCTGCCTTCTCTCCTCTGCTGTCTGCAGCAGCAGGCAGTGCCCGCAGCCCTGCTGCTCTTGGCACAGGAGCTGCTCCTGCACTCGGCTGTCTCTGGGCAGTGCTGCCAGGCTGCCACGAGCTGCCTCCATCCCAGGAGCCTGGCCCCGCTCAGGAGCAGAGGAACAGCTGAACTCACCAATTTCTCTGTCCCTTGTGCCCCCTCCTCCTGGGAAAAGTGCACTTCAATAAACTGAAATAATCACCTGTTGTCCTTTGCTAATGATTGGAGAGACATTATTCCAACATGGCAATTTATTGCATCAAAGGATGACTATCTATGAAAGTTGGAAATACCCCACTCTGGAAGCCTCATTTCACATCCCTTAACTAGACAGGAGACTGAGGAGTGGACAAATAGGAGTTAATTGGCAGATGGTCCAGGTGCTGATTCAGAAATATCAATCTGGGCAGTACCCGTCTAGGCCTGGACCTGAGCTTGTATTCGGATCCCTCCTCTAAACTCCTCAAATACAGCAATGGTGGGATTCCCCTTGCCAAAACTGAAGTGAGCAGAGCACAGAGATCTGCCCACGAGCTCCTTGTCAAAGCTCCACCACAGTCACTGGAGATGCAGGGTGAGAGTCAGCAGTTCCCACAGAAACACCTGGTGACAGCAGAAGAGACTGAGGAGGTGCAAGGCGTGTGTCAGTGCCTGCTTGCTCTGATGGAGCTACTCGGAGACCTGCATCATCCTACAGCACGAGTTGGGAAATTGGCTGTCTTGGCCATCTGAAATGATCCCAGATGCCAACTACGACAACAGCGACACTCCCTGTGAAGTTGAGGAATGGGAAGATTCCAGGATTAACCAACAGCTCTTGTAATTCAATGCAGAGTCTTGATTTGATGTCACAGAAAAGCGCTGGCAGGGCCTTGTCTGATGCCTGGGGTGTCCAGCACAACCACATGTCTCTAGCAGATACAGCAGGTCACCTACAGGAAAACCATGTCCCTTGGAGTGATTGCTGGGCAAGTGCCCCAGGGCATCCTGGTTTCCATCCTGTACCCAAACACAGACATTCCAGCACTGGCTGTAGGGAAGGCCCATCCTGTCTACACCCAGGGTGATGCATAAATGGGAGGCACTCCGGCCCCACCATGTCTCTCCTCCAGGTTCTGCACTCTCAAACCCTTCTAGCTCTCCTCTCCTGAATTCCTCTTCATCTCATCACTTGACTAATGAGGATCTCTGGGTGGCTTCATCGATGGCTGTCAAGGCCCATGAACATCTTCAGTGGCTCCTTGTTCTTCCTGAACCAGCGTCAGGTACATAGAGAGAGTGCCCGTTGGGCTGCTTTGTGTGAGAGGAAATGCCATGGCATTTCTCTTGCTGGAGAAGCTCCTGCCAGGCTGTCTTGGCCCAGGTCTCCTTTCCTACCATCCTCGTGCTCTCCGTGCAGGTCCCATCCCTGCTGCCGCCTCTCCCTTCAGCCTCACCGCTCACCTGCCTTGTGCGCTCCTGCGCTCCAGGGATCCCGTCCATGGATGGGGAGCAGCCATTCGCCTGCTGCTCCTTCTCCATCTCCAGGACTCGCTCTGGGGACAGCCCTGCATGGCCAGCGCATTTTCGGCCTGTCCTCCTTGCAGACAGACACGTCCTCACAGTCCATGTCACAGCCCCGTCCTCTGATCAGCTCCTCACACTGAGGGGACCTCACAGGCCCTTGGCTGGGGCTGGTTCTGCTGCTGGCCAATCCCGCACAGCGGCAGCAGTGACCTCACAATGTGCCCTGGAACCTTCAGCTGGCTCTGGCCTAACAGCAGCAGGGACAGAGGTGACGTCACAAGAAACCTCAGCAACCCAGAGCCTCTTGATGACGTCAAGTCTACAGAGAAGGATGTGACCTCACAGTCACCCTAAGAGCCACATCCCTGCTTTTGGGCTATCAAGGACTGGCCCAGCAGTGACCTCACTACCAATATCCAGGCCATGTCCCTGCTGCTAACCTATCAGGGACTGGCACAGCAGTGACCTCACTAACAAACATCCAGGCCCTTTCCCTGCTGCTGGCCTACCAGGTCCTGAGGCAGAAAGGCCAACACAACCAACATCCAAACCATGGGCCTTTTCTGCCTTGTCACCACTGGACACTGAGGTAACATCACAACAGCCTGTGGGAGCTAAGAGCCCCCTCTGGACTATCCAGAGCAATAAGTGTCCTCAGAGTCACAAGTTTGGGTCTATCAGCTACTCAGGCAGAAAGGACCTCCGAGTACGAACAGCAGCCATGGCCTTGCTGCTGGCATGTCACGTTCTCACACAGAAGGGACCCTGTCATTGGTCCCAGGGACATCGGCAAGGTTGTTCTCCAGGGTGTGCTTGCTCCTGCAGTGCTTTCCCAGGAGAGGGTCTAGGGAAGAGCAGTGCCCTGGCCCCAGACACAAGTCACCACCTGTGGAGGTCAGCCTAAGGTCAGTAGCAAAGAATGTCCCCTCGGCAGATGGGGGGCTGAGCAGGAGAGGCGGGAGCTGCAGCCACCTGGCCAGCACATGATCAAGGAACTCACTGGACAGCCTCACATGTGATCAGCGCGTGATCATCTGGTTGATGGGTTGGTTGGGTTTGGGGCTTAACGTGCTGCCAGGCAGGGCGGGGGCTGTCTCCGGGGTCAGAAGCTCTATAAATTGTGTTTAAATAAAGGTCTTTGGTTTCACAACACCGAAGACCACGATTGCTTCAGACACTGCAAATGTCGCCCAAAGTTGGGGCAAGAACACAGGGGAAGCTCACAAAGCCCGAACCCGGCAGCGTACCCCAGCTGAACCAGGAACGGAGCAGGAAGAACTCCGGTGTGCACCCGTCGCCTAATTAGAGGACAGCATCCTGGGAACCACGTGAGGTAGAATATCTCAAGGGCAGAAACACAGCCTGGATGCACTGCAGCGCGTGGTGCACGAAGAGAACCGGCAGGTTTCTGGGAAGGATTTAGTCACTCTACTAGAGTGGATTCGGGAGAAGGTACCTACTTTCCCGAAGGAAGGCACACTCCAGCGAGAGGTGTAGGAAGAACTCGGAAAGCGCCTTAAGGAGACGATGGTGGATGGTGATACAGTCATAGTAAAACATGTGAGCATCTGGTGGCAGATCATGGTTGCCCTGAAAACGGCCTGGGATCTTCAGGGGGACAAAAGCAATCAGCCACGTGCAGCAGCACCGTCAGCACCACCGTACGCTGGGGCGGCTGATCCTTCATGCGACCATCCGTTCGACCCAGGCCTCAGGGACCCGGAGAAGGAACATGATTTACAGCCCCAGACCCACATAACGAGACTACAAAAGGGGATCAAGGGTCGAATAGCTGGAAATGTTTAGCAGAGAGGCAGTTCAGCGGGGGAACTTAGAAATATTAACAGCTATGCCAGTCATGTATGCATCGGCGGTGCATTTCACTGAGAAAAAACAAATCCCGCCTTAAAAGGAAGAGGAAGGGAAGTGTTTTCAATGCGAGAGAATGGCCATCTCAAGAAAAACTGCCCCAAAGGCCGAGAGGCGGAGGCAAGCCAGCTCCAGCTCGCTTATTCACGCGCCGTATGGGTCATTGACAGATCCACTTTGAGTGCTGGAATGGATCTTTTTACCTCATGGACAGTCAAAAAGAAATTATCACCCCAACAGAAGAATATGCACAGTTAATTCAGAAAGCAAGAATGCACTTAAGAATATTAAAAAGCAGCGATCCAAGGTTCATTTATCTTCCTGCAACCAAGGAAAATTTGCAATGATTATTAGCAGAACATTTAATCATGCAGATGGCTTTAGCAGACTTTGCAGAACAGATGAACATTCACTATCCCCTGCATATGTTGTGGTCAGAACTTCCTAACATTCCCTTATTAGCAAGGTCTCTTTGGCAGCAAACTCCCCTTTCAGGTATTACTGTCTTCACAGATGGATCAGGACAAACTAAAAAGGCTGCCATTGCCTGGAAAACGTCAGCGGACGCAGAGCGGCAAACTGAGGTTCAAGTACCAGGCTCCACACAGCTGGTGGAGCTGGTAGCTGCAACCGTGGCTTTTTAAAAATTCACAACTCTAAATCTTAATGTTGGAACAGATTCCTTAAATGTCGAAGGCCTGGTGAAGCGCTTGGAGGGAGCTACACTTTGAGAGGTTGCCAATCCTTTGCTGATGGCCCAATTGTGAAATTTATGGACTTTGTTAAATCGCTGAGCCAAACCCTGCTTTATTACTCACGCATGGTCACATACTGGGGAGAAAAGTCGGGATGTGTGTAAGCACTGGTTAAGATGTTTTGCGGTCATGGATGTTCCAAAAATGATAAAAGCAGACAACGAGCCTGTGTATGGCGCTATGCAAACCCAGGACTTCCTTAAACAATGGGGCGTTCAACATATCTTCGATATTCCTCATTCTCCTACTGGGCAGGCAGTTATTGAACACTCGCACCAGACCCTAAAAAATATGTTCATTAAACAGAGAGGGGGAGCTCAGAGAGATGGCCCCCAAGAAAGATTGGATAAAGCTTTATATGTATTTAATTTTTTTAAATCGTAACATAGCAGGTGAGCAGATGAGCAGGTGAGTTACTCAACACTTTGGCCAACCATCAGAAAATTTACAGCCGAGATCACAAGTTACCATAAAAGATCTAGTTACAGGGAAGTGGGAAGGTCCAAAAGACTTAGTAACTTGGGGAAGGGGTTATGATTTTGTTTTGACACACAGGAAACCAAGATGGGTCCCATCACGATGTGTACGGCCCTGGCTTTCCTCAGCAGTTGTGCAGCCTTTGTCCCAAACTGGGTCAAACAGCCAAGAAACATATGGGTAACGTTAGCCATGTCAACACCAGACAATCCCTTTCAAACATGTTTAATAGGAATATTTTCTTGGTTAAGACAGTTTGGGCTTTGGAAGACGCAAATTGTAAAGTTTTTGATTATTGAGTTAATTGTATTTTGCTTGTTGTTAATTGTCTACCTTGTCTGTTATCATGTGTACAATGGTTAATTGTATGATCAATCAATCAAGTGATGACCGCTCAAATAAAAACTAAATAAGGAAGGGGGAGATGTGGAGGTCAGCCCTAAGGTCAGTAGCAAAGAATGTCTTGTGGGCAGGTGGGGGGCTGAGCAGGAAAGAGCGGGAGCTGCAGCCCCATGGCCAGCGCATGATCAAGAAGCTCTCTGGACGGCTCTGTGCATGACCAGTGCGTGATCATCTGGATGGTTTGTCGGGTTTCCGGGCTCCACGTGCTGCCAGGCAGGGATGGCGGGGCTGTCTCTGGAGGTCAGGAGCTTCTACAAGTTGCGTTTAACTCTAAAGGTCTTTGGTTTCACAACACCGGAAGTCTTGTGAATCCTGTCATACGCTGCAGATTTTCCATTGTCCACCCTTTCCCTGCTGTCTCTCCATGCAATTAATGTTGCCTTCCAAGAAAATCCCACTGCTCTGTGCCCTCCACAAAGTATTTGTGCCACAGCATGGACGATCTCTCCTGGCCTACTCTGGTCTAGGCTGAACAAACATCCCTCTTTCAGGTCTCCTACCTCGCCCCATGCTCCAGCCCCTGACCAACTTGTTGTCCCCTGTGGCTGAACTCCCTCCCGTTTGTTCATTTCTTCCAGAATTGGAGAGCTCCAAGTGGGATCGCGGTATAGAGCATGGTGTCCACTGTGCCAAAAAGAGCAGATAGAACACGCATGTGGTCCCCCAAATAAAAATCCGTGAGGATGGCCAAACTATGGCACAGGGACCCAAAAGGCCTCCCCTTGCTGACCACTAAGGCACTGAGATGAGATGTGGGTGCCCTTGGCCACCACCAGGACATACTCCTGGGAGTCCCTATGGCAACGGCCAGGGCTTTGTGATGGGGGTGGCATCATGTCCCCAAGGCCATTGTGATGGGGCAGTGCCCATGGCAACCAAGGCTGTGTTGGGCCAGAGCATCACCCTCGGGGTCGCACTCTGAGGACAGCAGCTCCAGCAGAAGGAGCAGCTCGTGTTGGTCCCAGAGCAGCAAGTCCCCAGGTGCAGCGAGTGCCCTGGAGATGGAGAAGGAGAGGCAGGCGAACGCCTGCTCCCAGCCCAGCAATGGGCGTCCTGCCAGGAGCAAGCGCACAAGGAAGGTGAGTGCTGGGGCTGGAGGGGGAGGCTGGCAGCAGGGATGGGAGCTGCATGGAGAGCACAAGGATGGTGGGCCAAGCCAGCCAGACCTCACCTCCTTTGGCCAGGGGCTGCTTCTTGCTGGCTGTGGGGATTTTCTCGAACACAAAGCATGACTGGGATGCTCCAAAGCCCATATGGATCCTTGGGAGCCCTGTGCGAAGGATCAGAGACCCTCTTTGAATCACGTGTAGCTGGGCTGTGCTTGACCATGAGCTTCCCTTCGACATGGGCCTGGGGCTTCCCAGGCCGCAGCGGCTGCTTGTAGCAACACAACCCTCTCCATCATGTGCCTCCTTCTCCCTGCAGGTGGGCAAGCAGGAGCCGCACGCAGCGAGGCGACGCAGGCGGACCCTGACTTCGTCCCCACAAAAGGACAGGCGGCCTTTGCTGTCTGACACCCAGGCTTTTGAAGATGCTGATCAGGCCATTGCAAAGGTACAGAGCTGAGCAGCGAGGCCAGCAAAGGCCCTGCCTGACTGCGTGGAGCTGCCGGGAAGCAGGCGGGAAGTGGAGGGAAGAGCAGCAGCAGCGCGTGCTCTGCACGGCACTCTGCAAGGCCAAGCTTCACGCTGGGTCATGGTGCTGCTCCATGTGCCCATCTTCTGCCTGCCCCACAGTGACGAGCCCTCTCCAGAGGCCTCTCTCAGCCTTTGGCAACAGGCTCCAGCTGCCCGTGTGCATGGGAGAGCACTGCGGTCATGAAGGGCAGGAGGGGCCACAGGAAGGTTCCATGTGGAAGGCTGGAGAGTGGAGCAAAGGCCATCGGGAATTCTCCTGTGCGCTTTCATTGCAGATGGCAGAGGACACTGTCAATGATGTTCTTTCCACCCTGCAAGCTGTTCATCCCTCTGCTGCCCTTCTGAAGATGACTCCTGTGAGGCTCAGGGAGACCCTGCCCAGCAGAGCTGGGCTAAGAGCGGAGGTGCCACATCTGCCTCCCAAACCACCGCGCACTGCCAGGGCAGCCAGCCAGGCACATGGAGGCCTGGAAGCTCCTGCATGTAAAACACCAGGGTCTACAGGGAAAAAGAAGCTGCCTGCTCCAGAAAAGCCTTGCAGAGCTTCTGCCAGGTGCAAGACCAATGCCATTGATATGGAAGATGTGGCCAGGAGACTGGTGGACGTGGTGATGGAGGGATTAGAGACAGTGGCAATAACTTGCAGGGAAACTGCTGCCAGGGAACCCTCAGGGGCTGTTGGGGGTGCTGTGATGTCTCTGAAGTGCGGGAAGAGACTGGAAGAGTCCATGCCTCTTGATTTGCCTGCCCTTCAAAAAGCCAAGCGAGATGCTGGTGTTCCCCACCGGGCAGTTCCAGAGCATGACCACTGCTTGCTTGAGGCCAGACTTCGGTCTTCTGTGCTGGGAAAACCAAGGATGGTGCCAGAAGATGGTGTCAGGAAGAAAACTCTTCCTATGAAAAGCCAGCAGCTCCCAGGACACTCCTTCTCTGTGCTGGGAACACAGGTTCTGCCTCAGTCCTTAAGTAAGGTATCAGTGGCCCATGCTGGAAACCTGCAGCCTCCTGAATGGCAAGTGGCCACCTCTGAGAATGTCCAAGGAGGAACATCCTCCTCTGGCCTCGAGCAGCTCCTATGCTGGGAGACAATGGCTAGAGGGGGTTCAGAGGCGTTGAAAGATCCAAAGATGAGCAGCCCCCACATTGCAGAGGGACCAGCCAGCTCTGCCAGAGCCATCGCTGTCAGCTCCCAACAGGCAATGGCCTCATTGGAGTCCACATCAGCTTTCCAGCCTCAGCTCGCTGCCCTGGCTGACAACATTCTCGCAGAGGTCTGCACAGAAATGAGTGCCGAGAGACACAGCCCTGCCCTGCACAGCTGTGTATCCCCTGCCGCAGCATGGCTGGACGCACTGCTGGCACTCGTGTCCGCAGCCTTGAGGCCTTCTGAGGACACAAGTGCGGCCCATGGCCGGGAGCTGAGGGGAGCAGTGCTGCAGAGGACACTGGCGCACACCATGGCGCGAGCAGCACTGGCAAGCACAGCCCAGAGGGAGAGCGCAGAGTGTGGTGAGAGCAGTGTCTGCCGTGGAGAAAGGAAGGTCCTGGCGGCCGGTACACAACGTTCCTGGGGCAGTGGCTATGGGCCGGTGCCACTGCGGGGGCAACCTGCATGGCGGGCCTCAAAACAGCAGCCTTTGGGAATCCTCTGCTGCATTCGAGACGCGCCGCAGCGCATACACAGAGACAACCCTGCAAAGTACCTGTCCGTGCTCTCAGTCACAACGGAGCCGCTGGAGGAGCTCGAGAGGAGCTGCCTGGCACGCACTGGACAGAGCTTGGCACAACTGCGAGAAGCCAGCCTTGAAAGGAAGGAGCTGAGCCCAAAGGAGAGCGAGGGCCAGGAACTGGAGGCCAAGGGGAAACGTTTCTCGCTGACAGTGTCAGGATGCCTCAATGTTCGACCTAAGGAGGTGAGTGCAAGGCATGGGCTGGGCACCTGGAAACACTCCCTGTGCTGAGGCCAGCCACTGTGCCCTGCTGCAACAGCCACATTGTCCCAGGGCTGACATGGCCACAGGGGCATTTTCTGGTGGAAAACCAGCTCCCTTCACCAGTCCCCCTCTCTCCCTTCAGCTGTGCGCCAGAAACTCCTTCCACAACCTGTGGCAACCGGAGCTGACGCGAGTGGAGCTCCTCAAGGACGCGAGTTCCAAGTGGGAGGTGCTGGAGCGGCTGTGCGCCCATGCCCCCAAGGGCCATCATGAGGTGGGAGCACAGCAGCATGAGCGAGTGGAGTGGAGCGATGAGGAAGAGGAGGCTGAGGAAGAGCTCTTGCAATGGGACCAGACGGAGAGTAACAACCGCATGTGCATGCACTGGGTCACACCGAGCCTCAGGAGCCTTTTGGCAGACCCGCCAATGTGCCACACGGAGCTGTCTGGCTCCAACAGCATCCAGGAACAAGATGCTGCCAGGGAGGCAGCCGGTGACCTGCAGAGCTCGCCTCTCACCCCAGCACTGCCCCAGGGAGCCGAGGCAGCAGCATTTCCTCTGGCTGGAGAGTTGCAGAATGCGGGAGAAAATGCATCGGTCGCTCCATCAGACACCAGCAGAACAACGGCCGACGCTCCCCTGGCACTCAAAGAGCCCCAGGACACTGTGGAAAATGCAGCTGCCAGTCCAGCACTTCCCACAGAGCAGGAGGCAGAGGCCTCTCCCCTGGCCGCGGGCCCTTGTGCTGGGAGCGACAGCCCCCCTGTCAGAACACGGCTGCCTGAAGGTGCCGGGTCAGACGGCTCTGCCTTGCCCGGAGGGCGTCCTCAGCAGGTGAGCGGGGAGCTTGTCGTCAGCAGCCAACCCCAAAGGGAGCCGCCACACGAGCAGTGCTGGGGGGCTGCAGGGGGGCTGTGCAGAGCTGCCCCCGGCCACGTGTCCCCCTGCATGTGGTTGGAAGCTGCCACCCCCAGCCCTTTACCCATGGGCCTGTCTGCCGCGGGGAAACTGCCTGCTGTCCCTTTGCAGGAGCCAAAGGCGCAGGGCTGCCGTGCCCTCTGCCCCCTGCATCCTGGGGCACAGACGCGGAGCCAGGAGGGAAGGGGCAGCCCCAGCAGCAGCCCCTTCCACACCCACCCGCCCAGCCCCCTTGTGCCACACGCCAGCCACCTCCACTCCCGGCGCCCATCGGAGCCCGCACCGCGGCCCTGCTGCTACAGCCCCAAGACAACCTTGTCCCCTTGCCGAACAGCCCCCGCTCCCTCCCGTGGGGACTCGCGTTCGTTCGCAGCAGCCCCCGCAGCAAACCCTTCCCCCGGCCATCCCGGGCAGCAGCACCCTGAGCATGGCCAGCTCATATCACACAGCTCTGTGTCCTCCCTCTCCCCACGCAGGCTGCCCCCGAGCCCCAGGAGCAGGAGACGCCGCCGTCTTCCTTCAGGCACTCGCCAGAGGTAGAGGCAGGTACGGAGCCAAGGGCAGAGCCCTCCTGGGCATGGGGAGCCCGTGCTGGGACAGCGATCGGCGCTGAGGCCGGCAGCAGGCAGCGCCCTGGGGCTGCCATGCCCAGGCCAGGAGCCTCGGGAAAGCCCTGGGTGGGGGACAGGCAGGCGCTCGCCCTGCCCTGCGCAGCCCCTCGCCCACGGCTCTCCTTCCCCCACAGGCACCAGCGCTCTCCCGCCCGCTGCGGCTCCCCCGCGACGGCTGGGGCGGCTCAGGACAGCGCTGCGAGCCCTGCGCAGAGCCTTCTGCTGCTGCCGAGCCGCGGGGCACTGAGAGCTGCCCTGAGACGGGGCCGGCGCCGAGCAGAGAGCCAGAGCGACGGGGATGCTCTGCGGGCGGCTACAGCAGCGCGGCCGCACCATGTCCTACAGCTCTGTTACTCCAGGGGAAATCTAAAACGGGAGTAATAAAAGCTTGCAGGCATATTTTGGAGAGCTGAAACAGTACTACTGCATACGCCTGTTGTTTAGTTTGTGTGTGGTAAATACACTTTGTCCCTCGGTCCAGAGCCCCGGACAGCACAATGAAAGTGAAACACCCAAAGGCTAAACAGCCAGTAATCACAAGAAGCCCGACTTCCCTGAGGTAGGAATCTGAGCAGGAGAGCTTGAGGATCTGGGGGATCTCACAAAAGAACTGCTCTACCACATTGCCTTGGCAGCGGGGTAGGGAAAATGTGTTCCCAGTTTGCAGGAGAGCATGGAGAAACCCACTGGCCAAGGCAGCTGCTGCCATTTTGACACAAGCTCTGCTGCCCAGCAGGGTCTCATAGTGCAGGGGTCTGCAAATGGCAACATAGCGGTCATAGGCCATGACTGTGAGGAGAAAATACTCTGCTGTTACTAAAAAAAAAAGAAGAAAAAGACCTGGGCAGCACATTCTAAGTAGGAAATGTCTGTTGAGTCCCTCAGGGAATTGGCCGTGGATGTGGGCATGGTTATGGAGATAGAGCCTAGGTCAAGGACAGACAGGTTGAGGAGGAAGAAGTACATGGGGGTGTGGAGGTGGTGGTCGCAGGCTACAGCTGTGATGATGAGGCTGTTGGTCAGGAGGGCAGCCAGGTAGATGGCCAGGAAGAGCGAGAAGTGCAAGAGCTGCAGCTCCCGTGTGTCTGCGAATGGCAGGAGGAGGAACTCGTTGAGGGAGCTGCTGTTGGACATTAGCTCCCTGCAGTTATGTGGGTCTGTGTAAGGAACAGAAAACAATGAAAAGTTAGGAGGGACTTTACAAGAAATAAAATTCCAAAGTCATTTCTTTTATGACACTGCCCACCACTGCCTCTCTTTAGTAAGAGTGTCTTAGTGCAGTTCCTTTGCTTGAGCTCCATTTTCACTGGTTGAGTGTGCTGTGAGGAGCAGAGACCTCAACTCGAGAGCTGTCTGTGCTGAACGGTAGTAGAAAGTGGGGAACGGAGGCCACACTTTTGGATGTTTTACCTTTTCTGGCAGGTGAGATCCATTCAAAATGTAGATGAAATTTTCAGCATCTTTACTCCCAAGTAAGCAAAGAGGTTTGAGGAACAGTAGTTTTTAGTTTCTTTGAGATGTCCTTGTCACTCCTCGGGAGTGTTCCCCAAAGGACAAATCCTTCACATTTCAAGTCTGAGTCCTTAGAGGAATGCATCCACAGTCACTTATGCGCAGAGTCGGGACATCTCATTTGTCTGTTATGTTTTGTTCCCAGATTTCCTGTGCACCGGTCTCCTTGAGCTAGAGCGTGATCGTGCTCATATGGTGCCCTAAAAGGAGGCAGGCCCTGCTGAGAGCAGAGCAGTGCAGTTTCTAAGTGCCCATCTCCACCTTTCTCACCCTGTCTCCATACAGCTAAGGGAGGGCTCCACACTCCTGGCCAAAGACACACAGGGCCCATTTCATCTGCTCCTGGACAGCCTCCCACCACCACCTCCATACCCTCAGCATCTCTGCAGCTTCCTCACGGGTCACCCAGGTATCACAGAATGGCCGTGAGACAGCAGAGCCTTTCTGGAGGGAAGGGGGCAGCCTGGCAGGGGTGACACCACAGGGCAAGAGCCAAAGGACTGGCAACACTGAAGATGGGCTCTCCTTAAGGGAGAGTCAGCTCAATTCCCAGACCCAGGGACTGCTTTTCCTGCAGCTCTACAGGGTAGGCTTGGGAAGAACCTCATTCCCATTCAGACCCCTCTGTTCCACACCTTGCAGCATCAGTCTCTGAATTGTAGCTGAAAACACTCAACCACGGAAAGCTGAGAACAAGAACAGGAGCAGCATGGACAGGAGAAGAATTAAGGAGCAAGACCTTCAATGTGCTGGATGGAGGAAGGGAGAGGGACAGGGAGGCATTCTGGAAAACCTTCACCTTACCAGATGGGTACGTCACCTCACAGAGGGGGACACCTTAGTCCCTTGGTGGGGAGGCTGGAGATGGTCCCATGGCAGGAGACATCGCCCAGGTCTGGCTGCAGAGGAGGCGGCTCCTGCCCTGCACTTCCTGCCCCTTCCCTGCCCATCTCTGCTGCCTGCAGCTGTCCCTGCCGGCAGCCCTTCCTCTATCTCTGGGTCTTGTCCCTGCAACTGCTCACAGACCCCATATCTGTGCTCAACTCTGCCCTGCACAAACCTCTGGGCAATTTCCAAAGGCAGCTGTGCGGTTGCAGGTCATAAGAAATAGGTCACATAAAGTCCTAGGAGGCCACAAAGATGATATTGATGCTGCCTCTAGGCTAAGATGGGGATTAAGCAGCTTGCTGGAGTTTCTCACCTCTCTATTAATTCTCTCTTAATCTTTCAGAGTGAAGGTTTAGGACTCCCAGTTCCTTATCAAATTAGAAAACTTGTTCCTTCCTTCTCCCAGCCATAATAAGGAGGCTGAAAGAGCAGAGACCTGAAGGAAAGCTCCTTCCCTTTCAAGTAGCCCTTCTCTTGCTCTTCTCCAGTAAAGGACAGATTTGCCCCGCTCACCGTGTCAAGGGCTGGAAAGGTTTCTCCCACAACAAGCTCTCCTCTCTCCTTCACACTGCCGTTCCCCTCTCGCTGCCTTCTCTCCTCTGCTGTCCGCAGCAGCAGGCAGTGCCCGCAGCCCTGCTGCTCTTGGCACAGGAGCTGCTCCTGCACTCGGCTGTCTCTGGGCAGTGCTGACAGGCTGCCATGAGCTGCCTCCGTCCCAGGAGCCTGGCCCCGCTCAGGAGCAGAGGCCCAGCTGAACTCACCAATTTCTCTGTCCCTTGTGCTCCCTCCTCCTGGGGAATGTGCATGAAGTAACCTAAAAGAATCACACTTGTTGTCCTTTCCTAATTAATGGGGAAAAAAGAATTCCAAAATTGACGTCTGTTTCATCAGAGGATGACTATCTATGAAAGTTGGAAGTGTCCCACTCTGGAAGGCCCTAGTTATGAAGCCCCTAATAGGCAGGACACCCAGAAAGGGGCAAGAAGGGGGCACTATGTGAGCACCATGTAGTATAATGTAGAGACCCCGGCAGATCATTACAGTCCAAAAAGTTCATGTATTTCAGTGCAGACATTTAATTCAGTGACATAGAAATAGGCTGCAGGGCCAAGATAGATGCCTGGCTTGTCCAGCATAACCAGATGTCTCCTCTAGGAGGCACAGCCTGGGATCTATGGCAAACCATGTCCAATCCCTCCTGCAGCTGAGCGTGCTTCATCAGTGGGAGAGGCACCTCACACCAAGGGGTCTGCACTGGTCTCTGCTCTCCTAAAAGCTTCTCGCTTTGTTCCCACACAACCTCTTTGCACCCTGGAAAACATGATGGGGCTAATGATGATCCCAGGATTGGTGGATCACAGTTGGGTCAAGCCCAAGGACATCTTCAGGGGCACCTTCTCCTGCCTGGACATGGGCTCACCTCTGTCCCAGGCCCCAAGGTGCTACAAATCAACTCGGGCAACAAAACCCTCTCCTGTCGTTCCCTCACAGCCCAGCTCTGTTTCTCCCTGGTCTTGGGCACTGCAGCCTTGACTCTCTTAGTGGGAACCTCCTCTCACCATTGCATTGACCCCTGCTCTCCATGCCAGCATGGCTCTGCTCTCAAGTGGGGCCACTGCACACAGTGTCTTTGGCTCTTGGTAACAGGTTCACAAGGACCAATCTGTCTTCTGTGCCACATCCTGATGTTTTGCAGCCCAAATATATGCAAATGCCTGTAGCCTGGCATGGAGACAGAAGCACAAGCTGTCACAGGACCTCAACATCATTGCAATAACTGAGATGCATTATCACCACTCACACAACTGGAGGCCTGCGCTGCTGGGGTAAAAGCTCTTCAGGGGAGGCTGTGAGGGAAGAGGAGGAGGGGGCAGGTCCTTTGTGTGGAGGGGCAGCTTGGATGGACAAAGAGCTTCCATGGCATGGACAAGGTTTGGGTATGTGCTTGTGGGTGAGCATCAGATGAAGGGTGACATCATGCTGGGAGCTACAGACCATGCAGTCAGGCTGATGGAGTGGATGGCATCTTTAAGCAACATGACAAAGTCTGTGGATCATAGGCCGTGGTTCTTACTGGCAGAACAGGTTGGAAGGCTCTTGAATCCCCTAACATTCCCTGGAAAGGCAAAGACCAGGATGTAAACAGGCTGTGAGGTTTCTGGAGTGTGGAGACCAAATGCAACAGAGAAGTCTCAGTGAAGGTGGAAGATATGCAACAGTTTGGGTAGCAACAGGATATAAAATACTCCTTCCATTAATAAAAAATGAAGTGAAAAAATATTTAAAAAGTAATATAAATATTAGAAAAAGTAGTGAAGAAACAATGTTCAGCATTGGTATGAGATGCTGAGGGAGTCATTTTTTAGAGAGCAATGGCAATTTCTCAAGGCTGAAAAATATCTGTGAAATTGTTTTCCTCAGCCTCCTCGAGTGCCTTGTTCCTCGTGCTGTAGATGAGGGGGGTTCAGTGCTGCAGGCACCACCGTGTACAGAACAGCCACTACCAGATCCAGAGCAGGAGAGGGGACATAGGGGACCTCAGGTAGGCAAACATGCCGGTGCTAAGAGAAAAACAGACAATGGGCAGGTGCAGGAGGCACATGGAAAAGGCTCTGTGCTGGCCCTGCTCTCAGCACAACAGCAAAGATCTGCTCGTAGGATAAGACTGTGGAAATGAAACAATCAAACATTAAACTGGCACTAATAATAAGATGCCTAACTTGGCTGAGGTAGGAGTGTGAGCAGGAGAGCTTGAGGGTCTGAAGGATTTCACACAAGAACTGTCCACAGAGTTCTCTCTACAGAAAGAAAACAGGAAAGCGTTAGCAGTGGGGACAGGAACAGGTACAGTAGGGCACCTGTAGGAAAACCATGTCCCACTGCAGCGCTTGCTGGGCAAGTGCCCCAGGTTGTGCTGGGTTTCCTACTTCTACGCTAATAAATGAATTCCAACACTGACTGTAGGGAAAATCCATCCCGCCGGCACGTAGTGTGCTGCAAAAATAGGAGACACATCACACTGAGCTCTGTGCTCTGGTCTCTGAACTCTCACACCCTTCTAGCTCTCCTGCCCTGCATTTCTGCTCACTCTGCCAGATGATATGAACAGGGACTGGGCTAATGAGGGCCTCAGGGTGGATGGACCGCTGGCTACCCAGGCCTAGGGACTTCTGCAGTAGCACCTTTGCTTTCCCAGAGATTGCTTCAAGAAATCTGCCATCCTGCCCTGTCCCGCAGGCTAGGCAGCTGTGATAGTCACAAGTGGCCCCTGTGCCCACCTGCAACCCCTGCACATGCACACCCATGGTCCCTACGGCACCAGCATGGCCCTTGGGTGCCTAGTATCCCTTCGTTATCTCCTTAACCCTGCTTCGTGGACTCAGGGGGCCAGCAAAGGGGCTGCTGGTGCTGTCCATGGGCCAGAGTGGGCAAAGGCCCTTCTGGAGCTTCCTCACAACCTGCTGGTCTCTCCATGGGCTTTGGAGATGTCAGTCAGTTCCCTTGGGGTGGCCTTCGCTCTGGCACAGTGATGCACAGAACATGCCTCCAGCAGCAGCATCCCTGCACATCTGGGCATGCACTGATGCAAGAAGGAGAAACATGTCCTAAGCATTCATGGTTTAATTCTGCATTTCAGATACCCTAATTCATATTGCTTTCATGTACCCTCATACCGGTTTATTACAAGATGAAATTGGAGAGGATATATAGCACGGGTCTTTCCAGTTCTCTCCCCCTTTTTTTTTCCTCTTCTTTTTCAGTTTATTTTTTCAGTAGGAGTTGGAGGAGGACCTGGAGCTGAGCCCACAGCAGGGCACCAAGACTGCAGGTTGTCACATGTCCTTTGGATGGAGGCTCTTCCCATCTGCTGGCCTGATGGTCATCAACCAGGTGGCCAAGCCGGTGATGAGAGCCTTAAACTGGGAGTGACTCAGGGGAGAAGACTCCAGCAAGAGTGAGGAATTGATGGCCTGGGTTGGCAGGGAAAGGTGCAAGTGATGTGGACAAAGGAACACCTGGAGAGAGCAGTGGGATGCAGGGAGCTCTGCTTAGGGACAGAGAGAGAGCCTGCCAGGATTGTGTAGGGATGAGGATTAGTGGGCAGAGCAACAGAGCTGGCCTTGTGTAGATCTCTACTATGGATCTCTAGAAAGACATCATAATGGGATCCCCATGGTTTTCACCAAGACATTGTGATGACGTCTTTCTCCATGGTCTCCACCAAGGAATCATGATGGGACCTCCATAGTACCCACAAAGGCATCATGATGGGGTCTGCCATGGTGTCCAGCAGGGCGCGATTATAGGGTCCCCATGGAAACCACCAGGGCTTTGTGATGGCAGTGGTAGCCTGCCCATAAGGCCATTGTGAGTGGGTGGTCCCCATGGTGACCATGTTCTTGTTGGGGGCCAAGGCCCCAGGTTCCCCACTCTGAGGAGAGCAGCTCCAAGCAGCTCTGAAGGGTGGAGGACCTCAGGAAAGGCAGCCATTAAGTGGGCATCTGTTAAGAAGAATGCTCCATACAAACAGTTGTTAAAATTAGGGAACATCACTGGAGCCCAGCTTGACTAAAGAGGGAACTGGCATGTGGCCTTCAAGTCAGTAAGGCAGCATGTGGAAAGGGGAAGAAGGGAGGGGCTGCAAAGGAGGAAGTCAGAAATATTGTCCCGCAAAGTAAGGATGGTTTGGGGAAAGCCAAATCTCCCTGCTCCTGCTTCAGTGACAGGAAAAGAATGAAGAAGGAAAATGTGGCCTCACTGCTGAATGGGACTGGGATTTTAGCAAGTGCAGCCCTGCTTGGCTTCAGTCAACCTTCACCAACAAGGTGAAGCCTGAGAAATGTCTGAAAGGGGCAACTGGAGAGGTCACTTCTCTGTCCCTGCCCTGGCAAGTGTGTGCCCTGGGCAGACCTGTGGGATTGCCTGGGGTTGGGGCTTGGTTTGGAGGTTTGGCATTTGGCAAGACAGGATCAAAGTCCTGTGGGATGAAAGAGCACAAAGTCTGAGCACAGGCTGAGATGAGGGTGAGCCTCAGCTCCATGACAACTGCTGTGGGCTGCTCTTTGGGTAGCAGTGGGATGGAGGACAGTCTGTGACAGAAGACAGTCTTCCTCCTGGAGGCACCAAAGCAGGCTCGTTGTTCTTCAGTTCCTCAGCAGGGTTTCATGCACTATGCTGATTACGATAGAAGTGATAGGCCAGAAAAGAGCAAAGGTGCCCTTAACACAGATCCTCCTGAGAACTTTATCTAGGAATCTGCTTCCTGCCTTACTTCATTGCCATGGTCAGTGTTGTGCACCAACATGGTGCTGCCAAATTAGAAGAATGAAAATGTATTTCATAATGTTAAAAATGGCGCAAAGTTTTGGAAGGGTTAATTTTTGTTATTCTATGAGAATGTTCTGACTTATGACTAAAATCTGCTGTAGGAGTTGGATTCGATTTGATCACATAGAGAGGCTGGCACTGCTGGAGATGCCCTGGGCTCGTTGTGTTCCCCTGTAGTGCTGAAAATTTTGGAGGCGGTTCCTGCAGGAAACCTTAGCTTGTCATTAGGAAATACATCTGAAATCAAAAGTCTGTTAAGAGTGCTTATTTCCCTCCATTGACTAGAAAGGGAAATCCAGGCAACTGGATTTGACAGACATCTGCACGGATAGGGTCAGACATGAGGGGGAATCTGCCTCCTCATATACACCCTTTCACCAATCCCTCACATATCTCTGCAAGCCTGATTAAGCTGAACTTTTGGAAAGACAGCTTTGATTCAGATGATCTGCACATCTGCACTTCCCTTTTATTTTTATTTTTATTTTTATTTTTTTTAAGTCTTCCTCCTCCCCTTGCTCTTTATCATTCTCAGACACCTCTCAACTCTTCCCTTGCTGCTTTGAGCTTCAGAGAGTCTTTCAGGAGACTCTTGTTGTCTCTTAACCAGCTCCTTCACCATGTGTCTATCCAGCCTTTACCTATCTGTTTGTGAAAAGCGGTTCAAAGAAGGTTATTTCTTGTAGACTGTGAAGCTCCTTGGAGGCAACTCAGGATTCAACCTACAGTTGAGGTTTGGATTTTGTTTCCTATTGACATAGGATCCAGGTTATTTTGTTTTATCATACTTAATACTTTTACATGTTTGCAGCTAGTTCAGGTGGGAATTGGTGCACATGAGCTGTAACATTCATCTACGGAGTGAGAAAAACAGTTTGATTTTAGCCAGAGTGATCCAAGGCCCCAGTGGCTGATGAGGGAACTGGCAGGGCTGGGGAGCTGAGCAAGAAGGTTCTTCATACAGGTCTCCCCTCAAAAACACTGCTTTTCACACATGTCCAGACTTCATTGGAGACATTCTAGGAAGTGGAGAAAGTGTGTATGGCTGATTCAGAAAATGGAAGAATAAGGAAAGCTCAAAAAAAAATAGCCATGTTTCTTTCCCAGGTGCTCATTGTAATCAGTCTAATGTTAAGACACTCCTTTCCAATTAGCTATAGAAGATTTGAAAACTGAAGAAAATTATGGCAAGAATCATGGCTCCTCAGGGGTTTTGCATTTGACTGACCTCTTGGGAGTAGTTGATGCTGAGCCCATGAAACACCAATGCTGAGAGGAGACTGAAGAAACTTCTCCAGAAGTTCAAGTCAGAAGCACATCCCCAAGTTTCTTGGAGGGTTAATGGGTCCCACTGTGGTTCATTACCAAGCAAAGCCTCCCCAGGGACTGATTAGAGCAGAGAGTTGGAAGTCATGATTAAACATAGGAAAAATGCAAAGTGCAGGTGCCTCTGGTGCCAAGTCAACCCTACATGTGCGTTATCAAGCAGATTGACCAGAGGAGTCCAGTCCCTGAGTAGGGACATCCTTTCCATCAGGCTTTGCCCAAGGCTTTTGGTTGGAGCAGTGTGTAGGTGGGAGTGTTCAAGGCCTAGGGCAGGACACCTTGTGTGCCTGGGGGAAAGCAGGCAAGGAGGCCCTGTTGCCAGAAGGAAGAAGTTTCTTCTCCTAGACCTCAATGGCAGAGACACCAGCCATGGCCAAGAGGACATAGACGTAGTTTTTCAGAGGTTTTGGCACCACCCTCAGCTGTCTCTCCCTTGGGCTCTCCTACACTTTCCCATGCCTGTGCCTGTTTCCCTGCAGCTTGTAGACACCCAGGCTGCTTCCCCACCTTGTTCTCACCCCAGCATCTCTCCATCCTTTCCCATGTCTCTCTGTCCTTAGTGACTCTTTTTTGAAACAATAAGGCATGGTTTGATCTCAGGTCCCCTCCAGGTGACATGATGCACCACAGCACTGCTCTTAAGTGACATTTCTCTTTTCTTCAAGTCAAGTCTGTACCTCAAGCTTCCGTTTGTGACTCTTTCTCCTTCTCTGTTTCTTTCCCACTACCTGAACAACTTCCATCATCCCTGAAACCACCCTGCAGGCAGTCACAGGCTCCTGCTCTCTTTCCATTAGCTGTAGCACTTCAGCAGGCTAAAGAAGGTCATGATCTTCAGCTTCTCCATGCAGGTCTTGTGCTGCCCAGGCCTGAAAAAGCAACCTCACCCCAGCAGAAGGGCCTGACTCTGGGGCAGCCAGGTCAGGTATTGACTCATAGGCCAAAAAAAAAAAAAAAAAAAAAAAAAGTCAGGAGAAGCCTTAACTTTGCACTGAACAAACACAAACCCTCTCCTCACAGGGGGGTAAGTGGTACTCCAGCCCCCAGCCACTTTGGAGGCCTGACACTGAACTCACTTCATGTGATGAGCAGAGTTCTTCTACAGAGGGTCCTAAATGCATGCAGTTTCTAGAGGTACTCTAACAAGTACAGAGTAGGGGGACTCCAGTTCATGCAGTCGAGGACACGGTGGCCTCCAGAGCACGTTTCTGGCTCACATGCAACTCTTTGCCCACAAAGGTCCTTCTCCAAAGAGCTGCTGCCCAGCCGGACACTGCCCAGTCCATATCACTGCAAGGGTTGGTCTGTGCCAAGGGCAGGACCTGTTTTTTGTCCTTATTGGAACACCATCCCTACAAAGTAGACAATACTATCCTGTGTAGCCAAGCTGATCTCCCAAGGCGTGTTCTACTTTTAATGAGCATCGGAATGGACCATCCTTGTGCTGGGTGGCTGTGCTCCTTAAAGACCTGCTGGCTTTCCTAAGCTCCACCACCCTTCAGATTGACGGATTCCCCCAGCAGGAGGGAGCCTACACAAGATCTCACCCAGACCTTGATCCATCCCATGCAAGAGCTGCTTCCATCTGAGCTGTCCCTTCACATGAAGGACATCCACCCCATCCTGCTCTTCCCCCCTAACCTTTCTTCCTGCGGGGCTTGTCCTCTGCCATCACAGCCCTCTTGTCATGTGAGTGGTCTCAAAGCATCTCAATTATTCCAATCGTGTTTCCGTGCAGTGACAGCTTGTGCCTCTCCATCTGTCCTCCTCTGTGCCCGAGACTACATGCACTTGTGTATGATATTGGGTTGGAGAGCCTCAGTTGTGGTACAAAGAAGAGGTCTGCAGTGGAGAAACGTGTTACCAAGAGCCAAGGACACTGTGTGTGCAATGGCCCCACTTGACAACAGCGACTTGCTCGTGTAGAGAGCACTTGTCAGGGTTATGCTGAAAGGAGGTTCCCACAAAGAGAGCAAAGTCTGGAATGCCCAAGGCCAGGGAGAAACAGGAGAGGGATTTGCCTCCTAGGGGTAATTAATGGCAACTTGGGCCTGTGACAGAGGGGAACCTCTCTCGAGGAAGGACTATGTGCCACTGAAGAAGCCCCTGGACCTGGGCAGGCTGTGATTTACCACACGGAGGTCATCGTTAGCCCATTTCCTTCATGTAAGGGTGTGAAGAGTTTCCAGAGAAGGAGAGCTACAAGATTTTAAGGGTGAGGCTACTAGAGCAGAGACCTCTTTCCACCATTGGATGACAGGAGCAAGGGCAGTGTTAGTGATGTTCACAGGGTCTCAGGGTGGCAGTCCAAGCCAGGACCTTCTTCACTGGTGCATTGTCCTTCAGGGAGGTCAATTCAGCTCTGTCCCAGGCACCAAGGTGCTGCAGAGGGAGCTCAGGCAGCAAAACCCTCTCCTTCCAGGGCTGGGCAACCCAGCTCTGTTTCCCCCTGGCCCTGGGCTCTGCAGGCTTTGCTCTCCTAGTGGGACCCTCCTGTCACCATCACGTTGCCACCTGCTCTCCATGACAGCATTCCCGTGCTCTGAAGTGCAGCCACCAGAAATGCTGTGTCCTTGGCCCTTGGTAGAACAAGTTTCACCATCACCAATCTGTTCTCTGCGCCACAGCTGAGGCTTTGCAATGGAAACATGCATAAGTGCATAAAGCCTGGGGCAGAGAGAGGAGCAGATGGAGATGCCCATCTAACTGAGAAATATTGCTGAGGTGTGGTGGAATCTCACACATGATTCTACATCTCATACAGTAGCAGGGTATGAGATCTTCAGGAGTGAGCGGAGGAAGATGAGCAAATGGGCTGCCCCTAGTCTGAAGGGGCAGCTCAGATGTGTGGAGCTCTTTGAACATGAGGGCTAGGGCCTGAGTTCAAGCTTGTAGGTGACAAGGGTGAGACCACAATGGGAGTGACCAAGCACCCAGGCAGGGTGAGGAGGTGGGTGCAGTCTCCTTTAAGCAATGTGAACAAGTGTGTGGCTCAAAGGGCACCCCACGTGCACACAGTGTCCCAGCACTGGCTGCAAAGTTGTGGGAATAGCTGTTCTTGGGGACTGGCTGGCTCCTGCAATGAGCTCCCAGGAGCTGGGAGAGGGCCAAGGAGGCAGCAGTGCCCTGGTCTCTGCCACATGTCAGCACCTTCACCTCGCAAACCACAGGAGGACTCACGTCCTTCCTCCCCGCACTCCTCCCAGTGGACAACTCCTCCCCAAAAGGCTGAGGGAGCCTGAGGCCTCCTTGTCCACCCAGAGGGCATGTCCCGACTCCCATCAACACTGCCAGCTGCTTGTTCCCAAGTGGCTGTCCCAAGAATCGTTCTCTGGAGGGGACTGCTCACTTGTCACAGTCACAGGTAGTGCAGTGCCAAGAGGATGGTGCCAGGCCTGTTCTTCCAGCATTGCCTTGAACAAGCAGTTTGTGAGGAGCAGGAATGGCCAGACCCCATGGCTGTCCCTGCAGCCAGCTGTAGGGAGCAGCTTGGGAACGTGGTTGAGTTCAGCACCAAGAAAGTGTGGGTGCAGCAGCAGGGCTGGTCATCACTGGTGCTGGTGGGGCAGGGCTGGGAGAGCTCCTGGCAGGTTCCCTTCTCCCAAGCGGAACATGGGGGCTTCCATGTGTGCCCATCCCTGCACCCGCACACAGCTCCCTGGCTCCACTGTGCAGACAGCACCCAGGGCAGGGTGCTCAGCCCTGGGGAAATGTCCCTCTGACATGGTCCCCATGACAGCCCGCACTGCCCTGTCCCCCACAAACCCTGCTGGCCCCAGCCTTGCACCACGTGGGGTTGGTGCAGAGTCGTCCTTGGCCTCTGAGCTGGGAGGGAGGCTGGGCAGGGCCGGCTGGTCCTCTGGCTACAGGCACCGAGGCCGGCAGGAAGGAGCTGCCCAGGCAGCCAAACACTGACGCTGAAGGTGACCTCAGTGACTCTCCAGGCTCCCTTCCCTGGGCCTCCTGGGTCCCCACTGCCTCTTGTAGCACTGCAGAGCTCTCCCTAGCGTAGACATTCATTGCTTTTGCCTCTTCCATTTGGGTGGCTCCCCTTGAGTTCCTGAAGCTCCATTCGCTCCCAGGAACACAGTGCCCTTGAAGATGCCCTGTGCTCCCCTGGAAGCTCCATATCCATCTCCAGCCCTGTCATATGACAGATATGGCTTGACCATTCACTACCTGCCGGAGCTCTGAGCACCCACAGCTGGAAACTGAATCCAACCCACATTACCTAACACACCATTGCCAGGGGGCCCTGGAGAGTCCCAGAAGAGCAACAGACTCTGTGAAGGTTAAAGTCCTTGAGCACATTATGGACTCCGGCTTTGGAAGGAGAGGCCAACCTTTAAGCATCGTCCTGAGGAAATCCATTTTTATTTGAGTGAAGCCACGACTGACACAGAGACACAAGGACAGACATATTTACAGCAGATATGGCAATTAGACTGAGTGGGTTCACCCCTCTGGCAAAGTAGCATGAATTAAAAACCTTATGTTAAAATATATATATATATAAACACAGAGAGAATTCCCAAAGCACAGAACACTCTGAAACGCATTAGAAACCCCTTGTTAGGAAGGATGGGGAGCTTATTTCTAGCACCGACTGTACTAATTGCTTCAATGCATTCTTGAGACTCTTGTTGCTCATGCTATAGATGAGGGGGTTGATCATTGGAGGCACCGCTGAGTACAGAACAGAGAGCACCAGATCCAGAGCTGGGGAGGAGATGGAGGGGGGCTTCAGGCAGGCAAAAACTGTGGTGCTGGTCAAGAGGGAAACCAGGTGTGGGAGACACATGGAAAAGGTTTTCTGCCAGCCCTGCTCAGAGGGGATCCTCACCACAGCAGTGAAGATCTGCACGTAGGGCACAACAATGAAAATGAAACACCCAAAGCCCAAAGAGACAGTAACCCCAATGAGCCCAATTTCCCTGAGGTAGGAGTGTGAGCAGGAGAGCTTGAGGATCTGGGGGATCTCACAGAAGAACTGCTCCACCACATTGCCTTGGCAGAGGGGTAGGGAAAATGTGTTCCCAGTGTGCACGAGAGCATTGAGGAAACCACTGGCCCAGGCAGCTGCTGCCATTTTGACACAAGCTCTGCTGCCCAGGAGGGTCCTGTAGTGCAGGGGTCTGCAGATGGCAATGTAGCGGTCATAGGCCATGACTGTGAGGAGAGAAAACTCTGCTGAAAACAAAAATGCAACCAGGAAAACCTATGCGGCACATCCTGAGTAGGAAATAGCTCTGCTGTTCCACACACAATTGGCCATGGATTTGGGGAGAGAAATCCTTTCAGTTTCTCAAGGAAACACCCATATTTCCTCTCTCTCCCTTATTTCACCTCCCTTTTCTGCAACTCTGCTCTGCCCTGGTTGGATGTGCCATGTGCAGAAGGGACCCCTGCCCATGGCTCCAAAGCAGTTTTTTCTGCTGTGCTGCAGGTGTAAATGAATGTGTCAAATGACTCTTTCAGGAAATGCCTGCCCTGCCTTTCCTTTTGAAAAGTGCCTTCTGAAATGCACTCATAGTTAGACCCGTGAGCAGACCTGAGCCATGTAGCACCCTCCCAGCAGGAGAAGGAGCCTGGTAGAGGATGATCTTCCCACACAGAACTTCCCCCCTCAATCCTGTGGGAAGCTTCGTGTCCTGCTGGGCAGGGCGGGGGCTGTCTCTGGGGTCAGAAGCTCTATAAGTTGTGTATAAAGATTTTCAGTTTCACAACACCAAAGTCTGTGAATCCTTCATATGCTGCAAATTTCCCATTGCCCATCTTTTCCTTGCTGCCTCCCATGCAATTAGCATGTCCTTCCAAGAAAAACCTGCTGCTCTGTGCTCTCCACAAGGTATTTGTGCACAGCATGAAGATCTCTCCTGGCCTTCTCTGGTCTAAGCTGAACAAAACCCCCTCTTCCAACTTCTCCTTACCTGCCCCGTGCTCCAGCCCCTGGCCAACTTGTTGTCCTTGTGCTGAACTCCCTCCCGTTTGTTTGTCTCCTTGCAGAACTGGAGAGCCCAAGTGGGATCTGGTATAGAGGCATGGTGTCCACTGTGACAAAAAGAGCGGTAGAACACGCATGTGGCCCCACTGGCCGTGCTCTCCAAAATAGAGATCCATGAGGGTGGCCAAACTATGGCACAGGGACCCAAAGGGCCTCCCCTTGCTGACCACTAAGGCACTGAGATGAGATGTGGGTGCCCTTGGCCACCACCAGGATATACCCCGTGGGAGTCCCTATGGCAACGGCCAGGGCTTTGTGATGGGGGTGGCATCATGTCCCCAAGGCCATTGTGATGGGGCAGTGCCCATGGCAACCAAGGCTGTGTTGGGCCAGAGCACCACCCTCAGGGTCGCACTCTGAGGAGAGCAGCTCCAGCAGAAGGAGCAGCTCGCGTTGGTCCCCAGAGCAGCAAGTCCCCGGGTGCAGTGAGTGCCCTGGAGATGGAGAAGGAGAGGCAGGCGAACGCCTGCTCCCAGCCCAGCAATGGGCGTCCTGCCAGGAACAAGCGCACAAGGAAGGTGAGTGCTGGGGCTGGAGGGGGAGGCTGACAGCAGGGATGGGAGCTGCATGGAGAGCACAAGCATGGGGGGCCAAGCCAGGCAGGCCTCACCTCCTCTGGCCAGGGGCTGCTTCTTGCTGTCTGTGGGGATTTTCTCGAACACAAAGCATGACTGGGATGCTCCAAAGCCCATATGGATCCTGGGAGCCCTGTGTGAAGGATCAGAGAGCCTCTTTGGACCACGTGTAGCTGGGCTGTGCTCGACCATGAGCTTCCCTTTGACATGGGGCTGGGGCTTCCCGTGCCTCAGGGGCTGCTTGTAGCAACACAACCCTCTCCATCAGGTGCCTCCTTCTCCCTGCAGGTGGGCAAGCAGGAGCCGCACGCAGCGAGGCGACGCAGGCGGATGCCAACTTTGTCCCCACGAAAGGACAGGTGGCCTTTGCTGTCTGACCCCCAGGGCTTTGAAGATGCTGATCAGGTCATCGCAAAGGTACAGAGCTGAGCAGTGAGGCCGGCAAAGGCCCTGCCTGACCGCTGCACTTCTCAAGATGACTCCTGTGATGCTCAGGGAGACCCTGCCCAGCAGAGCTGGGCTAAGAGCGGAGGTGCCACATCTGCCTCCCAAACCACCGCGCACTGCCAGGGCAGCCAGCCAGGCACGTGGAGGCCTGGAGGCTCCTGCATGTAAAACACCAGGGTCTACAGGGAAAAAGAAGCTGCCTGCTCCAGAAAAGCCTTGCAGAGCTTCTGCCAGGTGCAGGACCAATGCCATCGATACGGAAGATGTGGCTGGACTGGTGGACATAGTGATGGAGGGATTAGAGACAGTGGCAATAACTTGCAGGGAAGTTGCTGCCAGAGAACCCTCGGGGGCTGCTGGGGGTGCTGTGATGTCTCTGGAGTGCAGGAAGAGACTGGAAGAGTCCATGTCTCTTGATTTGCCTGCCCTTCAAAAAGCCAAGCGAGATGCTTGTGTTCCCCACCAGGCAGTTCCAGAGCATGGCCACTGCTTGCCTGAGGCCGGACCTGGGCCTTGTGCGCTGGGAAAAACAAGGATGGCACCAGAAGTGTGGTGCTTATCCCAGAGTGTCCTTGATGCAGAGGCAGGTGTAGGCTGAGGACCCTCTGTTTAGGTGTGCAGGTAGTGGCGTGCTGCAGTGCTCTGCTCCAGAGCCCAGCCTGCCACCCCAGGGTCCTGCTGGGAGAGCAGAGGGAGGACTGTTGCTTTCCCTGTTCTCTCCTTGGAGCATCCTGGTGCGACCCAGGGGTTCTCACAGTTTCATGGTTTCTGTCAGCTAATGTTCAGGCTTGTAGTTTCTGATCATCTTGATGATTACCTGAGTCTTTTGGATTTGAGTCACTCTGGTGGAGTAAGTTATCTTCTCACTCTTTTTAAGGCTTTCTGTTGAAGCTGGACCCTCATTACATCTTCCCGTCGCAGACCCTAATCCATTGTGATCCCTCATACAAACTGGTAGTTAAACAAAGCAGAACCATTTCTGCACTTTGTGGATATGCAGACACTTGCAGACAGAGAGATGCCCCCTCACAAGAATCAGGCCTCTCAGGGTGATGGATGGCTCTGCGATACCTGTTCTTGGTCAGTGGTGGAGGCAGCAGCTTGAAATCCACAGGTCCCTTTGGAAAGGGTCTCCGAATAGCAGATTCCTTGAGCCTGCTTTTAGGGAGCCATCTGGAGGTAGGGATCCAACACCCTGCTGAAGACACTTCCCAGTAGAGGTGTTGTCTTTAGGCCTTTTCCATTGAAATTTACATTATCTCTGAGGATAGGAGGACTTCTGAGAACCTCTCCGGGTCCCCGTGCCATATTTTGCCCACGATCCTGGATTTGTATTTGGGAGAACACAACCAGGAGGGCCACTGACACATGCTACCTCTGTTTTTGGCACAGTGGGGACCAAGTCTGCTTACCAGATCCCATTTGGTCTCTCCAGTTCTGCACAGGCACTAACAAGTGAGAGGGAGTCCAGCACAGGGACAAGAAGATGGTCAGGGGCTGGAGTGTGCAGCAGAAAAGGAGATGGTGGGAGAGAAAGGTTTGTTCAGCGTAGACCAGAGAAGTCCAAGGGGGATCTTCATGCTGTGCAAATCTCCCTTGTGGAGGGCACAGAGCAGTTGGATTTTCTTGGAGGGTCACACAAATGGCGTGTGAGGCAACAGTGAGAGAAAAAGAAATGAACAATGGGAAATGCTTCTTAGATGTTAAGAACCAATCTTTTTCTCTATGAGCATGACCAAACTCTGGCACAGGATCCAGAGAGATTCTCAGATCTCCATCCTCGGAGATAACCCAAAGTTCACTGGAAAAGGCCCCAAGGACCTGTGTGCTGGGACCTGCCTTCAGCAGGATCCCCTGCTGCAACCTCAAGGAATCTACTCTTCTGAAAAAGGGTCTACATGCTCTTTGCTTTTAAAAGTCCTCAGGAAGGTTTCTTGATCTGTGATAAGATAGAGATGATATGTCAGAAAAGAGCAAACATGTCCTTAACACATGTCTTCCCTCCAGAGGGCTTGAGATGGGACATTGATTCCTGCTAGGCTCCAGAACCATGGGTCAGGCCAAGTAGAAAATCTGAGGAAGTTTCTCCAAATCCTGTGAATTTTGCCCAGCTTTCTTTCATCTGACCCTGAGGAAAGCTATTTCCCTTTTTCACCTTACTTATGCTTTGGGGTTTGCCATTACACCTCCAAGTAGTGTTTCTCCCCTGGGTATAGTTCTTGGCACCTGCCTCTCTTTGGGACCTGTAGAGCCCTGGCACCCTGCATCTGCCACACTTTGACCCTGGGTGTCTCAGGACAGGCCCACACACTGCATCCCTCTGTCCAGGCTTCTGTATGGAGCCTGTAAGGCACTGCCGTGCCTCAGGAGCTGCATTTTGGCTTGTTCACAAGTTGGTGAGATGACCATCTCCCAGCTCCCCTACTGCTGAAGCTTCCAACAACCAACATCCTCTTTCCATAGTGTTGGCACAGTCCTGGAGCAAGTATTGAAGAAGGGAGACTGCATCCCTCTTGAAGCTTCCAGATATGTGGCATTCCAGACACTGAAAAGCAAAGCACGCCTTTCCTCCTTTCTTTCGGTTGCATGTTGAGCCTCTAGCATCCTGTCTTTGGCACAGGAAGGTGCACTCTGCACCCTGGGGTCTTTCCCCATTCTCTCTCCTGTCTCCTCTGTGTCTGCTCAGTCTGCTCGATGCACTAGTGTCGTGGGAAGTATTGGTTTAGGGAGCTCCCCTGAAGCCATGAGAAGCTGCAGAGCTGAAGGCCTGATGAAGTCTGGGACGTGGCCGTTTCCCCTGCCCGCTCCTGCTCCCATCTTAAGGGTCCAGGAGGGTCCAGTGCTTTTGGTATTGGGGGATTGAGTTTCCTTTGACATCCCCAAGTCCTTCTTTGGGTTGCTCTGAGCAGCCAGGAAAATCCCTCTTCTCTAGGGTCTTTTCCCTACTTTTGTAGAGAAGCGCAGGCAGGTCTGGGATCTCCAAAAGCAGCATGGCCCACATCATGACCCAGGACCCCCAGGAGTTTTGTGGCTCTCCCATTCCCACATATCCTGCTTAAATTGACAATTTCTAACACCATCTTTACAGGCCACGAGTTGGCCATTGTAGAACCGCAGTATTGTGACTCCCCCTGTTACTCTTTGTTCACTCCGGGACCCAGCTGCTGGTTTGCACTTCAGGAGTTTAAAGGTTGGTTTTTATTTCAGGAAGGCTGTCCCTTGTGGCAAGGCGACCTCATTGTTGACATGTTGGACTTAGCCTACACTCAAAGAGCACAATTATTATTTATGAAATTATTTCATGCTGTATTTCTGTTTCTTTGCAGTTAAGAAAAATCCTGTGTTTATTTGCAGCTGGTTCTCTAAGGAACTCTCTAAGAAAAGCAGTTGGGAGTTACAGCAGATGAGCTCTAACTTTCAGTTGCTGATTTCAGTAGAACAGAGAAACTTCTAACAAGAGTGATGGAAGTCCCAGGTGGCTGATGTGAGAAATGGCAGGTTGGGGAGGGAAAGAAGAGTGTCCATACAGTGCTTGAGGTCTGGGACATTGGTTTTCCTGCATATCCAGACTTCATTAGGAGTCATTCTGGATTGATTCAAATTCCAGAATATTGCTGTCAGTTACTTGGAAAGCTGAATATTTATAGTAACAGTAAAAAAAAAAACTTTAAAATCAGAAATGCTTTTATATTATTGATGTCTCCACCTTTCAGCTACAGTCCCCAAACTCTCCAATTAGTCATGCAAGCCTAGACAAAAATTGCAGGGGGAGACATAGTTTGTGAGAGCTTTTTGCATTTTAATGAGCCCCATGGTATATTTGGTGCTGAATCCATGAACCTCAGTTACTGAGAGGAGAATTCAGAGTCAAGATCAACCCCCAACATTTTGTTGAGTTTTAATGGATCCCACTGATATTTGTTAGCAGTAAAGTGTCTCCAGGGGCTGATTAGAGCAGAAAATTGTCATCACTGATAGCAGAAAGGCAGAGGAAACGTGCAGGTGGCTCTGATGCCACATTAACCCTTGAGGTGTTTTATCAGTCGAAATGTCCAAGCTCGGCCACTGAGCTTCTGGGAAAGGAGATCCTTTCTCCCAAATGTTTTCCAGGTCCTCTTGGGGACAGTGTGTGGCTGGGAGTGTGCAGTGCTCAGTGCAGGACAATGATATGACACCTTTCGGGGGACACTGAGGCCCAGTGTCTCCTGACAGGCCTTGGTGGCAGAGACAACAGCCATAGCCAAGAAGATGCTGACCTGCTCTGGTGTCTTTGAGCCTTGGCAGTGCCTTTGTCTGTCTCCAGCAGAGCCTGTCCTATGCTGTCTCATGTCTGCAGTCGTGTCCATGCAGCCTGTAGACACCCACCCTGCTTCCCCACTTTGCTCTCACACGGGATCTCCTTCCCTTCACTGTTGTCTCTGCATCCCCACTGGCTGTTCCTTCCCAAAGCCATGGGATGATCCTTGAATCTTCCTGGGTGTCCTGTTGCACCACAGCACCAGCCTTCAGGTGTCATTTCTTCATCCTTATGTCCAGTCTGAAATTCTCTAAACTGGGGATTTTTTGGGTTATTTTGGCTATTCATACTGCCTCGCACTACCAAGTAAAGCTCCTGGCAGTACCACAGTGTGAGGAAGAATATAACCTTGTCTGTCAGGACAGATAGAAACTTGAGGAACTGAGGACAGGGCTGAGGGGAAGGGCCTTGGTGCTACGAGGGATGCCATATGAGGCAGTGGTGCATGGTCATGTGAATAATGCCAGATGCCTGTGGGGCTGCATTAGTAGTAGCATGGCTAACCAGAGGAGGGGAGTTGTTATCTGTCACCAAGGGGGACTTTTCCTGAAGGCAGTGGTGGCACTCAACTTTGGGGGAGCATGTATGAAACCCAGGTGTCCTAGGTGGTTGCCAACTAATTCGAAGGGCCCGATTTTCCTGTTGGTTCCCTCTTAAATATGGTAGGAATGTGGTGGTTTTGCTGGATACCTCAGGCATCTGACACGGCCGAGTAGACCTGTTTTCCTTGCATGAAATCAAGTGTCTGCACAGAATCATGCAAGCTCTTTGCAATGGACAAGGATCTCCTCATTGCTCTGTCAGAACAAGTGGACATTTGTACCTGTCTTGGACCAGCTGTGTCCAATGTGGACTCCCTCCCCCTTGGAAGAAGTCCAAAGGGGCGAGTGTGTGTGCACAGCTGATTCACTTCTCCTAGTGACTGCAGTGGGAGCTCAGAAAACCAGCTCCCATACAGGCAGCCGTTTTGTGCACCCCAGCAGCTGGACAAAGGGAATCCTCCTCTGAGTTTGTGGAGTGCACAAGAGCAAACTGAATCCTCCTGCGCTCCTGGAGCTTCTCAATGGGCATTAGCTGTACTGCTGAACTGCTCTAAATCACCTCCTGAAGCATGAGGGTGTTAACTCCCTTCTTGCCCCTGTGCAAGTGTTCTGAGTTCTTATGGGATGGAAGCAGAGGCTTCAACAGCAGGACATGTCCACTCTCCTAGACAACCATCCTCTGATGAGGCCAGCTGCATGCTGGATTCATTCCATGGACTCTCTTTACATCAGTGGACCTTTGCCAGGGATGACCTTGCTGCCTTGCAGGAACTGTCAGCCCTGGAGCCTCAGAAAGGCCTGGAGGCTGCACAGGGGACAGAAAATGTCCCCTCTGCAGCTGGGTCCCTGCTTCTGAGCTGGGCCTGGCTCCTGGGACTGCGGGAGCCCATGGCAACCTGGCAGGCGCTGCAGAGAGACAGCTCTGCCCAGGAGCAGCTCCTCATAAAGGAGCACCAAGACTCAGGGCACTGCCCGCAGGCACCAGGCTGGGATGAGTCGCTCCTAAGTGAAAGACAGTTGGGAATGGGAGGGCGGCTGAGCTCACTGCAGGCAGAAACCTCCCCAGCCCTTGACACGGTAAGTCTCTGGCTGCAGGGCTACATTGCTGCGGTTCCTGGAGGGATCTTCTGAACCTGGCGCCTTCAGCAGCTGATTGGATTTGTCAGGGTGGCTCTCCCAGCTTCTCCTGTTTGGAGCTGGTCGTGCTTTAGAGCAGGGACTCCCAGCCACACACTCAGAGGGATCACGGCTGCCTTTGCCCACCGCTCTGCCTGCAGACACAGCCAACATCCCCTCCCCGGCCTCAGCAAGGTTTGTCTCACCTGCTCTTTTGCATCTGCAAACACGGAGGTGCCCTGGGCAGGGTCCTGCTCCTGGTAGGTGTCTACAGGGCAGAGCTGAGCACCCAGCGGGTGCGATGGGGTCTGGAACATGGACAGGGCAGAGATGTGGGGACAGAGAAGCAGCTCCTGCAGGGACAGCTCCAGGCTATGGAATCATGGTGAGAGGGTGAGAGGAAACTGCCTCCTGCAGCGCCCCTTCCCACCAGCACAGCCGTCTGCACTCCAGGCCATGGGGGCCAGGGCAGGAGTTGTCCCAGAGCAGCCAGATGTCCAGGAGAGGAGACACATCTGAGTGCCCCTCTGTCCCTGCCAGGCCCTGCCTCCCTCGGCACAGCTATCATGGTGTTACTCCATGATCCCACCTGCCCACGCTGCCCTTCTCCTTCCCTTGGACTCTGTGAACAGGGGGTTTCTGATGCAGGTCAGACACTGGCCCTGTGGGTCCTGCCATGCAGATGGGTCCTGGACTGTGAGGTGCCCAAGTGCCCTCTAAGCTGTGGGGCTCAGGGCAGTGCAGTTGCAGGAGCTTGGAATGAGCCACCTCTCTCATCAGGACACCCCATCCTCAGGACGTCCTGCCATCTCCCTGGGTGCCCATCTGGGCTGCAAGCTGCCCTCCGGAAGAGCTCAGCTCACCCGTTACAGCAGGTGCTGTCTGGGTGCCCCAGGGAGAAGCCTCCTGGAATCTGAGGTCACAGAATCACTGCAGGGAGGTGGATGTGGGCAGCTGGCAGGAGCCCAAGGTGTTGCTGGCTCCAAGGGAAGGGCGGAAACCTGCCTGACATCCCCTCCAAAAGAGTGCTGGTGGGCATGATGTAAAGGAATCCTCTGCTCTCCATGGTGTCATTTAATTGAGGGGTAACATGAGTGCAAGCATCCTACACCTCCAAGGTGAGAGCACAGGGCAATTGGGACCAAGGCAGATGGAGAGGGCAGCTCTGCTTCCCCAGCATCAAGGCCAAGAGCTGAAGCCATAGAGTTCAAGGATGGTCCTCCTAAAATGAGGGGGGAGGCAATTACTGTGTGTTTGGGCAAGGATATGAGCAAGTTTTGCTCAGAGAAGTTTTCTCTAACTTGTCCATGTCTTTTCTTCCTCAGATATTGCCCCTATGCTGCAAAGGAACAAATGTCCAACGGCAGCTCCCTCAGTGAGTTCCTCCTCCTGCCATTCTCAGACACACGGGAGCTGCAGCTCTTGCACTTCTCGCTCTTCCTGGCCATCTACCTGGCTGCCCTCCTGGCCAACGGCCTCATCATCACAGCTGTAGCCTGCGACCACCGCCTCCATACCCCCATGTACTTCCTCCTCCTCAACCTCTCTCTCCTCGACCTGGGCTCCATCTCCACCACTGTCCCCAAATCCATGGCCAATTCCTTTTGGGACACCAGGGCCATTTCCTACTGGGGATGTGCTGCACAGGTCTTAACTTTTAACTTTTTCATTTCAGCAGAGTATTCTCTCCTCACAGTCATGGCCTATGATCGCTACGTTGCCATCTGCAGACCCCTGCACTATGGGACCCTCCTGGGCAGCAGAGCTTGTGTTAAAATGGCAGCAGCTGCCTGGGCCACTACTTGGCTCTATGCTCTCCTGCACACTGGCAACACATTTTCCATTCCACTGTGCCAAGGCAATGTGGTGGAGCAGTTCTTCTGTGAAATCCCCCAGCTCCTCAAGCTCTCCTGCTCAGAATTCTACCTCAGGGAAGCTGGTGTTATTGTGGTTAGCGTTTGTTTAGCCTTTGGGTGTTTCATTTTCATTGTGGTGTCCTACGTGCAGATCTTCAGAGCTGTATTGAGGATCCCCTCTGAGCAGGGCCGGCACAAAGCCTTTTCCATGTGCCTCCCGCACCTCGCCGTGGTGTCTCTGTTTGTCATTACTGTATTGTTTGCCTACCTGAAGCCCCCCTCCATCTCCTCCCCAACTCTAGATCTGACACTGGCCGTTCTATATTCGATATTGCCTCCAACAATGAACCCTGTCATCTATAGCTTGAGGAATAAGGAGCTCAAGGAGGCACTGCAGAAAATTGTTCAGTCTGTACAATATCCCAACCAGTAACTTTTCCATGTGTATCCACTTATCATTCCCATATACTTGGCATACAGGCTGGGTCCTTCCTTCCTTCCTTCCTCCCTCCCTCCCTCCCTCCCTCCCTTCCTCCCTCCCTTTTCTCTCTTACACTCTTGATAAAATAAATAATATCAAAAATTCAGTTCATGCCATTTCTCTTCAGGTATCTCTCTTCCGATTCTGATCCAGAGACCATGTTGATGCAGGAAGCCAGGTTTCCCCCTACATCAGCAGGGAGGGGGGATCCTCAGAGCCTGCCCACCTGAAGTTTCTCAGATGCCCCAAGTCCCATGAGGACAGTTTGTTTTTGGCATTCCCCTTGTCACTTTGGATTCCCCTTGGCACTACCACAGCAGGTGTTTAATCGCTACAGCCATCGCATGGGGGCTTCAGCCCTCCTGGGGACGTGTCCAGCCGCAGCAGCAGCACATTCTATTTCCAGAGATGCTCTCCATCCTTCCAAACTGTCTTGCTGTGCTTGGATGCATGTAGAGAGCTGAAGTGCTCTCCCAACACGGTGCTGGTAGGGTTGTGCTTCATGTGCATTCCCGGAGCACAGGCAGAAGCAGGCATGGGGCACCCTTAGGCCAGACCTGGCCTCCAGAATGGCATTTCTCTCATAAAAGGAGATCCCCTCTGTTTTGTGCCTGAAGTCTGGTCTTTCTTCAAAGGTTGAGTCAAGAATGTGCCCAAGGGATTGCAGCACAAAAGGGACTGCTGCTCCCTGCCAAGCATGAAACCCTGCCATTCCTAGCATAGAGCTGGCATCAAAGCAGTACCTGGAGCCTGGCTGGCTGCAGAGGCATTGCCTGGCCCGTGGTCTGACTGTGCAGCTGAGGGAAGGGCTCTTCACTGCTACTGCCATGCACCTTGCCCTGCCCCTGATCCCAGCACTGCTGCTGCTGTGCCCATGTCAAATCCAAATGGAAAAGGCACAAAACTTTTTTTCCATTTGCCTGCCAAACATGGCCAGTTGTCTCCTTGTTTATCAGCACTGCAATATTTGCCTACCTGACGCCCCCAGATCTCTTCCCCAGTTCTGGATCTGGTGCTGGCTGGTGCTCCCTGTTCAGTGAACCCCCTCACCTGCAGCATGAAGAACAAGGCTCTCAAGGAGACACTGACAAAACTTCTGCACATGTTAAATAGCAATGAGCTGCCCATCTCTCTTCGCAAATGATTTCTAATGTTTCTCAGGCAACCCTTTTGTTTCATGTGTTTTATCTGTGATGCACATGATTGCGAACAAACATTTGTATTTATCCCCCTTCTCCAAAGGCACAAACTCAGTCTGTCTGATCTAGAGGCCAACTGTCAATCTGCCCTCACTGTGTCACAGCTGGTCTCCTGAGTCACATCTTTGTAATAAAAGGGTTTTTCTCTGCACTGTGCCTGAAGGCTGAGCTCTTCTTCCCAAGTTGGAGCCAAGAAGGTGCTCAGGGAACTGCACCCATAAAGGCCCACTGGCCGTGCCTGGGTTGTACCTGGGCCAAGGGGCATCAGCTTGTAGAGTGATGGGAATGAGGCTGGATTCATAGAATCATAGAATCATAGAATGCTTAGGGTTGGAAGGGACCTCTAGAGATCATCTAGTCCAACCCCCCTGCATACGCAGGGACACCTAGAGCACGTGGCACAGGACTGCATCCAAGCGGGTTTTGAAGATCTCCAGAGAAGGAGACTCCACAACCTCTCTGGGCAGCCTGTTCCAGTGCTCTGTCACCCTCACTGTTAAGAAATTTTTCCTTAAGTTCCTATGGAATTTTTGATGTTTCAGTTTCCGGCCATTTCCTCTAGTCCTATCAGTGGCCACCACTGAAAAGAGACCATCCCCGTCCTCTGCACTCCCTCCCTTGAGGTATTTATATACACTGATTAGATCCCCTCTCAGCCTTCTCTTCTCCAGGCTGAACAGGCCTGGAGATTCAGCTGCCACTTGTGGGTGCCCAGTGCCCTGGAGAGGATGAGTGCTCAAGAATTATCTCCCAGAGACTGTCCCAAATAAATAGTAACAGACTGGTGACAGAGGTCCATTCTTCCAGAAGGAATATGGAGCCACCTGCAGAGCAGAAGAGGTCTCCAGGGATAGCACATGCCTGGAACAGATTTTGTGTTGAAATTCAAAATTACATTGAGTTACCTGCATTGAAGGGCCAAACTGAGCACTACCCCAAATCAGGGCTTTCAAGAGTGGCAGCGGGCTGGGTCTAATGACACATTCAAACACATCCTGAGCAATGTGAAATGCCCTGGGATTGCTCCAAGCACCCTCCACAGCCACAGATCCTGGGGAGAGGGTGGTCAGCTGTAGTGATGCTGGTCCAGCAGGTCTGTCCTGACCATCATGGCCAGTGCGGAGTCACCCTGTGTCCCCACAGCTGCTCACCCTGCAGAGCAGCACTGCCAGCCCAGTGCCCTTTGGGGTACCCAGAGGAGGGGTGCAGGGATGGCCAGGCTAGCAAGGACACAGTGACCTGAGGAAAGATTCCCTGGGGAGTTGGGATATCTGCAGAGAAGAGCAAAGGAGCAGTGGTGTGCTTGAGGTGGCAAAAAATGCAAAACTCTATGGGTTCCTATGGGTTTCAGTTTGGGGCAGGCTGCTTTGTCACTGGAGACGCTGAGGAACCCCAGGACTAGGACTCGTGTGTCGTCCTAGGGAGAGGACAGGAATGAGACCCTGAGATGAGGCTGGTCACTCTTTGTCTCCCCTGCTCTGGTGCCCAGCAGATCTCCTCCTATCTGCCTGCAGCCCCTCCATGCCGACCCTACTGTCCAGCACAGCACAAGAGCCCTGGCCCTACAGTCCTCCAGCAGCCCCTACTGTACTGGGGACAGATCCGCCTGCTCCAAGCTGGGGCACAGAGAAATCTGGTTTTCCTTCATATTTTCTCTCTCTGGAGGCTCCCTTGCTCCTTCCTTGGGACCTCCTGCTCCCCAGAGAGCTCTTCCCCAAGTCAGTGTGTCCATGCTGGCCTGACCATTCCTGCACCCTGCGCTGAGGTCCCCATAGGGTCGCAGGCTGCTGTGCTGCTCTGCAGAGTGAGTGGATGTGAGACATGGTCCATGTTGGTCAGAGAGAGAAGCAGACCCAGCTGGACTGGGATCACCACCACTAACACTGCTGGCAGATGTCTGTGCTCATGGACGGTGCTCAGAGTGACCACAGGGTGTTCGCAATGGCAGGAGACATGTTTGGGGGGGGGCGGGGACACTACCCCCCGCCTGTGGTGGTTCACTGAGGATGCAGGAATGACTCTCCAGTGCCCCTTCCCTGGGCTTCCTGGGTCCCCACAGCCTCTCCGGGGGTTGCAGAGGCATGATTTCCCCATGTGCACCTGGATTTGGTGCTCTGCCTTCTAGTCACTGCACTGTGCATCGTTCCTCATTCTGTGAAGCTCCACTCCCTGCCCACCCCCAGGCACACACTGTCCATGCAGATCCCCTGAAGTGTCTCCTCCCCATTCCCCTCCAGAAGCATCTGTCATCAGCACTGTCCCCTGTGGGAACAGCCCCAGGCAGGAAATGCAGAGATTAATCCCCATCTTCACTGGTCACTGAAAGATGAACCCTGAATCCACGCTAACAGATCACCTAGGAATGCTGAGCTCATCCCCTGGATCCCGTGGAGTTTGCAATCAGAAGAGCAGGCCCTTTTGTGGTTGCACCCCCTTGGGCATATGTTTGACTCCAGCTTCTGAAGACAGGTCAGATTCAGGCACATCGCAGGGCAGATCCCCTTTTATTGTGGAAACGTTATTCTGAAGGCCAGCTCTGGCATAAGGCTGCCCAATGACTGGTCCCCTCCTACTAACAGGACACTTGCACATAGGAATACAGCCCTGTGGCTATAAGAGCTCCTGGGGCACACCCACAGAACAGAGCATGGAAGGACAGCGTGGAAGAGAAGAGAAAAACTTTAAAAAGAGAAGCCCTGCTGCTCTGTTGGGACATGTCTCCAGGAAAACTGCAACTCCTGCGGGAAGGCTGCAGTGAGTAAATGTCTGCTGCGGCGCTATGGGGGTGATATATTGACAAGCAGCGGGTCTGTGCCCACAAGGTGCCTCAGCCTCCTCCCCTCCACAGCCCCTCCATTACAGTGCTGGAGCTCTGTGGAGGGAAGGCATGAGGCCATGGTGACGCCTAAGCTGAGCTCTTCTAATGGACACGGGACCCATGGTGTCACACACCTGCTATCATCTGAGCCTGACTGTGCCCCTGAGCTGCCTTGGTGTCAGGGCAGGAAGAGACTGCAAAGGGAAACTCTGCATTGCACTGGGTACATCTGATGGAGCTCAGAGCAGTGGGCTTTGAGGTTCCTCCTTTGTTGGTGAAGGGGAAGGCCCGGCTTGAAGAGAACTTCAACATGGCCTCCAATCTTTGGTCCAAATGAGAGATCCCTGAGGATAAAAGGCACAAGACAAGAAATATTCTTTGCACAAAGATGCACCATAGAAAAATAAGTAAGAAGGAAATACCCTGAATATGAAGATTAGATGTCTATGCAACAGTTACTGGTGCTGGCATTGCATCCACTTCCTCAGATTCTTCAGAGCATCTTTGAGATCCTTGCTCCATATGCTATAGATAAGAGGGTTCGCTTCTGGAGGCACCAAAGAGTATAGAACAGCCACCAACAGATCCAGAGCTGGGGAGGAGATGGAAGGGACGTCAGATAGACAAATGCCCCAGTGCTAGGAAAAAGGAGACCACAGCCAGTTGCAGGAGGCACATGGAAAAGGCTTTGTGCCGACCCTGCTCAGAGGAGATCCTCAACACAGCTGTGAAGATCTGCGCATAGGACACCACAATGAAAAGGAAACAGCCAAAGGCTACAGAAAGAGTAGCTGCAAATAAATCAACTTCCCTGATGTAGGAATCAGAGCAGGAGAACTTGAGGAGCTGGGGAACTTCACAGAAAAACAGTTTCATGACATTGCCTTGGCAGAGTGGTAGGGGAAATGTGTTCCCAGTGTTCAGGACAGAATAGAGAATGCCAGTGGCCCAGGCAGCTGCTGCCATTTTGACACAAGCTCTGCTGTCCATGAGGGTCCCATAGTGCAGGGGTGTGCAGATGACTACAAAGTGTTTGTAGGCCATGACTGTGAGGAAGGAATACTCTGCTGAATATAAGAAAAAAAGACCTGCGCAGCATCTCCAAAGAAGGAAACTGCTCTTGCATTCCAGAGGGAATTGGCAGAAGGGAACACAGCATCACAGAATCACAGATTGGTTGAGGTTGGAAGGGACCTTTAGAGATCATCTAGTCCAATCCCTCCCCTTTCAAGCAGGGACACTTACAGAACATGACACAGGATTGCATTCATGTGGATTTGGAAGATCTTCTTAGAAGGAGACTCCACAACCTCTTGAGGCAGCCTCTTCCAATGCCCTGTGATCCTAACAGTAAAGAAGTTCTTCCTGATATGCGGATGAAACTTCCTGTGTTTCAGGTTTCAGTTTGTTACCATTACCCCTTGTCCTTTCTCTGGCTACCACCGAGAAGAGTTTGGCCCCATCCTCTTTACATCCTCCTCACATCCTCCTCTCAGGTTTTCGTATATGTTGATAAGATCCCCTTTCAGTCTTCTCTTCTCCAGACTAAACAGGTCCAGCTCCCTTAGTCTTTCCTTATAAGATAGATACTCTAGTCCCTTAATCATCTTTGTCACTCTGTGCTGGTCCTTCTCTATGCGTTCCACTTCCCTCTTGTCCTGGGGAGCCCAGAACTGCACACAATACTCCAGGTGTGGTCTCACCAGAGCTGAATAGAGGGGAAGGATAACAAACAGAGTGGGAGGATCACATGGCTCTTCCATGGATCCTCCATCAAGTGGATGGAGGAAATGGCCTCAAGTTAAGCCAGGGGAGGTTCAGGTTAAGACATGAGGAAAAATTTCTACATGGAAAGAGAGTGGTGAAGTGTTGGAACAGGCTGCCAATGAAGTGGGGGAGTCATCATGTCTGTCAGTGTTCAAGAAATGTGTGGATGAGGCATTTAGGGACTGTCTAGTAGGCCGGATGGTGATGGGCTTACAGATAGACTTGGATCCTGAAGGTCTTTTCCAACCATAATGATTCTGTGATTCTATGTCTCTGTAATTTCAAGGAGATCATGGCCTGTGACCACACACAAATCTCCTATTTCTCCTCTTTATTTTCCATGCTGTATGCATTAATGTTCAGGCATTTTTAGGAGATTCAAAATATTAGTAATAAAAAATCCTTTACTTCAACCACTGCAATGTGTGCATTGCCACTATTATGTTTACCTCTTATCCCCATCCAAAGCCCTGTCCATTTCTTTCTTTCTTTATTTTTTCATTTTCATACTTCTTCTGCTTATAATTTTTACATTTTCTGCAGTTTCTATGTGCTGCCCTTTTCACCCAGGAGCTCCTGGCCTGGCAGCAGCACTGGGAGCAGCCACCTTCGCGGCCCTGGGGGCTCTGAACACTCCCGCTGTGGGAGCTCATGGTGCCATTCGGGAGCTCGCGGGGCTTCAGTGCCCTGGGCGCTGGCTCCAGGCTGCCGTTTCTGCGGCCCCGGGGCAGCTCCTCCTGCCTCCCCTCCAGGACGCCCGGCTGCAGCTGCCTCCAGCCCTGGGCCTGGCCGTGCCGAGTGTCAGCCCAGGGCAGGCGCTGCCAGCAGCGGCTGTGTGACCCGTGACACCAAGGCCAACCAGGGCCAGCAGGGCCAGGACACACAGTCAGGTCACCTTTATCACCACACAGGTGACACGTCAGCACTCAGCCAGGACTTGTTGCCATGGACCCTCCTGGCCCCAACTCTCCGGCTTGTGAGATTTCACTTCTGGTCTTGGGATCCTGGTTATTCCCATACAACTCCACCCAAAAAATGGTCCACACTAGTTGGAGGATATAGTTTAATTCAAGAGATTAAAACTTGCTGTTTGTGGTCATCATGAACAATTTTCTTCTTCTTCTTGGCTGCCTTGCCAGGGCTGAGGAGAGAGAAAGGAAGAGGCGGTGTGATGCACAGGGACAAAGGCAGAGAAATAGCGCACAGTAGCTCAGGACATGTATGCTTGGATGTGCTTCTGATGGCATCTCCCCACTCACCGTCATGTAACACAGGCCCTTGTGTTCAAACAAGGCCCCCTTGCAGCACATCAGCCTGTGGCTGAGCCTGCTGGGGGGTGATCCTGGCTCTGGGATCCCCCTTTGGGGAGCAGTTGGAAAAGGTGCAGGCAAACCCTGGAGGGGACCCTTTGTGCTCAGCTGTTCCAGACTTGTCAGTCCCAAAGCTGCAGCCTGTGTTGAGTGATGAAAGGGAAGTCTCATCCTAGGCCAGCATGACTTGTTCAAGGTGAAAACAGGATGCAGCAGCACTGACAACTCTCATTCTGAGACCCCTCCTGCTTCTGTCCTTCCCCAGCTCCTCCACCCTGGTCCCATTTGCACTCTCCAGCAGAGCACTTGGCATTTGCTTGGGGCTGGAAAGAGGTGCTTAGTGTCTGCGTGGAACGCAGATCCATCCCATGTTGTGAGAACTCTCAGGGTGCTCTGTCCAACCCAGTGCCTTTGGGATTGGGAGACTGACCCCTTGTAGGACCTCTGCTACTCAGCGGTCTCAGGCTTTTCCTGGCGCTGGCACATACGTACCCTTTCGGTTCAGTCCCCTGTTGCTGGGCCTCAGTTTTCACCTCCTGCATTATGCCGGACAAGGAATATGTCACAGAAAAACCCTCATCTTCTCCCAGGTAGCATTCAAACACTTTCTGAAGAACAGGCGGTTCTTTAGGCAGCTTCTCAACTGTTGTCTGCATCTGCAAGACAATTCCCAAAGGATTAGTGCTCTGCTTCCAAGTCCACTCAGCTTCTCTCAGCATGCACAAGTAACAGATGCATTAAAAAAGTAGAAGACAAGTGGTGTCTTTGAAAACAAGCCGCTGGCAAAGAGAGTGAGGGCTCAAAGGAACACATTGGAGGGGTCTTGTACAGCTACTGCCCATCGGCTGATGCCTTTGCGTAATTCACACTGGCACAAGAAGTGCCTCATACATCAGGAGCACCTACCTCTTCTGCCTCCTGAGGCCCTTCCTTGTCCGGCCTCGCAGCTGGTGGTCGGGTGGCAATGGTTCTTCTCCAACCTTGTGCTGCCACCCGAGTGCAGGGCCTCGGGATACGCGGGAGCACACTGCAAATACACAACGTGAGGAGTTGCATGAGCACAGGGGGAGCTGGAAAACCAGCCCTTGCTCACACGCTGGGCATCTGCTTCTGCAGCAGAAGGCAGTTCTGCAGAAGCTCGAGGTTTGCCTGGATGAGGTGGAATCAATGGACAGAGAAATCCCCCCACACCAAAACACCCAGGGGTGCACCACATGCCCAGAGGAAAGCTCCAGGTGCCCACTTTGAGGCTTCCTCTCCATGCAGCATGGAGAGCAGCAGGGTCATTTACAAGCACACGTTCCAAGACACACCGTTAGGCTCTGTCCTGCCAAGTGCTTTAGCCACTGCTAAGGCAAAGAAAGAGCTCCTCAGTGTTTAATCCCATCTCACTACAGCCTCTCTGGCCTCTGGGAAGAGCCCCCATGGTGGGGCAAGCCCAATACACACCTCTCCTCCTTCAGAGGCCTTGCAAGAACACAGAATGTTTCTCAGCCTCACTACATAGCCTTAGTCCCCCAGCCCTATGAACACTCCCCCACATCCACTGACCCAAACCACTCACCTGCCAGCAGGCTTCTTCTCCACTTTCTCCTCCTTTCCTTCTCCCGCATTTTGAGGCACTATTTGGAGGGGTGGCTGGGGCTCCCGTGAGACGCGGTGCAGGGCAGGAAGCTTTTCTGCAAGCAGGAGACAGGAAAACACTTCAGAGCAGAATCACAGTCACCACTGGGACAGGAGTGTCATGCAGATCTGCTCTGGTCTGGAACGGAATTGCAAGACCTCAATGGGAGACCTTTAAAGCCAGGTCTCCTAGGCTGTCTGCGACCTGTCCTTCACATTGGCTGCTGTCCAATTCTTTGCCTTTTCTCTCTGCAACATCATTTCCTGACATGAGGCATTGCTTCTGCTCTATCAAGTCCCCGCTATGATAAGGAGACTTTTCATAGCTCACAGTGTTGTGTTAGTGTCTTAAGAGAGCCTCTTTAGGGCAATAACTTCTTCACAAATGGGAAACGCTTGCCGGGATCCCTCTACAGGTCTCACAGGCCTGCGTTGCCTCTGGTCACACAGTCAACCGAAAGGCAGTGCTTAGGGAACGTGTAGCAGAAACTCACAAGGAAAGGGCAGAGCTACTTGTTTTGGAAATCCAGTAAAGTCTTGGCACCCATTACCACCCTCCTGACCTTCCTGAGCAGTTTACTTGGGTTCCATGAGATAGGTCAGGATATAGGGCACTCTTCCCATTACCATTCTGTTCCAGGCAGAATGGGTGATTGACAATAATTGTCCTCAACTCTGTCTCTCTCCTTCCCAATCTCCTCAAATGGAAGAGCGGTTTGACTGCTGGTACACTGGTCATGGACTCCAGTGGGAAAGCTTAACTCAGAGGGACCAACTGCATGCGGGAGTGCTGGGCTGGCTTGAGCTCTTTCTCCCTCAGGCCCTCACTTGACATTTGCCATCAGGGATGAGAAGCAGCACATCTCATGTCTCAAGGCATCCAACATATCACAGTGGAGCCTTGGCTCCAACACCCAACACCAAGGAGGAGAGGAGGATAAGACACAACTCCCAACCAGGATTTAAATGCTCCATTACCTTTCTCAACTGAAGTTCCCCTTTCCTTTTCCAAAGCTGGCTTTGCCACATCCACGATGAGAACTCTCACCCTTCGATGTCGAAGAGGTGGACCTCTGCCAGTGGGAGGTCTCCCAGGTGGAGGTCTCACCAGTGGGTGGTTGTTGGAAGCCTCCAGACCCAGCCTGCAAACAGCAAAAGGACAGTGTTCTGAAGGAAGGACTCCACATTTCCTCTGTAGCATATGCTTACTCTGGGGACCAGGACACACATCGGAGCCACTCTAAAGGTCATTCTTTTCCAGAGCAGAATATGCAGAATAGAACCGATCCTGCAGGACTGTCTTAGGAAGTGGAGTGACACAGCACAGAACTCCAGCATGTGAGTTTCCTCCCTAGGCTGCTCCATGGCTTCCAATCCCCACCCTAGGAGAAAACTTTTCCAAAGCTTTCCCAGCCATATGACCCAGGCTGCCTCTGGAGATCAGCTCCCAGCAGCTCTCCATGCTGCTGTCCAGGCAGGACAGACTGGCCTCCTTTCCTTTCCTCCTGCTTGCCACCACCATTTGAATCCCAGTCTTGCCCTGCACATCCCTGGTAGTCCCTCCTACACATGCATTGCTGCACATGGAAAGAACAACCTCCAGGTCACTAAGGGAACAAACCCTCCACAACCTGGGAGCCAGCACAGAGCTCTCCAGAAGCCCCTGCACAGAGCTCTGCAGAGCCTGAACAAAGCCAGAAAAGGCTGGAGTTCACTGGTTTCCAACCACTGGAAGGAGTTACTCCAAAGTCACTTCCAGAGCGCCTTCACAAGCCCTGGCAATGCAACACTACCAAACACGTGCTGAGAGGATGCACACATGGTCAACCAGCAAGCAAACATACTCACTTTGGAAAGCGCATGTCAGAGCCGGCTCTTTGAGTGCCTGAAAGCACTGAATCTTTCTTTGTTGACATCTGCAAAGGAGAGAGAGACATGTGAGATGCTGCCAAGAAAAGCCTCTTGTTGCCCACAAGGGCCACCAACGCTTCCACTCTTCATACAAGCCACTGCCTTTCAGAAGCTCTGAAACAGTCTTTGCTGTTCTGCACAGCAGCTCCCCCTTTTCACAGAAGAGGAGCTGCAGGGGAACACAGCAGAACGGGTAGTAACACTGCAGGGCTTTCGGCAAGGGCAAGGATCAAGAGCCTCCCTGGGCAGGACAGCAATTCTTTCCTAAGGGACAAGCCCCTGCAGGAGAGCACAGCTGACGGCATTCCCCCAAAACGTAAGGAATGGGCAAGGCAGTCCTGCTAGGGAGGGAGAAGAAGGACGGGGACAGAAGGTTTGTTATTCCCTGAAGTGAACACCATTCCCCACATTCTCCTCTGACCGCGCTCTTGACACTGCCTGTCAGCACCATTGTGCCCCTCAGTGAATCCTGGCAAGACTGAACCTCCCTTTTCTGTTATGATCAGTCATGTAAATGATCACAGAGATGAACGGGAAATCTCTGTCTTAGGACAAGGAAGAAGCAGCAGTGATATTTCCACCAGAATCAGGACCCAAGAGATACTTTAGATGCTTGGGTGGAGAATGTGGCAGCAACAGATGCACTGCAAAAGCAGAGCACAAGGAGTGTCTTTGAAAGCAAGCTCATGGCAGAGGCAGTGAGAGCTCAAGGGAACACATTGGAGGGGTCTTGTACAGCCTCTACCCATTCTCTGATGCTGTTGCATAATTCAGGCTGGCGCAAGAAGCACCTCATACATCAGGAGCACCTACCTCTTCTGCCTCCTGAGGCTCTTCATTGCCTGGCCTCGCAGCTGGTGGTTGGGTGGCAATGGATGTTCTTCTCCCACCCTGTGATGCCACCTGTGTGCAGGGCCTTGGGATACATGGGAGCACACTGCAAATACACAACACAAGGAGTCGCATGAGCACAGGGGGAGCTGGATCTCCAGACCTTTCTCACATGCTGGGCACCTGCTTCTGCAGCAGAAGGCAGCTCTACAGGAGAGGTTCCAGGCTTGCCTGGATGTGGTAGAATTAATGGAGAGAGCAATCCTCCCTCACCAAAATGCCCAGGGGTACACCACATGCGCAGAGGAAAGCTCCAGGTGCCCACTTTGAGGCTTCCTCTCCATGCAGCATGGAGAGCAGCAGGGTCATTTACAAGGACACGTTCCAAGACACACCGTTAGCCTCTGTCCTGCCAAGTGCTTTAGCCACTGCTAAGGCAAAGAAAGAGCTCCTCAGTGTTTAATCCTGCCTCACTACAGACTCACTGGCCTCTGGGAAGAGCCCCCATGGCGGAGCAAGCCCAACACACACCTCTCCCCTGTCTTGAAGAACACAGATTTTACCTCAACTTCACAAAAGGGTCTTAGGCCCCAGCCCTATGGACACTCCCTCACTTCCATTCACCCCAGACACTCACCTTCCAGGATGCTTCTTCCCCTCCTCTTTCTCCTCCTTTCCTTCTCCCACATTCCCAGGCTCTACTTTGAGGGCTGCTTGGGGCTCTCGTAAGAGGCAGCACATGGCAGGAAGCTTTTCTGTAAGCAGGAGATAAAAAAACAAAGCACTTCAGAACTGAACCACAGTCACCATTGGGACAGAAGTGACATGTAGATCTGCTCCCTGCTTTCTCTGAAAATCCAGTGAAGTCTTGGCACTCATTACCACCCTCCTGACCAATCTGAGCAGGTTCCATGAGATACGTTAGGACATAGGGCACTCTTCCAATTACCATTCTGCTCCAGGCAAAATGAGTGATTCCCAATAATTGTCCTCAACTCTGTCTCTCTCCTTCCTGACCTCCTCAAATGGAAGAGCAGTTTGACTGCTGCTGCACTGGTGCATGGAGTCCAGTGGGAAAACTTAACTCAGAGGGACCAGCTGTATGCAGGAATGCTGGGCTGCCTGAGCTCTTCCTCCTTCGGGAGTCGTTTGACATTTCCCATCAGGGCTGAGAGGCAGCACATCTAGTGCCTCATGGCATCTCATACATCCCATTGGATCTTTGGCTCCAACACCCAAAAACAAGGACAAGGAGAAGGCGCAACCCTGCACCAAATTTCAACTGCTCCATTACCTTTCTCAACAGTCTTTCCTCTTTCCTCTTCCAAAGCAGGATTTGCTTCCTCCATGGTGAGAGCTCTCACCCTTCGATGTTTCAGAACTGGTCCTCTCCCAGTGGGAGGTCTCCCAGGCGGAGGTCTCACCAGCGGCTGGCTGGGAAAAGTCTCCAGCTCCTGCCTGCAAACAGCAAAAGGACAGTGTTCTGAAGGAAGGACTCCACATTTCCTTTGCAGCACATGCTAACTATGGGCAGACACACACGTCAGAGCCATTCTCAAGACCATCCTTTTCCAGAGCAGAATACGCAGAATAGGCCCAATCCTGCAGAACACTCTACAGACCATCACTCACTTTGGAAAGACCATCACTGATCCTGAATGGGTCAGTGAAACAGCTCTGGTATTTTCCGAGATGATTGTACCCTTCATCTTCGGCATCTGCAAAGGAGAGGGACGCATGTGAGATGCTGCCAAGAAAAGGGTCCTGTTGCTCACAAGGGCAGTCAATGTGCTTCCACTGGTGACAGCAGACCCTGCATTCAACAGAATCGTAGCTGAGGGCCCGGTATTGAGACCCACTGCAAAATAAAAAAATAAACAAGCAAGCAAACAAACAAACAAACAAACAAAAACACAAAGAAAGGGCAGAAGAAAGCTCACTGGCCTAGAGAATGGCCTGATAGGGCACCAAGGACTAGGGCAGAAAAAAAAGACAGCTGGTCTGGGCTACAGGCTGCTTACAGTGGGGTAAGCCCTGCCAGCTGCTCTGGCCCTAGCACCACTAAGGAGGATGTGCTCAGGCAACCTCAGGAATGCTGGCTGCTCATCCACAAGCTGCAGCTGCCTGGTGTCACAGCAGAAGGACAGGGAATTATAGCAAACTGCTCCTTCCAACAGCACCAAGGGCAGTCAAAGGTACCATGGCCCCCTGCCACACAGGAGGGATGAAAAACACTGATGACTTCTATCCTCAGAGAGAGAGGGCTGAGATCACCAGAGAGCTGGCAGAGATGTCTGATACCCCCAGCAGTGCAGGGAAGGGCAGGAGGGGTCACTGTGCAGGAACCGGCCATTCCTCTAGTTCAGGAGTGACCCCATGCCCAGACACATTGTGGCAGCCCAGGAGAAATCCATTCACTTGGGCTTGGTTAGGGATGCCAAAAAGCAAGAGGTAGCACTGCAGAAATGCAGAACTTACCCCAAGAAGAGCTGTTATCACCTTGTCAGACTCATTCATCCTTTCAAGAAGGCTTCTGTAAAACTTCATTTTCACAACTTTGTCTTCAATGACTAGGATGCCAATGTCCCTCAGAACAAGGGCAATATTAGTCCCAGTCTGAAGACAGGAAGAGAGCTGGTTCATGGTCTCTCGTATGCAACTCAGCACTACGTTGGAAGGAAAGCTGGTGTAATACGCTATGCGATCGTACTGCAGGCGCACACATCCGGTACGACCTAGGCAGCAACAAAAGAGTAAGAGTAACACAGTCACCAATGGAGCTCTTCAGCAGGCAAAAAAGAAAAAAAAAAAAAAGAGAGAGTGAGTGTGTCTGCAGCTGGAAGGTCTTCCAGCAAGACAGTACTACAGAGCTGTCATCTTTAACCCTCTGGAAATCCATAAAGGAGGCCGATGCATCCTTCCTGTGGGAGAAATTGCTGGTAATCCACAGCCTCAACGCTTCCTTCCTGCACAAAGAAAGGCTTCTGGCTAACTCGCATGACCGTGAGGCAGGACGGTAGCACAAGGAGAGGAAAAAGGGAGCCAGTTCCCAGGAGAAGGCACTGCTGAATCTTCATTCATACTCCCTAGTAAAGAATATTAAGTAATCGTCATTTTTACCTCACTCCTTCTGGCCACCCCCAGGCCCTCAGAATTGCTGAATGCACAGCCCTGCTTTGGGTGCCCGAGGCCCATCCCCAAGGGATGCCAGACTGATGTTATAGTACTATAGCCCCAACAAGGTAGAGTCACTGGAAAGGAAAGGCCCACTGGAAACACAGCCCAGAGCTCCTGCTGCCCACGGCCATCACCCCCGTCACACTGCAGCTGCACTGCTGCCAGCACTGCCCAGCAATCACGGCACAGCTGGCCTCCGAGGGGTTTTCCTGCACAATAGTGATCCCATCACTGTTTCACTCTGCCAGAGAACACTATGAGTGTCTTCAATCCACTTTGAAGCAGAAGTGGCTTGGAAGAGCCAGCAGCAGTGCTGACCTTCGCCCTTGCAAGGCCTGCTGAGGCAGCAATAAGGAACAGGAGTTTTAACTACATTGGATTAAAAGCAGCAGCTCCAAAATACTTGATTGGAGACAGCTGTAAAAGCAAGTCCAAGATGGAGACAGAGAGGACCCTGCAGTTCTGCATTATAATGTCATCACAATACAAATGAAAATAAATAAATAAATAAATAAGACCTGAAGCTCTTCTTAGCACCCAATGGAGGAACTACAGATTTCAAACAGCCTATACAGAACAGCAGTTATCCACATCCCACTGATGTTGCAAGGCAGAGCAAAAGTTTCAACCTGTCTTCTTACCAGCATCATCCTCCTCCTCTTGGTCAAGACCATGACGCTCTGCAAGCTCCTCAGCGATGCAAAACACGGGTCTGTAGGCTGTCACACGAGCAGTCTTGCCACGTTTTCCAATGACAGAGACTTTTTCTCTGACAGCCCTGAAGACCCCAAGTGGACAAATTTTCACATCCTGCAAACAGAAGAGAAGAGAAGAATTCTAAGCAGGTGAAGGGAACAAAGAGACCCAGGTCTTGTGAGAACATGTCCATGGTGTGATGGGCTCTGCTCGCTCCTGGCATACAAAGGGACAAGACGGAGCCCTCTGGGAAGCCTTGGAGAGCTCCTTTGGAAGAACATTCCAGAAGGTCTCCTCTCCATCCTCCCCCCACTCTCAAAAGTATATGTAGAACCTCCAACCACTCCCAAGAACAAAATTGGACTGGAGATTTGCCGTCTCTCTTTAGGGAGACATTATCCATGGCACTGTTGCTGTTTAGAGCATCGTTCTCCACAGGATTTTCTTTTGGTTTCGATGAGAGGCAGAACGATTGCATCCAATGGCACAGAGATGCCAGGACTGCTGGAACCATCAGAGCTGGAGGGGAGGGACAGACGGGCAGACCCACCGTGTTCTGCACCAGCTTCTCCACGACATATTCAGCAGCACCGTCCCAGATGAGCACAGCCGCTGGAAAAGCAAGGGAAAGGGCTGCCTGTCAGGCTCCAGGTTGGGCAGCTCACAGCCGTCCAGCACACGCCTCACCAAGGAGATGTCAGGAGCAGGCACCAACAAACAGCACCCCCTCCCCAAAATGACCCCCCTGCTGCGAGGGGCCGCAGCGCTGAGGTGGGCACTGCCTTCAGGCTGGAACCTGTGCCCTGAGCCCAACAGCGCTCGGCACCTGGCACAGGCGCGAGAACGCGGCGATGCTGCCGGGACAGCCACGCTGTGTCCAGCTCACAGCCTGCACTGCCAGCCTGGAGGCACGGGCAGCGCGGAGGGAAGGAGCAGAGGCAGCGCCCGGGGTGCCGCACAGAGATCCCTGCGGAGCTGCGGAGCAGCGCGAGGATTCTTCTGCAGCGCATGCGGGGCCGGCAGCCTCTGCAGAGCCCAGCAGGAGCTGCGGGAGCCCTCGGCCTTCCTCAAACAGCTCTCCTTGCCTCGCACAAGCAGCTCTCGCAGGGTGAGCCTCTCCCTAGGGAGGTGGTGGTGGATTTTACCCAGCGAGGGGATGGAGATGCTCGCGGCAGTGTGGGGACTCAGGGCATTCCTGAGGGACTCCCCTGCATGGGCAGTTTCCCCAAACAGGATCCCTGCACACACACGGCCACCGGAGCTGCTCCAGCTGCTTTCCCCACCAGGAGCTTGGGTGGATGATCCCCACTGCGAGGCCAGCAGGGACCCTCGGGAAAGGGACGTCTGCCCAGGGGCCCCAGGACAGCAGGGGCAGCGTCAGGGCTGGACCCAGGAGTCCTGGCGGTCACACTGGCACCACAGCTAGAGGGAACCATCAGCCTGGGCTCTGCCTGCTGCCCCCAGCCCCTCCAAAACCCCCGGCCCAGCGTTTTCACAGCCAAGTTCACAGTTCATCATCTCTGTGACAGCTCCTGGAAAAGATCTCCTGAAGGCCTCACCTTCCGGGGGTACTTTTGGCACCGCCTCGCCACGTCTTTTCCCGTGGCCACCCTTCCAGAGCGCCATCCTTCTCCTCCTCGCTCTGGGTCGCCCTGCAGAGGGAGGTGATGAGGACAGAGCTCCTCTCCTCCTCTTCCTCCGCACACGTCGCACAGCACTAGGCTGCCCACGCTGCCCCTTGCCGGCTCCCGCTCAGAACCAGCAGCTCTTTGGAGCAGAGCAGAGCCAAGAGCAGCCCCAGCGCCTGCGCTCTCCCAGCTCCGCCGCGACGTGTGGGGAGAGGCCGGGCCGCGCGGGACAGGGCAGCTGTGGCTGTGACACGGGACGTCCCCTGTGACCGCAGCCCATGTCACAGAGGGGACCGGGCCCCTCGCCCCCAGGGCCTGGCCAGGGCTGGCCCTGCAGCGGGCAGGGGCTGCGAGGGGCGCTGGGGCTGCCCCTGCCCCACGCAGGCTCTGTCGCAGGGATATCCCCCCGACGGGGTCCGGCCGGGCTGCACACTGAGCCCGTGCTCATCCGGCCACGGCCTCGCGTGGGGAACCTGCCTGCCAGGGAGGGCAGCGGCACCGCAGCGCGCTCGCCCCATGGCCACAGAGTGCGGGCGGCTGCTGCCCCGGGGCAGGGAGTGATTTTGTTGTTGTTTCATTTGTTTGCTTTCCTCTCTTTTCCTCTTTTCATTTCCAAGAGAACAGCAGACACTGCAAGGATCCTTTGACTTAAAAAAAAAAAAAAAAAAACACATTTTCCTCTCTGAAGCTCTAAAACCCAGCTGGTACCATCACTATGTGAGTACCTGAGCAAGAAAGAAATGGGTGTGGTGTTGATTTTTGAAATCTGGGGATCCCCGAGTGTCCCTCTGCCAAGAGCCCAGGCAGAAGTGCTGGAAGCTGGCCCAGAGGAGCCACTGGCCGCAAAGAACGGGAGAGGGTTTCCCAGATGGTCATTCCTCCTGATGACCATAGAGACCCAGTACGGCTCCTCACACACTGTTCCTCCACCATGAAGATCACAGAGCTGGTATTTCTAAGGTTCAAATACAGGGGAGAAATACATTTGCTGTAAAGAGTTCACACTTGTAGAATTCCCTCCAGAAATGCTGCCATGCCCACAACACCATTTATAAAAGTTGGTAAGGAGTGCTTTGTCTTCCTCGGTGCTTTCCTTCTACCCCCATGGAATTTAAAAAAAAAAAAAAACCAACAACAACAACAAAAAAAAACTGGCAAGTGGTTTACAGATTTGAATCCAATGAATCTGAATCCATTTTAATATCTGAGCTTAATTTTCATTCTTAGAATCTTCTGTTATTCAGGGTGAGGAGGTGTTTGGAGCTTTCCTCAGTAACCCTTGGAAAAGATCCCTAGAATTTGCAGCTGAATTTCCGCAAAAAATATATGAAAATTGCCTTGCGTCAGCATGCACTGGCAGTATGTCATAGAATCATTATGGTTGGAAAAGACCTTTGAGATCATCAAATCCAACCATAAACCCATCACCACCCTGCCTACTAAACCATGTTCCTAAGTGCCTCATCTATATATCCCAGTCCAAAAAATTGTGTGCTCAAAATTTGATTAATATCTCTCCAGATGTCACTTATGATAGCTCCCTGTAAGCATGAGGCACAAGTCGCATTCCTTCCTTTCACCACCACAATCCAATGAGCTACATGTATTTAGTTGCTATGTATATGATGTGCATGGTATAATATATAGGACGTAATTAGAACTGCTGTCATGGAAGGCATCATGAGTGGGGAAAAAGCCAAACCTTTGCACAGCCAATGGCTTCCTTCAGGGCAATCTTAACAGTCCTCTTTCGGAGACTGTAGGGGAAGGGGTTTAAGAATGGATACAAGACTGTGTTCAGCCAAGCTACAGTTCTGCTGATTTCCTGGGAAACATTGTCTTAGGGCCAAGCATAGAGAACAAGGCAGCTTCCCTATGTGATGGCTAAGCTGGTAAGATCAGAAGAACATGTAGCAAAGGCTTTCTTCCTCCCAGGTGCAGAGGGCATGTGCAGAATACAGTGGAAGAATGCACATGTAGGACACCATGGTTCAATATAAGGAACTCAGCACAACAAACAATATCAAAGCAGAGTCTGCTTTCCAAAGCAGGCTGGTATCAGAGCAGGACAGTTTGAATAAGGGGTAGTTGCCCCACAAGACATGGTGGATCTTGTTGGGGCCACAGAAAGTCAGCTTTGAGAGCAGGACCAGGTGGTAACTCAACAGAGTGAAGCCTGTGAGCCACAGAGCAATAATCAGGTGAATGAAGAGCTACTGCTTCATGATTTTGCCCTTGTTGCTCTGGCTGTTCTCTGTCCCTTCATGTAGCTGGAACTAGCCCACAGAATGATTTACTTCCCAGGGACTGAGGTGGCACTGATCAGCCCATCACTCCCCAGATCCTCTTTCCTGGCCTGCTGGAAGATGGTTGTAATGCCTGGGGGGAGGCCTGGGGGTCAGGCAGTGGCCATAGGGCTGTGCCAGCTCCTGCTGCACTGTTGGTCCTAAGGGTGTGGGGACACGTGACAGGAGCCAGGACAATGTGGGGGTGGTGGCAGGTCAGTAGGGGCAGGGGTGAACAGCAGTGGAGGCTGCAGTGAGGGGTCATGGCTGGTGAGGCTGCAGTGCAGGGGTTGATGTGTTCACCTCCCATGCAGAAGCCCCACAGTGACCTCATGCAGACACAGGCCATTCCCCTGGTGCCCGTGCCACCCTCCCAGCAGGACAAGGTTCTACAAGGAAAACACTCTGCCTGTCCCGGTGCTCAGGGCAACTCCCCGGGGCTGGCACACATTTGCCTGAGGGACCTTCTGGTCTTCATGATCTAGCATGGAATGTCTGGAGCAGGGACAAGAGCTTGTGGGGCAGCACTGCGAGAGCTGCCCTGGCAGTTTCCCTTTTGCAGTGGAGCAGTGAGGAGCCCTGTGGCTCCCATCCCTGGTGCCCTGCACACCATGGACCTGCTGTGCAGGCAACGTATGGGGCAGGGTGCACTTCAGGATGGGGAAGGTGTCCCCAGTATGGACTCAGCAACAACCCTTGGTGTCTCAGCCCACCACAGCCCTCCTGCTTGGGCAGCCACCCCCAGCAACCTGCCCCTGCTGAGTCCTGCAAATGTCCAATGTTGGACTAGTGCTGGAAATGGCCAAAGTGAGAGACCAATCCATGACAAATGCCCTGCGGCCCCTTCACAGTCAGGCCATGCAACCAAGGACACCCAGCTCAGCAAACGCCCTTTTCCTCTCCGGACCCTCTCCAGCCCAGCCCAGCCCCTCTCCAGCTCTCCCCACCTGCCCTGCCCTCTCCCAGCCCACCCAGCAGAGCAGACCAGGCTGGGGGTGGCCCCACAGCAGTGCCCCCCGCAGGGCACTCACCCCACAGCCCCAGCCCCACTGTGGGCACAGCAGCTCCAGGGGACAGGGCCATGTGTGTGTCAGGTGCCCCATCAGGCTCCAAGGTAGAACTGGCCCCCATACGGACACAGAGGACAGTGACACTCTGTGCCTCTTGTTCCTGTATCCCAGAGCTTCCCTACCCCAGGCTGCCTGCAGCCCCCATGCCAGCCCCTCTCTCCAGCACAGCACAAGGCTCCCTGCCCTGGGGCTCTGCTGGCACCTCCTGCTGCCAGGGACACAGCAGCCAGCCCCCAGCCGACATGCAGAGAAACATATTTCTTTTCCCCATTTATTCCTCCTTCTAAGAGCACAATTGCTCCTTTTCCCCTTCCCCAGGGATATCCCTGCTCCTTGGAAAACCCTTCCCCAGGTTAATTCCTTAGTTATGGTCTGCCTGGAAGGTCCTGGAGCCTCCCCGGTGCTCCCTGCAGGACCCCGAGATGCTGGTGCTGCTCTGCAGAGTGAGTGGGCCGTGGTGCTCTGGGGTCACAGGGTGACTCTGCAGTTGTTGTGCTCATGGTTGGACACAGACCCAGCCGGACAGGCATCATTGTACACGTTGAACACCATATCAAGGGGCTTCTATCTGAGAATGATGCTCTGAGCAATCATAGGGCATATAAAATGGCTCAGGCTGTGTTCATGTGTCCCTAGATCCAGACCATGACTTCAGGTATAAGCTATCATGGGCGGCTCTTGAAGCTCCTTTCCCTGTGCCTGCAAGGTCCCCAGTATGGTCATAGGCCACCATACAGGGGACAGTCCCAGGCAGATACTACTTGGCCAGTCATCACTATCAGGAGCACCGAGCACTCACAAGTGAGAACTGAATCCAGTCCTTATTCCCTAACATATCCCCCTAGGAGCTCATTGCCTTGGGCCCATGAAGAGCCCCAGAAAAGCAACAAGCATCTCTCAGGCTGAAAATTCAGCAAATTCTCAGCAAATTCTTGGCACCAGCTTTGGAAGAAGAGCTCAATCCACAAGATGCACTGAAAACATACCCTTTAATTAGGGGAATGACAGCTCTGACACAATGATAGACACATTTAAAGAAGACCTCTGGGTCAGAAAGACATGGTTAACACCTCTGGAGAAGTGGGATGAATCCAGAAACTTGTGCACAAACCTCAATATTAAAGCAAGAATGCTGAAATCACAGGAGTTGTCTGAGAGAAAGTAGATATCATTTGAGTAGAAGGATGGGCAGTTTATTGCTGCTGAAATATTACCAACTGAATCATTTTTTTCATTGCATCCCTGAGTTCCTTGTTCCTCATGCTATATATGAGAGGGTTCAGTGCTGGAGGCACAACTGAGTACAGAACAGCTACAACCAGATCCAGAAATGGGGTGGGAATGGAGGGGGGATTCAGGTATGCAAACATTGCTGTGCTGACAAACATGGAGACCACAGCCAGGTGCGGGAGGCACATGGAAAAGGCTTTGTGCCGGCCCTGCTCTGATGGGATCCTCAGCACAGCTCTGAAGATCTGCACATAGGACACCACAATGAAAATGAAACACCCAAAGCCTAAACAGACACTAACCACAATAATCCCAGCTTCCCTGAGGTAGGAGTCTGAGCAGGAGAGCTTGAGGATCTGGGGGATCTCACAGAAGAACTGCTCCACCACATTGCCTTGGCACAGTGGTATGGAAAATGTGTTCCCAGTGTGCAGGAGAGCATACAGAAAATTAGATGCCCAGGCAGCTGCTGCCATTTTGACACAAGCTCTGCTGTCCATGAGGACACCATACTGCAGCGGTCTGCAGATGGCCACGTAGCAGTCATAGGCCATGAGTGTGAGGAGACAATACTCTGCTGAAACGAAAAAGGTAAAAGTTAAGACCTGTGCAGCGCATCCCCAGTAGGAAATGGCCCTGGTGTCCCAGAAGGAATTGGCCATGGATTTGGGAACAGTGGTGGAAATGGATCCAAGATCGAGGAGGGAGAGGTTGAGGAGGAAGAAGTACATGGGGGTGTGGAGGCGGTGGTCGCAGGCTACGGCTGTGATGATGAGGCCATTGGCCAGGAGGGCAGCCAGGTAGATGGCCAGGAAGAGCGAGAAGTACAAGAGCTGCAGCTCCCGTGTGTCTGAGAATGGCAGGAGGAGGAACTCGTTGAGGGAGCTGCTGTTGGACATTTGTTCCTTTGCAGCATAGGGGCAATATCTGAGGAAGAAAAGACATGGACAAGTTAGAGAAAACTTATCTGGGCAAAACTTTTTCGTATCCTTACCCAAACACACACTCATTGCCTCTCCCCCATTTCACCAGGACCATCCTTGAGCTCCATGGCTTCAGCTCTTGGCCTTGATGCTGGCGGAGCAGAGCTGGCCTCTCCATCTGCCTTGGTCCCAATTGCCTTGTGCTCTCACCTTGGAGCTGTAGGACACTTGCACTCATGTTACCCCTCAATTTAATGACACCATGGGGAGCAGAGGATTCCTTTACATCACGTCCACCAGCACTCTTTTGGAGGGGATGTCAGGCAGGTTTCCACCCTCCCCTTGGAGCCAGCAACACCTTGAGCTCCTGCCAGCTGCCCACATCCACCTCCCTGCAGCGATTCTGTGACCTCAGATTCCAGGAGGCTTCTCCCTGGGGCACCCAAACAGCACCTGCTGTAACGGGGGAGCTGAGCTCTTCCGGAGGGCAGCTTGCAGCCCAGACAGGCATCCAGGAAGATGGCAGAACATCCTAAGGATGGGGTGTCCTGATGAGAGAGGTGGCTCATTCCAAGCTCCTCCAACCGCACTGCCCTGAGCCCCACAGCTTAGAGGGCACTTGGGCACCTCACAGTCCCGGACCCCTCTGCATGGCAGGACCCACAGGGCCAGTGTCTGACCTGCATCAGAAACCCCCTGCCCAGAGAGTCCAAGGGAAGGAGAAGGGCAGCGTGGGCAGGTGGGATCATGGAGTAACACCATGATAGCTGTGCCGAGGGAGGCAGGGCCTGGCAGGGACAGGGGGGCACTCAGATGTTTCTCCTCTCCTGGACATCTGGCTGCTCTGGGACAACTCCTGCCCTGGCCCCCATGGCCTGGAGTGCAGAGAGCTGTGCTGGTGGGAAGGGGCGCTGCAGGAGGCAGTTTCCTCTCACCATGATTCCATTGCCTGGAGCCGTCCCTGCAGGAGCTGCTTCTCTGTCCCCAGGTCTCTGCCCTGTCCATGTTCCAGACCCCATTGCACCCGCTGGGTGCTCAGCTCTGCCCTGTAGACACCTGCCAGGGGCAGGACCCTGCCCAGGGCACCTCCGTGTTTGCAGGTGCAAAAGAGCAGGTGAGACAAACCTTGCTGAGGCCGGGGACGGGATGTTGGCTGTGTCTGCAGGCAGAGGGGTGGGCGAAGGCAGCTCTGATCCCTCTGAGTGTGTGGCTGGGAGTCCCTGCTCTAAAGCATGACCAGCTCCAAACAGGAGAAGCTGGGAGAGCCACCCTGACAAATCCAATCAGCTGCTGAAGGCGCCAGGTTCAGAAGGTCCCTCCAGGAACCGCAGCAGTGTAGCCCTGCAGCCAGAGACTTACCGTGTCAAGGGCTGGGGAGGTTTCTGCCTGCAGTGAGCTCAGCCGTCCTCCCATTCCCGACTGTCTTTCACTTATGAGCGACTCATCCCAGCCTGGTGCCTGCGGGCAGTGCCCTGAGTCTTGGTGCTCCTTTATGAGGAGCTGCTCCTGGGCAGAGCTGTCTCTCTGCAGCACCTGCCAGGTTGCCATGGGCTCCCGCAGTCCCAGGAGCCAGGCCCAGCTCAGGAGCAGGGACCCAGCTGCGGATGGGACGTTTTCTGTCCCCTGTGCAGCCTCCAGGCATTTCTGGGGCTCCAGGGCTGACAGTTCCTGCAAGGCAGCAAGGTCATCCCTGGCAAAGGTCCACTGATGTAAAGAGAGAGAGTCCGTGGAACGAATCCAGCATGCAGCTGGCCTCATCAGAGGATGGTTGTCTAGGAGAGTGGACATGTCCCGCTGTTGAAGCCTCTGCTTCCTTCCCATAAGAACTCAGAACTTGCACAGGGGCAAGAAGGGAGTTAACACCCTCATGCTTCAGGAGGTGATTTAGAGCAGTTCAGCAGTACAGCTAATGCCCATTGAGAAGCTCCAGGAGCGCAGGAGGATTCAGGTTGCTCTTGTGCACTCCACAAACTCAGAGGAGGATTCCCTTTGTCCAGCTGCTGGGGTGCACAAAACGGCTACCTGTATGGAAGCTGGTTTTCTGAGCTCCCACTGCAGTCACTGGGAGAAGTGAATCAGCTGTGCACGCACACTCGCCCCTTTGGACTTTTTCCAAGGGGGAGGCAGTCCACGTTGGACAGAGCTGGTCCAAGACAGGTGCAAATGTCCACTTGTTCTGACAGAGCAATGAGGAGATCCATGCCCATTGCAAAGAGCTTGCATGATTCTGTGCAGACACTTGATTTCATGCAAGGAAAACAGGTCTCCTCGGCCGTGTCCGATGCCTGAGGTACCCAGCAAAACCACCACATTCGTAACATATTTAAGAGGGAACAAATAGGAAAATTGGGCCCTTCGTATTAGTTGGCAACCGCCTAGGACACCTGGGTTTCATACATGCTCCCCTAAAGTTGAGTGCCACCACTGCCTCCAGGAAAAGTCCCCCTTGGAGACAGATAACAGCTCCCCTCCTCTCGTTAGCCATGCTACGACTAATGCAGCCCCACAGGCATCTGGCACTATTCACATGGCCATGCACCACTGCCTCATATGGCATCCCTCGTAGCACCAAGGCCCTTCCCCTCAGCCCTGTCCTCAGTTCCTCAAGTTTCTATCTGTCCTGACAGACAAGGTTATATTCTTCCCCACACTGTGGTACTGCCAGGAGCTTTACTTGGTAGTGGGAGGCAGTATGAATAGCCAAAACAACCCAAAAATTCCCCAGGTTAGAGAATTTCAGACTGGACATAAGGATGAAGAAATGACACCTGAAGGCTGGTGGTGTGGTGCAACAGGACACCCAGGAGGAGTCAAGGATCATCCCATGGCTTTGGGAAGGAACAGCCAGTGGGGGTGCAGAGACAACAGTGAAGGGAAGAAGATCCCGTGTGAGAGCAAAGTGGGGAAGCAGGGTGGGTGTCTACAGGCTGCATGGAAACAGCTGCAGGCATGAAACAGCACAGGACAGGCTCTGGTGGAGACAGACAAAGGCACTGCCAAGGCTCAAAGACACCAGAGCAGGTCAGCATCTTCTTGGCTATGGCTGTTGTCCCTGCCACCAAGGCCTGTCAGGAGACACTGGGCCTCAGTGTCCCTCTTGCTGACACCCCGAAGGGTGTCGTATCATTGTCCTGCACAGAGCACTGCACACCCCCACCCACACACTGTCCCCAAGAGGACCTGGAAAACATGTGGGAGAAAGGATCTCCTTTCCCAGAAGCTCAGTGGCCAAGCTTGGACATTTTGCCTGATAAAACACCTCAAGGGTTAATATGGCATCAGAGCCACCTGCATGTTTCCTCTGCCTACCTGTTATCGGTGATGATAATTTTCTGCTCTAATCAGCCCCTGGAGACACTCTATTGCTAACAACTATCAATGGGACCCATTAAAACTCAACAAAATGTTGTGGGTTGATCTTGATTTTGAATTCTCCTCTCAGTAACTGAGGTTCATGGATTCAGCACCAAATATACCATGGGGCTCATTAAAATGCAAAAAGCTCTCACAAACTATGTCTCCCCCTGCAATTTTTGTCTAGGCTTGCATGACTAATTGGAGAGTTTGGGGACTGTAGCTGAAAGGTGGAGACATCAATAATATAAAAGCATTTCTGATTTTAAAGTTTTTGTTTTACTGTTACTATAAATATTCAGCTTTCCAAGTAACTGACAGCAATATTCTGGAATTTAAATCAATCCAGAATGACTCCTAATGAAGTCTGGATATGCAGGAAAACCAGTGTCCCAGACCTCAAGCACTGTATGGACACTCTTCTTTCCCTCCCCAACCTGCCATTTCTCACATCAGCCACCTGGGACTTCCATCACTCTTGTTAGAAGCTTCTCTGTTCTACTGAAATCAGCAACTGAAAGTTAGAGCTCATCTGCTGTAACTCCCAACTGCTTTTCTTAGAGAGTTCCTTAGAGAACCAGCTGCAAATAAACACAGGATTTTTCTTAACTGCAAAGAAACAGAAATAAAGCATGAAATAATTTCATAAATAATAATTGTGCTCTTTAAGTGTAGCCTAAGTCCAACATGTCAACAGTGAGGTTCCCTTGCCACAAGGGACAGTCTTCCTGAAAGATAGAGCAACCTTTAAACCCCTGAAGTGGAAACCAACAGCTGGGTCCCAGAGTGAACAAAGAGTAACAGGGGGAATCACAATACTGCGGTTCTACAATGGCCAACTCGTGGCCTGTAAAGATGGTGTTAGAAATTTTCAGTTTAAGCTGGACATGTGGGAATGGGAGAGTCACACAGCTCCTGGGGGTCCTGGGTCATGGTGTGGGCCATGCTGCTTTTGGAGATCCCAGACCTGCCTCAGCTTCTCTACAAAAGTAGGGAAAAGGCCCTGATACAAGACCCTAGAGAAGAGGGATTTTCCCGGCTGCTCAGAGCAACCCAAAGAAGGGCTTGGGGATGTCAAAGGAAACCCAACCCACCAATACCAAAAACACTGGACCCTCCTGGACCCTTAGGATGAGAGCAGAAGCGGGCAGGGGAAACAGCCACGTCCCAGACTTCCTCCATCAGGCCTTGAGCTCTGCAGCTTCTCATGGCTTCAGGGGAGCTCCCTAAACCAATACTTCCCATGACCCTAGTGCATCGAGCAGACTGAGCAGACACAGAGGAGACAGGAGAGAGAATGGGTAGAGACCCCGGGGTCCAGAATGAGCCTTCCTGTGCCAAAGACAGGATGCTAGAGGCTGAATAGGCAACCAAAAGAGAGGAGGAAAGGCGTGCTTTGCTTTTCAGTGTCTGGAATGCCACATATCTGAAAGCTTCGAGAGGGATGCAGTCTCCCTTCTTCAAGATTTGCTCCAGGACTGTGCAAACACTATGGAAAGAGGAATGTTGGTTGTTGGAAGCTTCAGCAGTAGGGGAGCTGGGAGATGGTCATCTCACCAACTTGTGAACAAGTCAAAATTCAGCTCCTGAGGCACGGCAGTGCCTTACAGGCTCCATACAGGAGCCTGGACAGCAGTGATGCATTGTGTGGGCCTGTCCTGAGAGACCCAGGGTCAAAAGTGTGGCAGATGCAGGGTGCCAGGGCTCTACAGGTCCCAAAGAGAGGCAGGTGCCAAGAACTATACCCAGGGGAGAAACACTACTTGGAGGTGTAATGGCAAACCCCAAAGCATAAGTAAGGTGCAAAACAGAAATGGCTTTCCTCAGGGTCAGATGAAAGAAAGCTGGGCAAAATTCACAGGATTTGGAGAAACTTTCTCAGATTTTCTATCTGTCCTGACCCATGGTTTTGGAGCCTAGTAGGAACCAATGTCCCATTTCAAGCCCTCTGGAGGGAAGACGTGTTAAGGACATGTTTGCTCTTTTCTCACCACAGACCAAGAAACCTTCCTGAGGGCTTTTAAAAGCAAAGAGCCTGTAGACCCTTTCTCAGAAGAGTAGATTCCTTGAGGTTGCAGCAGGGGATCCAGTGCCCTGCTGAAGGCAGGTCCCAGCAGGCAGATCCTTCGGGCCTTTTCCAGTGAACTTTGGGTTATCTCCGAGGATGGAGAGCTGAGAATCTCTCTGGATCCCGTGCCAGAGTTTGGCCATGCTCATAGACAAAAAGATTGGTTCTTAACATCTAAGAAGCATTTCCCATTGTTCATTTCTTTTTCTCTCATTGTTGCCTCACACGCCATTTGTGTGACCCTCCAAGAAAATCCAACTGCTCTGTGCCCTCCACAAGGGAGTTGTGCACAGCATGAAGATCCCCCTTGGACTTCTCTGGTCTACGCTGAACAAACCCTGCTCTCCCAGCATCTCCTTTTCTGCCGCACACTCCAGCCCCTGACCATCTTCTTGTCCCTGTGCTGGTCTCCCTCTCACTTGTTAGTGCCTGTGCAGAACTGGAGAGACCAAATGGGATCTGGTGTACAGGCATGGTCCCCACTGTGCCAAAAACAGAGGTAGAATGTGTCAGTGGCCCTCCTGGTTGTGTTCTTGCAAATACAAATCCAGGATCGTGGGCAAAATATGGCAGCGGGACCCGGAGAGGTTCTCAGATATCCTCCTATCCTCAGAGATAATGTAAATTTCACTGGAAAAGGCCTAAAGACAACACCTCTACTGGGAAGTGTCTTCAGCAGGGTGTTGGATCCCTACCTCCAGATGGCTCCCTAAAAGCAGGCTCAAGGAATCCGCTATTCGGAGACTCTTTCCAAAGGGACCTGTGGATTTCAAACTGCCGCCTCCACCACTGACCAAGAACAGGTATCGCAGAGCATCCATCACCCTGAGAGGCCTGATTCTTGTGAGGGGGCATCTCTCTGTCTGCAAGTGTCTGCATATCCACAAAGTGCAGAAATGGTTCTGACTGCTTTGTTTAACTACCAGTTTGTATGAGGGATCACAACAGATTAGGGTCTGCGATGGGAAGATGTAATGAGGGTCCAGCTTCAACAGAAAGCCTTAAAAGGACTGAGAAAATAACTTATTCCATTAGAGTGACTCAAATCCCAAAGACTCAGGTAATCATCAAGACAATCAGAAACTGCAAGCCTGAACATCAGCTGACAGAAACCATGAAACTGTGAGAACCCCTGGGTCGCACCAGGATGCTCCAAGGAGAGAACAGGGAAACCAACAGTCCTCCCTCTGCTCTCCCAGCAGGACCCTGGGGTGGCAGGCTGGGCTCTGGAGCAGAGCACTGCAGCACGCCACTACCTGCACACCTAAACAGAGGGTCCTCAGCCTACCCCTGCCTCTGCATCAAGGACACTCTGGGCTAAGCACCACACTTCTGGCACCATCCTTGTTTTTCCCAGCGCACAAGGCCCAGGTCCGGCCTCAGGCAAGCAGTGGCCATGCTCTGGAACTGCCCGGTGGGGAACACCAGCATCTCGCTTGGCTTTTTGAAGGGCAGGCAAATCAAGAGACACGGACTCTTCCAGTCTCTTCCTGCACTCCAGAGACATCACAGCACCCCCATCAGCCCCCGAGGTTTCCCTGGCAGCAGCTTCCCTGCAAGTTATTGCCACTGTCTCTAATTCCTCCATCACCATGTCCACCAGTCTCCTGGACACATCTTCCGTATCGATGGCATTGGTCCTGCACCTGGCAGAGGCTCTGGAGAAGGCAGCTTCTTTTTCCCTGTAGATCCTGGTGTTTTACATGCAGGAGCCTCCAGGCCTCCATGTGCCTGGCTGGCTGCCCTGGCAGTGCGCGGTGGTTTGGGAGGCAGATGTGGCACCTCCGCTCTTAGCCCAGCCCTGCTGGGCAGGGTCTCCCTGAGCATCACAGGAGTCGTCTTGAGAAGGGCAGCGGTCGGGCAGGGCCTTTGCCGGCCTCACTGCTCAACTCTGTACCTTTGTGATGGCCTGATCAGCATCTTCAAAGCCCTGGGGGTCAGATAGCAAAGGCCGCCTGTCCTTTTGGTGGGGACGAAGTCGGGGTCCGCCTGCGTCGCCTCGCTGCGTGCGGCTCCTGCTTGCCCACCTGCAGGGAGAAGGAGGCACCTGATGGAGAGGGTTGTGTTGCTACAAGCAGCCCCTGAGACACAGGAGGCCCAGCCCCATGTCATAGGGAAGCTCATGGTCGAGCACAGCCCAGCTACACGTGGTCCAAAGAGGATCTCTGACTCTCCGCACAGGGCTCCCAGGATTCACCTTCCTTGTGCGCTTGCGCCTGGCAGGACGCCCATTGCTGGGCTGGGAGCAGGCGTTTGCCTGCCTCTCCTTCTCCATCTCCAGGGCACTCGCTGCACCTAGGGACTTGCTGCTCTGGGGACCAACGCGAGCTGCTCCTTCTGCTGGAGCTGCTCTCCTCAGAGTGCAAGCCTGAGGGTGGTGCTCTGGCCCAACACAGCCTTGGTTGCCATGGGCATCGCCCCATCACAATGGCCTTGGGGACATGATGCCACCCCAATCACAAAGCCCTGGCCGTTCCATAGAGACTCCCAGGGGTATGTCCTGGTGGTGGCTAAGGGCACCCACATCTCATCTCAATGCCTTAGTGGTCAGCAAGGGGAGGCCCTTTGGGTCCCTGTGCCATAGTTTGGCCACCCTCATGGATCTGTATTATGGAGAGCACAGCCAGCAGGGCCACATGCGTGTTCTATCGCTCTTTTTGGCACAGTGGACACCATGTCTCTATACCAGATCCCATTTGGGCTCTCCAGTTCTGGAAGGAAATGAACAAACGGGAGGGAGTTCAGCACAGGGACAACAACTTGGTCAGGGGCTGGAGCACGGGGCAGGTAAGGAGAAGCTGGAAGAGGGATGTTTGTTCAGCCTAGACCAGAGAAGGCCAGGAGAGATCTTCATGCTGTGCACAAATACCTTGTGGAGGGCACAGAGCAGCGGGATTTTCTTGGAAGGCCACATTAATTGCATGGGAGGCAGCAGGGAAAAGATGGACGATGGAAAATCTGCAGCGTATGAAGGATTCACAGACTTCGGTGTTGTGAAACCAAAGACCTTTAAGTTAAACGCAACTTATAGAGCTCCTGACCCCAGAGACAGCCCCCATCCTGCCTGGCAGCACGTGGAGCCCAGAAACCCCACAAACCAATCAACCAGATGATCATGCATGAGGCCGTCCAAGGATCTTCTTGATCATGCACTGGCCATGGGGCTGCAGCTCCCGCCTTTCCTGCTCAGCCCCCCACCTGCCCACAAGACATTCTTTGCTACTGACCTTAGGCTGACCTCCACATCTCCCCCTTCCTTATTTAGTTTTTATTTGAGCTTGATTGATTGATCACTTGATTGATTGATCAATCAATTAACCATTGCACACATGATAACAGACAAGGTAGACAATTAACAACAAGCAAAATACAATTAACTCAATAATCAAAAACTTTACAATTTGTGTTTTCCAAAGCCCAAACTGTCTTAACCAAGAAAATACTCCTATTAAACATGTTTGAAAGGGATTGTCTGGTGTTGACATGGCTAACGTTACCCATACATTTCTTGGCTGTTTGACCCAGCCTGGGACAAAGGCTGCACAGCTGCTGAGGAAAGCCAGGGTCGTATACATTGCAAAGGGACCCATCTTAGTTTCCCATCTGTCAAAACACAAGCATAACCCCTTCCCCAAGTTACTAAGTCTTTTGGACCTTCCCACTTCCCTGTAACTAGACCTTTTATGGTAACTTGGGATCTTGGCTGTAAATTTTCTGACCGTTGGCCAAAGTGTTGAGTAACTCGCCTGCTCATCTGCTCACCTGCTATGTTACAATTTAAAAAATTAAATACATATAAAGCTTTATCCAGTCTTTCTTGGGGGCCATCTCTCTGAGCTCTCCCTCTCTGTTTAATGAACATATTTTTTAGGGTCTAGTGCGAGTGTTCAATAACTGCCTGCCCAGTAGGAGAACGAGGAATATTGAAGATATGTTGAACGCCCCATTGTTTAAGGAAGTCCTGGGTTTGCATAGCACCATACACAGGCCCGTTGTCTGATTTTATCATTTTTGGAACATCCATGACCGTAAAACATCTTAACCAGTGCTTACACACATCCCGACTTTTCTCCCCAGTATGTGACCATGCGTGAGTAATAAAGCAGGGATTGGCTCAGCTATTTAACAAAGTCCATAAATTTCACAATTGGGCCATCAGCAAAGGATTGGCAACCTCTCAAAGTGTAGCTCCCTCCAAGCGCTTCACCAGGCCTTCGACATTTAAGGAATCTGTTCCAACATTAAGATTTAGAGTTGTAAATTTTTAAAAAGCCACGGTTGCAGCTACCAGCTCCACCAGCTGTGTGGAGCCTGGTACTTGAACCTCAGTTTGCCGCTCTGCGTCCGCTGACATTTTCCAGGCAATGGCAGCCTTTTTAGTTTGTCCTGATCCATCTGTGAAGACAGTAATACCTGAAAGGGGAGTTTGCTGCCAAAGACACCTTGCTAATAAGGGAATGTTAGGAAGTTCTGACCACAACCTACGCAGGGGATAGTGGATGTTCATCTGTACTGCAAAGTCTGCTAAAGCCACCTGCATGGGCAAATGTTCTGCTAATAATCATTGCAAATTTTCCTTTGTTGCAGGAAGATAAATGAATCTTGGATCGCTGCTGTTTAATATTCTTAAGTGCATTCTTGCTTTCTGAATTAACTGTGCATATTCTTCTGTCGCGGTGATAATTTCTTTTCGACTGTCCATGAGGTAAAAAGATCCACTCAAGCACTCCAAGTGGATCTGTCAATGACCCATACCATGCATGAATAAGTGAGCTGGAGCTGGCTTGCTTCCGCCTCCCGGCCTTTGGGCCAGTTTTTCTTGAGATGGCCATTCCCTCCACATTGAAAACACTTCCCTGCCTCTTCCTTTTAAGGCGGGATTTGGTTTTTCTCAGTGAAATGCACCGCCGACGCATACATGACCGGCATAGTTGTTAATATTTCTAAGTTCCCCCGCTGAACTGCCTCTCTGCTAAACATTTCCAGTGATTCGACCCTCGATCCCGTTTTGTAACCTCGTTATGTGGGTCTGGGCCTGCAAATCAGGTTCCTTCTCCGGTCATGGGGAGACCGAGGCCCCCTTCCATAGGGCCTGGGTCGAACGGATGGTCGCACGGAGGATCAGCCGCCCCAGCGTACGGTGGTGCTGATGGTGCTGCTGCACGTGGCTGATTGCTTTTGTCCCCCTGAAGATCCCAGGCCGTTTTCAAGGCGACCATGATCTGCCACCAGGTGCTCACATGTTTTACTGCAGCTGTATCACCATCCGCCATCGCCTCCTTAAGGCGCTTTCCGAGTTCTTCCTACACCTCTCGCTGGAGTGTGCCTTCCTTCGGGAAAGTAGGTACCGTCTCCCGAATCCACTCTAGTAGAGTGACTAAATCCTTCCCAGCAATCTGCCAGTTCTCTTCATGCACCATGTGCTGCAGCGCGTCCAGGCTGCGTTTCTGCCCTTGAGACATTCCACCTCCCGTGGTTCCCAGGCTGCTGTCCTCTAATTAGGCGATGGGTGCACACCGGAGTTCTTCCTGCTCCGTTCCTGGTTCAGCTGGGTTACACTGCCGGGTTCGGGCTTTGTGAGCTTCCCCTATGTTCTTGCCCCAGCTTCGGGTGCCATTTGCAGTGTCTGAAGCAATCATGGTCTTCGGTGTTGTGAAACCAAAGACCTTTATTTAAACACAATTTATAGAGCTTCTGACCCCGGAGACAGCCCCCGCCCTGCCTGGCAGCACGTTAAGCCCCAAACCCAACCGACTCACCAACCAGATGATCACGCGCTGATCACATGTGAGGCTGTCCAGTGAATTCCTTGATCATGAGCTGGCCAGGTGGCTGCAGCTCCCGCCTCTCCTGCTCAGCCCCCATCTGCTGAGGGGACATTCTTTGCTACTGACCTTAGGCTGACCTCCACAGGTGGTGACTTGTGTCTGGGGCCAGGGCACTGCTCTTTCCTAGACCCTCTCCTGGGAAAGCCCTGCAGGAGCAAGCACACCCTGGAGAACAACCTTGCCCATGTCCCTGGGACCAATGACAGGGTCCCTTCTGTGTGAGAACGTGACATGCCAGCAGCAGGGCCATGGCTGCCCTTCGTACTCGGAGGTCCTTTCTGCCTGAGTAGCTGATAGACTCAAACTTTTACTCTGAGGACACTGATTTCTCTGGATGGGCCAGAGGGGGCTCTTAGGCTGTTGTGATGTCACCTCAGTTTCCAGTGGTGACCAGGCAGAAAAGGCCCATGGTTTGGATTGTGTTGGCCTTTCTGCTTCAGGACCTGGTAGGCCAGCAGCAGGCCCATGGCCTGAATGTTGTTAGTGAGGTCACTGCTGTGCCAGTCCCTGATAGGCCAGCAGCAGGGACATGGCCTGGATATTAATAGTGAGGTCACTGCTGTGCCTGATCCTGATAGCCCAAAAGCATGGATATGGCTCTGATGGTGACAGTGAGGTCACAACCTTCACTGTAGACCTGATGTTATCAGGAAGTTCTGGGTTGCTTAGGTTTCTTGTGACGTCACCTCTGTCCCTGCTGCTGATAGGCCAGAGCCAGCTGAAGGTTCCAGGGCACATTGTGAGGTCACTGCTGCCTCGTGCGGGATTGGCCAGCAGCAGAACCAGCCCCAGCCAAGGGCCTGTGAGGTCCCCTCAGTGTGAGCAGCTGATCAGAGGACAGAGCTGTGACATGGACTGTGAGGACACGTCTGTCTGTGTAGAGAACAGGCTGGAAACGCGCTGGCCGTGCAGGGCTGTCCCCAGAGCGAGTCCTGGAGATGGAGAAGGAGCAGCAGGCAAACGGCTGCTCCTCATCCATGGATGGGATCCCTGGAGCGCAGGAGCGCACGAGGGAGGTGCGCGGTGAGACTGGAGGGAGAGGCAGCAGAAGGGATGGGACCTGCACAGAGAGCACGAGGATGGTAGGAAAGGAACCTGGGCCAAGATAGCCCGGCAGGAGCTTCTCCAGTGAGGGGACACGTGTTCCTGGCCATGGGCATTTCCTCTCACAAAAAGCAGCCCAATGGGCACTCTCTCCTGTAGCTGACACTGGTTCAGGAAGAACAAGGTGCCACCGAAGATGTCCATGGGCCTTGACAGCCTTTGATGCAGCCACCCAGAGGTCCTCATTAGCCCGTAACCTGTTCATGTCATGTGGTGGGATGAAGAGTAGTTCAGGGGAGGAGAGCTAGAAGGGTTTCAGAGCGCAGAGCCTGGAGCAGAGACATGGCGGGGCTGGGGTGCCTCCCATTTATGCAGCACCCTGGATGTAGACGGGATGGGCTTTCCCTACAGCCAGTGCTGGAATGTCTGTGTTTGAGTACAGGATGGAAACGCAGGATGCCCTGGGGCACTTGCCCAGCAATCACTCCAAGGGACATGGTTTTCCTGTAGGTGCCCTGCTGTATCTGCTAGAGACGTGTGGTTGTGCTGGACACTCCAGGCATCAGACAAGGCCCTGCCAGCACTTTTCTGTGACATCAAATCAAGACTCTGCATTGAATTACAAGAGCTGCTGGTTAATCCTGGAATCTTCCCATGCCTCAACTTCATTGGGATTGTGGCTGTTGTCGTAGTTGTCATCTGGGGTCATTTCAGATGGCCAAGGCAATTCCCCACCTGGACCCCAACTCGTGCTGTAGGATCATGCAGGTCTCCCAGTAGCTCCATTGGAGCAAGCAGACACTGGCACATGCCTTGGACCTCCTCAGTCTTTTCCACTGTCACCAGGTACTTCCGTGGGAGCAACTGACTCTCAACCTTCATCTCCAGGGATTGTAGTGGAGCTTTGACAAGGAGCTTGTGTGCAGATCTCTGTGCTCTGCTAACTTCCGTTTGGCAAGGGGAATGTCGCTACTTGTGTGTTTGTGGAGTTTACAGGAGGGATCTGAATACGACTTCACACTCAGATCTAGGCAGGTACTGCCCATATGGGTATTTCTGAATCAGCACCTGAACCTTGTGTCAGTGAACTCCCACTTGTCCACTCCTCGGTCTCCTGTCTGGTTAAGGGATGTGAGATAAGGCTTTCAGAGTGAGACCTTTCCAACTTTCATAGATAGTCATCCTTTGATGAAATAAATTGCCGTGTTGGAATAATCTCTCTCCAATCATTAGCAAAGGACAATAGGTGATTATTTTAGTTTATTGAAGTGAACATTTCCCAGGAGGAGGGAGCACAAGGGACAGAGAAATTGGTGAGTTCAGCTGTTCCTCTGCTCCTGAGCGGGGCCAGGCTCCTGGGACGGAGGCAGCTCGTGGCAGCCTGTCAGCACTGCCCAGAGACAGCCGAGTGCAGGAGCAGCTCCTGTGCCAAGAGCAGCAGGGCTGCGGGCACTGCCTGCTGCTGCGGACAGGGGAGGAGAGAAGGCAGCGAGAGGGGAACGGCAGTGTGGAGTGGGAGGACAGACCAGAGCTCACTGTGGGAGTGAGCTCCCAGCCGCTTGCATGGTAAGTCTCTGGCTGCAGGGCAATGCTACTGAGTTTGCAGAGGGGTCTTCTGCACCCAGGCAATGCCATCACTTGATAGGGTTTGGGGCAATCGCTCTCCCCCCATCTCCAATGCAAAGGATGCTTCAGAGCAGGATTCCCTGCCTCAGCGTCACAGGGACTGGGCATCCTGCTTCCTTCTCCCGGGGATGCTGCAGGGCTGTGAAGCTGGGTGTGCACCCAGGTCTGCATGGGCTCTAATCCAGAGCAGTGTCCCTGTGCCCCAGGGTTGCTCCTTGCTTCCCTCCTGTCCATGCTGCTCCTGGTCTTCTCTTAGGCTTGCTTGGGTGGAGAGGATTTCAGCTGCAGTTCAGATATCAATGCTGCAAGTTATGTGAAACAGGGGTCTGCACAGGAGTGTGGTTTTTAGGGTAACATGTAAATGCGATCATCCTCCAGCTCAAAGCAGTGTGAATGCAGGACAGCTGGAACCTGGGGTAATAGAGAAGCTCTTGTCACTCTGCCCCAAGTGATAGGGAAGCCTTTCCTCTCAGCACTCGCAGCAGAAAGGACAATGATTGCCATCTTCAAAGAGCGCTGCCCAGGTGAGAGAGGGGCATCTCAAAGAAAATAAATAATGTCAAAAAAAAAAAAAACTTTCTTCTACAATCCACATCCTTTAGAAATGGGTGTGAAGATGCTGAACAGCCCTGTTACATGAAAAGTGATTTTATTGTGATTGTCAGAATTACTCACTCCAATTCCCTCCACATTCCATGGGCAGAGGTCCCAAATCCTTACAACACAACCCGTCAGCACAAAATGGGCTTCAAGCCAGGTAAGTGTGTAGATGCCCCTTCCCTGTCCCCTCTCCCTAGTAAAGAGAGAATCAGTGTGATGGTTTTTTTTAATGAGAAATTGAGTATTTTTTTAATTTACTGGTTTTTCTTTCTTTAAATGTCTTTTCCTAAAATGCCACATCTTTGTTTTTCCTTTTTCTCCCAGGACAGTGCACTATGCCCTGAGATAGCAAATGTCCAACAGCAGCTCCTTCAGAGAGTTCCTCTTCCTGCCATTGACAGACAGGAGGGAGCTGCAGCTCTTGCACTTCTCGCTCTTCCTGGACAGACACCCCATTTAAGAGGGCAAGGTTGGGCCTGTGAATCCCTCATATGTGCAGCAGTCGAACACCTCCATTTTACACCCTCTGACTGAGCAGAGCTGACACCTGTGTAGCCCATGGGCAGAGGCCCCTGCACAACATGGCACAGACAGCACAAAACAGGGCTGAGGAAAGGGAACTGAACAAGACAAAGGACGCAAGGCTGGGGAAGCTATGAGGAATGGAGAGGGTTGTCTTTAGAAAAACCTATTCTAACTTGTCAATGTCTTTTCCTCCTTGGACAGTGCTATGAACCAAGGGAGATCAAATGTCCAACAGCAGCTCCCTCAATGAGTTCCTCCTCCTGCCATTCGCAGACACGCGGGAGCTGCAGCTCTTGCACTTCTCGCTCTTCCTGGCCATCTACCTGGCTGCCCTCCTGGTCAACGGCCTCATCATCACAGCCGTAGCCTGCGACCACCGCCTCCACACCCCCATGTACTTCTTCCTCCTCAACCTCTCCCTCCTCGACCTGGGCTCCATCTCCACCACTGTCCCCAAGTCCATGATCAATTCCCTGGGGGACACCAGGACCATTTCCTACTCCGGATGTGCTGCTCAGGTCTTTTTCTTTGTTTTCTTTATCTCAGCAGAGTATTGTCTCCTCACAGTCATGGCCTATGACCGCTACGTTGCCATCTGCAGACCCTTGAACTATGCAACCCTCATGGACAGCAAAGTGTCTGTCCAAATGGCAGGAGCTGCCTGGGCCAGTGGTTTTCTCTATGCTCTCCTGCACACAGGCAACACATTTTCCCTACCCCTCTGCCAAGGCAATGTGGTGGAGCAGTTCTTCTGTGATATTCCTCAGATCCTCAAGCTCTCCTGCTCAGACTCCTACCTCAGGGAAGTTGGGGTTATTGTGGTTAGTGTCTTTTTAATCTTTGGGTGTTTTGTTTTCATTGTGGTGTCCTACGTGCAGATCTTCAGAGTGGTGAAGAGGATCCCCTCTGAGCAGGGCAGGCACAAAGCCTTCTCCATGTGCCTCCCACACCTGGCTGTGCTCTTTCTGCTCATCAGCACTGTGTTGGTTGCCTATCTGAAACCCCCTTTCATCTCCTCCCCATCTCTGGATCTGGTGCTGGCCATTCTGTACTCAGTGTTGCCTCCAACAGTGAACGCCCTCATCTACAGCATGAGGAATAAAGACCTCAAGGAGGCACTGAAGATTCTGATTCAAGGGGTTCTACTTCAGAAGCAATGAGTTGCCCAACTATATTCACAAATGTTTTCTACTACTTCTCAGGCACCTATTTTATTTCGTGTGTTTTATCACCTGATCTTCATGTTTGTGTACAAATGTGCCCTCAGCATGTCAGAGATGGTCTCCCAAGGAGCATCTCTGTAATAAAATCCAATTTTCTTAGCATTGTGCCTCAAGGCTGGGCTCTTCTTCCCAAAATGGGGTCAAGAAGCGATTCAGGGAATTGCACCCAAAAATGCCATCTGGCCATGCCTGGGGTATGGGCAAGGGGCATCAGTTCATGGAGCAATGTGTTAGGGAGTGAGGGTTGGATTCACCTTCCACTTGTTGGTGCCCAGTGCCCTGAGAAGGTGAGTGATGAGGAGGTGTCTGCCAGGGACTGTCCCACAGATTGCCGGGCTGTGACAGAGGGCCCTCCTTCTGGAAGGGAATATGGAGCCACCATGAGGAACAGGGGACCTCCAGGGGCAACACAGGCTTGGAGTGGGCAGCGAGGGCCGTCCTGGGGAGAGGGATTGCCCAGAGCAGCTGCAGGCAGCCAGGGCTACGGATCGAGGGAGGTGATCCTGCCCCTCTACTCAGCCCTGGTGAGGCCGCATCTGGAGTATTGTGTCCAGTTCTGGGCTCCACAGTACAAGAGGGATGTGGAGCTGCTGGAGAGAGTCCAGCCCAGGGCCACAAGGATGATGAGGGGCCTGGAACATCTGCCCTATGAGGAGAGGCTGAGGGAGCTGGGCCTGTTCAGCCTGGAGAAGAGAAGGCTGAGAGGGGATCTAATCAGTGTATACAAAATACCTCAAGGGAGGGAATGCAGAGGACGGTGCTGGTTTCTTTTCAGTGGTGGCCACTGATAGGACTAGAGGAAATGGCTGGAAACTGAAACACCAAAAATTCCACAGGAACTTAAGGAAAAATTTCTTAACAGTGAAGGTGCCAGAGCACTGGAACAGGCTGCCCAGAGAGGTTGTGGAGTCTCCTCCTCTGGAGATCTTCAAAACTCGCTTGGATGCAGTCCTGTGCCATGTGCTCTAGGTGACCCTGCGTATGCAGGGGGTTGGACTAGATGATCTCTAGAGGTCCCTTCCAACCCTAAGCATTCTATGATTCTATGATTCTATACATCCTGCCCCTGGTATTTGATAGATGGTGACCCAGAGGGCTCTCCGTTCTCCCTTCTTCCTGACAGTTGGGTCCTCACTGCCTCTCCTGAGACTGCAGAGTCCTCTTTTGCTTGCGAATACCCAGTGCTTTACCTCTAAGAAACTCCATCTTCGAGGAGCTCTCCCTTTATGAGGCTCTATTCAAAGTCCATCCCAGGCATATACTGTCCCAGGAGGATCTCTGTGCTCTCCTGACACATCCAGCTTCCCCTCCATGAGAACAGCCATCTGACATTGTGCCTTAATACGTAGGAGAGCTGTGCATGTGTAAATCCATGACCATTCAGCGTCTCCACTATCCTTGGTCTCCGATGGGTGAATTCCCAAACCAGCCCTTGGTCTCTGAAAGATCATTACATGATTCTGAGCTCTGTGTTGCTGAACCCATGGAGAATCCTGTGCAGCAGGCTGAGGCTCCAGAAGGCTGAGAGGGGACCTGAGCAGTGTCTATAGGTACCTCAAGGGAGGCAGTGAGGAGGATGGTGCTGGTCTCTTTTCAGTGGTGGGCAGCAATAGGACAAGAGGAAATGGCCACAAACTGAAGCACTAACAGATCTCTTAACTAGGTAGGAGACTTAGATGAGGCAAGAAGGGGGCTTATTGACACATGCTTCAGATGTTGATTGGGACATTTCATCTCATGTTGGTATAGAAGGTCCTTGGCTGCAATGGGCTTCATCAAACCGCTTTAAACTCCACAAAAAGTGGGATTCCCCTTCCCAAAACTGCACTGAGTACAGCATAGAGGTCTGTATGTGCGCTCCTTGGCTAAGCTCCTGTTGTAATCAACGAGGGTGGAAGACAGGAGTCAGCAGCTCACACAGAAAAAAACCCTGGTGACAGTGGAAGACACTGAGGAGGTCCAAGATGTGTCAGTGCCCTTTTGTTCTAATGCAACTACTATGAGACGTACATCACCCTAGAGACCGAGGTGGGGGCAAGCTGGGGAACTGCCTTGGGCATCTGAAATGACCCGAGATGCCAAGTGCACCTAGAGCCCCACTCGCCATGAAGGTGAGGTATAGGGAGAGTCCCCTACTCACTAGTGGCTATAATATTTCAGTGAAGATACTCGATTTGATGGCACATAAAAATGCTGTCTGGGGTGAGCAGCACAACCACATATCTTTAGCAGATCCAGCATGGGACCTGCAGGAAGATCATGCCCCTTTGCACAAGCATCCCTCAAGCCTCTCGTCTCAGCACCGGTGTGGCTATCCCTGGAATAGCGAGTCCCTGTGCCGGCTGCTGGAGGAATGAGGAGCAAATGGAGAGGTCGGCCAAGATGAAGTTGGGGGCCTGAAGGACGTGGCCTGTGGGGAAGCAGGTGCAGGGATGACACACACCAAGGTTGACCTGGCATCGGAGGCACCAGCACATTCCCTTTGCCTCCCTACAACCAGCTCCTGGTAACGGCCCCCATTAACGCTCAGAAAAACCTTTGGTTTTGATTTGTTTCTGCCTGTAACTTCTGAAGAGGTTTCGTCAGTCTCCTCTCAGCATCAGAGTTTCATAGAGTTCAGCATCAAATACTCCCCAGGGGTCATTAGAATACACAACCTCCTAAGGAGCCTATTGCTATAATTGTCTCCAATCTCCAATTCTTGTGTAGCTAATTGTAAATAACTGTATTGAATTTGGACAGATTTCACAGAGCTTTCTCAGCTCAGAGAGTTGAGGAAGAAATTAGACTGTATTTTTACCTCCCTTTATTCTTCTATTTCCAGAAGAAGTCCTACACACATTCTGCAATTCCTACCGTGTCTCCCAATGAAGTCTGCACATGTGGGAAAAGTAGTGTTTTTGGAAGACCTGTTTGGATTCCCTCCTGTCCATCTCCCCAGCCCTGCCATTTCCTTCCTCAGCCACTGGGGACTTGGATCACTTCGGTTCCAATCCCACCTTTTCCTGCTCCTGTAGCTAAGTGTTACAGCTCCTGTGCACCAATTCCCACCTGGAATATCTACACACAGACAGAGAAGGATTTGACCTGGGACAAGACAAACCTGTCAGTGTCATGACCGTTGTAATTCACTCCTCAAGTCTAAGTCTGAGCTGCCTCCATAGGAGCTCAGCTGTCTACAAAAGATGTTCTTCACCAAAAGAGAGGAAGGACTGGATAAAGACACAGTGCAGGAGCTGCTGGAAGGGACAATGAGACTCCTGAATCCTTGAAGCTTAAAGATGAAACTGGAGTGTTGAGAAATATCTGAATGATAAAGACTCAAGGGAGGAGGGAAACTGGGAAGCAATTGGATGTGCATATGGCCATGAAGTGTGAGTCAAAGATGATTTTAGAAATGGTCAGTTTAATCAGGACACGTGGAAACAGGTGAATGGATTAAATTCACAACACAAGAGACAGAGTAGTGGTAACACAAACCAAGGGGGAGGTGGACATTTCTTCTCCTGAAATCCATGTCCCTCCTCAAAATTTCCATTTTGTCATCATGGAAAAATACATTTTATTAAAATGACTCAGTCATTTCAGTTTATGAACTTGGGCTCATATGATTTCTAATGTTAAGAATAATTCTTTTTCAGGCAGAGCTCAGGTATGCAACCACAACCATTCCGGGACAATCTGAGATGTCCCTGAGGGATCAGTCTCAGAAATTTTCTTCATTTCTTTCTTGTGTCATTTTAAATGTCATTTCTAAACTCCTTCTGTTGCAATCAGGACAAGGTACTATTTATCGTGTTTTACATAGCAAACAGTACTCAGGAAATGCCCTCATGGTTGTCTACACCACCCCTCACTCCTAGCCCAGAGCACGTCACAACTTGGGCTGTTGGGTTCTCTCACCTGGTGAGGGAACCTGGGTGACCAGCTAGAAGGAAACACTCTGCTTTTGGGTGGCTGAGTTTGCAATAAGCATAATCCCATTAAAGCAGCATTTCAAAGGGCTTCCTAAAACATCTTCAACATAACGATTGACAAAAACTCCTCATTTCCCGCAACACAAACGTTGTCCAGGGGCTCCCCTCGGGTGCGCGCTGTCCATGGAGGTGCTGAGAGGCTGCTCCATGCATTGACCAGGGCATGAATGAAGACGGGAAACACTCCTGTCCCAGGACTGGGTCCTGGGGCCACAGGCTGGTCCCACATGGGGATCACTGAGCAATGCCACTAGTGACCGGCTGCCCCTTGGAACTGGCACCAACAATTTTCAGCCTCATGGTCCACTCAGGCTTCTGCCTGCCTTACGGTCCATTGGTCCAGAGTAGATCTCTGCAGTTTGGCTATAAGGATGCGTTGCAGATTACTACACTGTTACAGATAGTTAGGGTCCGGCGGCCGGAAGATGTCGTGCTGTACGGAAAGGTAGAGCCCCTAATAGCCAATAGTGTTAGTTTATGATGTAAGCAGACGGATGTGACGTTGTAAACCTTAGCTATATACCACCTTGCTACCCATCAATAAAGGCCATTTGCCGTCTACCACATTGGTGTCAGCGTGCTGATGGCCCGAGCGGCCTGGGGGTGGTCGCCGTGCCGTTCCTGAACCAGGTCGCCTCGCCGCTTGAGCGGCAACAGGGTGCTATGGAGGGCTGTGCCAAAGGTCTTGCTAAAATAAAATCCCACAAAATCCCCATTTCCCCTTTTGCACACCAGCACTTATCTTTCCAGTGCATCATCCTCTACCATGGGGGAGGCTTTGCAAGCTCTGATGCTGCCAAAGGACTCAGGATCCAGGGAGTCCTGGCAGGAGACAAGAGCAGTAAAAGACAAGGTGAAAGAGGCAATGAGCTCCTCAGCCTGTCCCTGACCTTGTCCCACTCATCAGGGAGACCACATTTTCATTGACTCGCTGCCTTGTGTTGGCCATGTCTGAGTACAGGCTTGACCAGGCAGTACCAATGCCATCAAGGCCTGGGCCCCACAAGTGTCCCATGCCCAGGACTCCACCTTCCAGACCCTTCCTGCTAGAGGATTTGGGTTGGAAGGAGCCACAAGAGATCCCCCAGGACCATGATGGGCTCCGGGCAGCGCTGACGTTACTGGTAGATCAGATTGGCAAGTGCTTTTCCAAGAGCACTTCTGAACATTTCCTGGCCCCTGCCCCAGTGCTGCTCAGTTACGATGGTTATTTATTTTTTTTCTCTAAACTCTTTTAAAATTTCCCTTTCTGCTGCTGGTCCTTCTTGTCTCTTGTCCTTTCCTCCCTTTGGCCCCAACCAGACTATCCCACCAACTTTGACTGAGGACAATCACAGCCTCATCTCCAAGCACAGCCTTACTGGGCTCTCCTGAGACAACACAGACTCATAGTGACCAGCTCCAAGCAGAGCCTGGACTGGTGGTCCCTTTGGCATCTCAGGCAAGAATATATGGATGTATAAGAGGACCCAGGGCAGAACCAGGCAGCAGCATTGGGAAGACCTCCAGCAGCAACTCTCCACACCAGGACATTTAGTGACGTACCCAGCAGCGCTGCTGCTGATACAGGACAGTGAGAGGATGGTGACAAAGGCTGGGGACTGCCCAAGACAAGGTGTATTCTGGGGTGGGGAAGCATCTGCCTTGTGTGGTCCCAATAACAGCCCTTGGTCCCCCAACCCTCCTAGCCCTTCCTGCCTGGCAAGCTCCCACCAGGCCCCAGGTCCTGCCTGGCCTTGACCTTGTCCTCCTGTAGTTAGCAGAAGGCCATGGTCCAGAGTGCTGGGGTTGAGCGGAGTTTCCTGGGATAGTTTCTCCTCTCTGTCCGTGCAACAAAAGGTTGGTCTGGATCTTGTCCTGAGGCACCCTGCCTGGGGGTCCCTCATAGGAGGAAGATCATCCACAGGCCAAAGAGCTGCTCCCAGCATCTTCTCTGCATGCTCCTTGACATCCTCGCGGAGGACCCGGCTGGGCTTATCCTCCCAGGACTCTCGGCTGGGCATCCCATCCTCCAGAAGGGCACAGAACCCTTTCTGGATGTGACTCCTGGGGTTATGGCCATCACGCACAGTGGGGGAAAGAAACTGTCTCCAGGACATGTGCTGCAGAGACTAACGAGCATTAATCCTTCTCCAGCGCAGAGCCATCACAGCAAGCATGTTTGGCTCTGCACCATGAGCTCGCTTTAGTGCACCCACACTCCGAACACCGCCTTGGGTTTAAAGTTGGCGTTTTTTCTCTCGACACTTTCAAGCTCAGTTCCACTTCCTTCTCGTATCTCCTAATCCCATTTCCCACACCGCATCCTCTGCTATTCCACAAGGCCTTGAGCGGGGGTGCTGCTTTGCAAAGCAGATCCAAACAGATGAGGACCTTGCCCTCTAACCTCTCTAGGGGGCTGCAGCTGTGGCAGGTGCTTGGAAGGATGATGGAGCGTTTCTAAGTTTCGTCCCGGTTCACCTCTAGATCCTCCCCCTTCTATTTCCCAGGGGGTGACATGAATCACTCTCTGGTCTCCCTTCCCTGTTCCAGATGGATCCTCACGGCCCGTCCTGAGATGGCCAAGCCCAGTTTTGTCCCCCAAATACCTGGGTTACCACTTTATGTAACTCCACCTTGAAGGACCTCTCCCCATGTGAGGCTCCACTCACTGCCCACCCCAGGCACACGCTATCCTGCGAGAGCCCCTGCACTCTCCTGGCACCTCCAACTTCCTTTCCAGGAGAACGGTCATCTGATACTGTGCCTTAACACGTGGGATGGCCCTGGGTATGTTCATCTGGGACAATCTGTCACCTCCACGGTTACCAATGGATGATTCCTACACACAGGCTTGGATCATAACATGATTAGCAGCTCTTTGCTCCTAAAATGATGGACAATTTCACCCAGAAGGTTTCTGGTCAAGCGAGTCCTTAGTCCTAATGTGGACACCAGTTTTGGATGAGAAGCCCAAACGTGGGGCATTGAACCGGTTTCAACTTACTATATGACAAAGATGCTGTGAAGGAGCCAGATCTAAAGCAGCATTAGATGCAATTCTATGTGGGCACCAGATGAGACAGAGCAGTCTCAGTAAAAGTGGAATGAATACAAGCCACTGTGGAGCAAGATGATAATAACTAATAATAATTAGTAATAGTTAAAATAAAGTCAACAAAGGTCAGGGCTACACTGGGAATCAATTATGGAAAGGCAACATTATCACTGCTGAAAAATATTCATGAAATGACTTGCCTCAGTGTGTCCTCAAGCTCCTTGTTCTTCATGCTGTAGATGAGAGGGCTCACTGCTGGAGCACGTAACAGCTAGCACCAGATCCAGAGATGGGGAGGAAAAGGTAGGATCAGCACAGAGACCATGTCCAGGTGCTGGAGGCACATGGAAAAGGCTTTGTCTCTGCCCTGCTCAGAGGGGATCCTCAGCACAGCTCTGAAGATCTGCACGTAGGACACCACAATGAAAATGAAACACCCAAAGACTAAACAAAGACTAATGACCCCCACGGTGCAGGGGTTTGTAGATGGGAACATAGCAGTCACAGGCCATGACTGTGAGGAGAGAATGTTCTGTTGCCATGGAAAAGGCAAAACTTAAGACCTGGGAAGCACATCCGCAATAGGAAATGGCCCTGACGTTGGTGAGGGAATTGGTCATAGATTTGAAGACAACGGAGATGAATGGAGATGAATCCAAGGTCGAGGAGGGAGAGGTTGAGGAGGAAGAAGTACATGGGGGTGTGGAGGCGGTGGTCGCAGGCTACGGCTGTGATAATGAGGTCGTTGGCCAGGAGGGCAGCCAGGTAGATGGCCAGGAAGAGCGAGAAGTGCAAGAGCTGCAGCTCCCGTGTGTCTGCGAATGGCAGGAGCAGGAACTCACTGAAGGAGCTGCTGTTGGACATTTTCCTCTCTCCGGACATGGGGTACTCTACAAAGAAGAAAAGATGCTGAAAAGTTAGGAGAGACTTTTCAAGAAAACAAAGCACCCAGATGTTCCAGTTCTCCCCACACAAACACACCTTCTCCACACAGCTTCTCCCTCCTGAGAGGATCTTTGCACAGCTCCCTTGCTTGACCTCTTCTTGCACTGGTGGAGCATGCAATGAGGAGCCGGGACCTCTGCCTATGGACTTCAGCAGAGTCACTCCTACTCTATAGCAATGCGAATGGGGTAATGGAGGTCACTATTCCCAACACCCAGAGTTTCTGTCAGGTGAAACCCACTTGGCATGTGGAAGGATTTTCAGTATCACCACCACTGTTCTCCAAAACCATTTTCATACTCTCAGCATCTCTACTGAAAATCTGGCCAGGCATGACTAGGAAAGGGTCAAAGGACCATTAGCACTGGACAGAGGCTCTGCCTATGGGACTCCCAGTCCCACGGTCTTCTTTTCCTGAAGCTGTGCTGATTAGAAAGGGCACTGCAGAAACCTCACTGGCAGACAGACCCCTCTGCTCCACAAAAGAAACCATCTAAGAGGCATCGCAGGGCAGCGGTTCTTAGTCTGTTGGTGGGGCAGCAGGAAATGGGCCATGGCAGGAGAGATGGCTCTGTCCTCTGCCAGAGGCCTGGCAGAGGGGCTGCTCCTGCACACATCTGTCCACGGGCAGTGCTGCCAGGCTGCTAGGAGCTCCTTCCATCCCAGGATTCCTCTTTGGAAATGTTCTCTCAAGCAGTTTGAAGTAATTACCTGTTTTCTGGAGGAAAACACAGGGAGACTGATTCCAACGTTCAAATTATTTTCACCAGAGGATGACTATGATATTCAGAAATGTCCCACTCAGGAAGCCCTGATTCATATCCCTTAACTAGATGGGACACCAAACAGGGACAAGAAAGGAGCTCATTGACACACGGCTCAGGTATTGATTCACAGGACTTATTCTGGGTACCACAGACCTATTTAGAATCCCCTGGGCTGGAGTGGAATGCAGCCAACTCACAGGAACTCCACAAATACAAGGGAAGTGGCATTCCCCTTACAAAGCTAAGAATGCACAACACTGACATCCCCACGTGAACTTCGTGTCCAACCTCTCAATGTAACCACTAGGTTACATAAACATAAACACCTGGTTACATAACCAGGTGTTACATAAACACCTGGTGACATTGCAGGAGACAAGGGTGACCCAAGGCATGCACCGGTGTGGTAGAGTCTGGGCTGGGAAGATGCAATGATGGTCCAGCATCAACAGAAAGATTTTAAAGGAGTGAGAAGATAACTTACTCCACCAGGGTGACTCAAATCCCAAAGACTCCAGCATTCATCAAGACTTTCAGAAGCTGCGAGCTTGAACATCAGCTGACAGAACCCACCCAACTGTGAGAATCCCTGGGTGGCACCAGGATGCTCCAAGGAGGGAACAAGCTAACCAACCCTCGGGCTCCCAGCAGGACCCTGGGGTGGCAGGCTGGGCTCTGGAGCAGAGCGCTGCTCTCTGCAGACACCTCCTCCCTTCTCAGCACCAAGACACTGGGAACACCCCGCAGTGCAGCACGCCACTACCTGCACACCTAAACAGAGGGTCCTCAGCCTACATCTGCCTCTGCATCAAGGACACACTGGGATAAGCACCACACATGGCAGCAGACAGGGCAGCCCAGAGTGCCCCAAAACACAGAAAGCCCCAATTCTCCATCACTTCCATTCCGTTCTAGTCCTCCAAGGCTTTGCAACAGACACACGGGACTTCTCCTGACCTCTCATCTCCTCACATGGAGGTGACCTCACATGTACAAACCCACCACATCCCTGCTGCTGCCTGTGGCCTTCAGAGACAGCAGCTTCCTCAACCCCCTTCCCCACACAGGAACCACTGCTGCCCTGTGAGCTCCTCTCACCACAGAGACCCCCCACCCACCGCCCACGCCTGCCTGCCTGCTGCCGGCCAATCAGGCACTCACAAAGACATGACGTCACACTGCCGTCCCGCCCAGCTCTCTGGCCCTGCCCTCCAGGGCAGCAATGGCCTCCCCAGCCCTTCCCCGCCAGGAGCCCAGCCCGGGCTCAGCAGCTGCTCCGCGGAGATGATCTCAGCAGTGCAGAGCCCCGCAGGGCCCGGCTGCTGCCCAATGAGGCGCTGCAGGAGCGGTGACCTCACAGTCACCAGGCAGAGCCAGCCCTGCTGCTGCCCAATCAGCTCTGCCCGTGGCGGGGACCTCCCAAGCAGCAGCCACGCCCTCTCCCTGCAGCTGGCCTATCAGGGGCTGCGGCAGCAGTGACCTCCTCGTGCCCAGCGCAGCCATTGGCTGTGAGGCCCCGCGGGGCTCCTGGCTGTGCTGCGGGCTGTGCGGGGCCGGGGCAGGGAGGGGAGCCCAGCTCGGGGCTGCTGGTGCTGGGGGTGCTGGTGTGGGGGCCTGGGGGGCTGTGTGAGCTGCTGTGTTGGGCTCAGCCAGCACTGCCCACCCCGGCGTGGGGGAGAAGAGGGGCAACCAGTGCCAGGGAAACCTGCCCTGGATTCTGTCCTTCTGCCCCCAGCACCCACACAAGGGTTGGAGCTGCCCCACGGGAGCCTTGGGGCTCGGGGAAGCCCCAGCCCCAGGAGTCCTGGCTGCCACATTGTCCCCTGAGCAAGGTGGGAACCTCAGGCAGGACTCCTGCAGCAGCCTCCAGCCCTGAACAGCCACTGCCACAGGCCTGGATCCACAGGGGTCTAATCCGCAGTGACAGTTTCTGTGTGACGCCTCGGGAAGGAGCTCCCGAAGCTGGGAGCCTTGTTGGAGAGCAGCAGGATCCCTGGGAACAAGAAGTGGGGTCCAGACTGCAGATGTTGACCCAGCAGTCCCCATCTCACTCATCAGTCCCCACCTCATTTGACTCCATCAGCAGTTTGTGAGATGACCAGCTCCCTGCTCTGCAGCTGATGAAGCTGGTGAATATCCCTGCAACCTCCCTTCATGCTCTTCCTCATCTCTGCATAGTCCTGGGGACCATCTGACAGAAGAGAAAACCCCATCTCCCTGGAGTTCTGTCAGAGATGTGGCTTTCCAAGTCACTGCCAAAGGAAGGACTTCTTTGGGTTGCTTATTCAGTCTCTGGCAGCTCATCAGTGATGCTGTGAGCCCAGCTCTTCATGCTGGGCATCTTGGCACATTCTCTCCCTGTCTCCTGTGCCCCTACCTAAGTCTCCCATTCCTACATGTCCTGTTAAAGTGACAATTTCTAACATCCCCTTTAGGCCACTATCCGGACACATCGTGACTCCTCCCGATACTCTGTTCACTCAGAGACCCAGCAGCTGGTTTGCCCTTTAGGGAGGTTACAGCTTGCTCTGTCTTTCCGCAGTCTGCCCCATTAGCCGAGTCCTTAATATATGTACAGATTGTATGGACTTAGCATACATTCAAACAGTGTCATTATTTCCATGAAACTGTGCTCTGCTTTATTTTTTTGTTGTTGTTTCCTTGTAACTAAAAGATCCCCCTGTGCCTGTTTGCAGCCAGTTGTCTAAGTAAAGCAGATGAGAATTGGGGCAGGTGACCTATAACATTCAATGCAGACTTTGGTGGAATAAGGCTAGCTTTCAACACAAGTGATTTAAATTCCCAAGAGGCTGATGAGAGAAATGGTAGAGCTGGGTTGATGGGGAGGAGCATTGTGCATACAGTGCCTGATCTGTGGGACATTGCTTTTCCTACATGTGCTGCCTTCATTAGGAGTCACTCTGGATGGGTATGAATTGGATGATGTGCTGTCACCTATTCTTTAGAAGAATAATAGAAAACTTTAAAAAGATGAAATACTTGTATATGATTGGGGGTTGGACTAGATGATCTCTAGAGGTCCCTTCCAACCGCAACCGTTCTGTGATTCTGTGATTGTTGTCTTCAGCTTTCATGCTACACTCTCAAAACCCCTCCAATTAGCCATGGACACTTGAAGGAAATGGCAAGGAGAGTCCTAGGTTATCAGGGCTTTTTGCTTTTTAATGAGCTGCATGCAGTACTTGGAGCTGAGTCCATGAATTGCAGCTATTGAAAGGAGAGTGAAGAAATCAGTGAAGAAGTCCAAGTCAGAAGGAAACCCTAAAGTTTTGAAGAGCATTAATGGATCCCACTGAGGCCATTAACTACAGCAACTCACCAGGGGCTGATTTAAGCTAAAAAATATAATCACTGGTAATAGTTAGGTAGAGAAAATACTCGGATGGCTCTGATGCCGAATACACCCTTGATGTGTTTTGTCAAGGAAAATGGCCAAGCATGGACAGAGAAACCCTGGGAAAGGAGATCCTTTCCTCCATTTGTTGCCCATGTCTATTCCTGGCATCAGTGTTTGCGTGAGTGTGTGCAACGCTGAGTGCAGGACAAACAAACGACACCTCCCAGGGTCCCCAGAAGGATAAAGGGGGCAAAGAAGTCCTGATGATTCCTGGTAGGCCTCGGTGACAGACACAACAGCCATAGTCAAGAGGATAAAGACCTCCATTCTGTTGGGGCCTTGGCAGTGCCCTTGGCCATCTCTACCACAGGTCATCCTAGACCTGCTCCTGTGTCCCGGCAGGCTATAGACACCCAATCTGCTTCCCCAGCAAGTTCTCACAACAGGTTCTCCTTCCATTCCTTGATGGATTTTCCATCCTCAGTGGCTGTTTCTTGAAACACAAAGTCATTGGTGGTGACAGACTCGCTGTGGGTGCCCTGTAGCACCACTGCTCTACCCTTCAAGTGATATTTCTTCATCCTATTGCCCAGTCTGAACCTCACAAGCTGTATTTTGGTCCTGTTTCCTCTTTTCATGCTGCTTCCCACTACCAAGGAAATCTCTTGGCAGCCCCACAATGTGGGGACAAATATAACCTTGTGTGTCATGACAGAGTGGAACGTGAGGAGCTGAAGTGCCAGGACCTGAACGACAGGCCCGAGTCGGGGTTGACTTAGAGATGAATACGACACTGCCTTTGCAGTGCACAACACTCGCCTGTAGAATTGCTCATGCCAGCTTGCACGGAGGCTTATTAAACTGTGGCTTTTTAAGCTCTTGTGTGACTGTTTTTGACCTTGAATTGAACCTTCCCATCTGAGGCCTGGGCTCTGAGCAGATCCCCATCCCACATGATAGGGAAAGTAAGCCACATCAGATGTTACCGCTCACAAAGAAAATGCAAGTTATCATGATTTGCTGATTTGGCTCTATAAAAGATGGAGACTCTTGCTGCAATTTTGGAGAACTCATGGGTGGATGCACCATGTAAGACCTCCCATTTGCCGAGAAGTTTCTCCAAATCCTTGCCGCAACAGGGACTCCCCAGTTACCACGGATCTGGATGACAGTAACATATTTAGGCAACTGGTTATGTATCTTTTAATCACTATTCCCTTTATCATATAGTAATGGTTAGGTGCATTACCTTGCCTATTTTGTCTGTTGCTAAACCTGAGTGTGTAATAAGCTTATTTTGTTAAATGCATCATTCTGTACTGCCTTAATATTAATAGTGAAATAAGACCATTCTTTCCAGTGGTGGCTGGTTCTTTCCGTCGCCCCGTCTGCCCCAGTCAATTGGCAAAACACCATGTTCTTTGCAGATGCCCATTGCAGCTCTCAGGATGCAAGGTTGGCCTCTGATTTTCAGCCTTGCAGGCCACAGTATTTCTGAAGGCAGCTGTACTTCTGGTCTGGTGCTGCTTCCTGCAGGTGGTCACCCTCAAATCAAGACCAGTTGGAGGGGGCCACAAGTGTTTCCAGCCAGCTCTGAAGAGGTGACTAAGGACACAAGTTGCACCTGGAGTTCTCTCAGGCAGCAGTTGCCTGCTCCAGGGTTGTGAGCAGGCAAGTGTTAGTGTACTCTTCATTTGGTAAATGGGTGTCCTGGTTTTCATGTGATGTTTCTTGGTCAGGTCACAAATTCCTCCTTCCTGGATCCTGTGATGTAAAGAAAGAAGGAAAACTCTCCAGAGCTCCATGCTTTCTGTCCTTTCTTTTGTGCAAACCTGATTTCTGGGCTCTACATAGCAGTCAGCAGATGGCCTGGAGGTGTGGATCTTGTCACCTCGGGTCCTGCCTTAGAGCCTATTCACTTAAAATGCAGTGGGCATTGGTGGCAAGTAAAACTGTCTTTTCTTTTGCCAGGCTCAAGGAGGACAAAGAGCAGGATCAGTCCTTGTGGTTTTGTTCTAATTGCACGTCAAGTTTGTTCAGTGTCTCATGGCTCAACTGTGCTTTAGTAACATCCACAAGCTGCTGTAGGTTCAGACAAGCCCTGGAAGCAGCAGTCCTCCTCCCCTGTGACCCTCTTCATCCTGCTGGGGCTCATTTTCAGCCAGAATCCCTCTCAGCACACACCTCCCCATCCTGTGAAAGGCAGGAGTGCAGGACTGTAGAGGAAGGGCCACATGCTGTGTGTGACAGCATGGCTTTCCATCCCGTGGGTGACTGTGACACCACCCGCTAATCCCCCCTCCCGACCACCTTCCAAGGGGAAAAAGAGCTCGGTTCCCGTGCTGAGCTGTGCCGGTGCTCTTCTTTCTCATCGTGTTCCTTTGCATGCCCCAAGCCCGTGGCCCTTATGGTCCTGAGTAGCAAGTGTGTGTTACAAGCAGGATGCAAATTATTGCCTGATGACTTTTAAAAGAAGGGAAAGATGCCTCTTCTCTTGCTGCTCTCCAAGAAAAAGCAGCCCAGCCTGAACCAGGCAATGCCTGTAACAAGACCAAGCAAGGTAGAGCAAGGTCCTTCCTTGCGCTCAGCTTCTTCTATTCCCAGTTGTCACTTTGACCATGCAGGTGGCAGGTGAAGTTGTCTGAGGAGTGAAACACAGGAATAACAGCAGAGGAGAAATTGCCACTTGTGCACTTTGAGATGTGATGGTGACACATGGAATGGTGCAGTGTGACAAACAGAGAAGGGGTAAAGGGAAGCAAGCTAACCATCAGGAGGCATGAAAGCAGTGCGAGATGCAGTGCCATAAATGCAGCATTCCAATGTGAGCCCCTTTTTGCATCTATCAGGTGGTGCTCAGAGAGTCTCTGATGTGTGAAGGTCGCTTGCCAAGGGCCGGAGGTACAAGCAGTGTAACTGGAGGGACTCAATTTCTTTCAGTTCATGGAGCTCTGTCAGCCGTGGGCACTGAACAGTGCAAGGGAGTCCCCTCAGAGCCCATGGTTTTGTGGGTGTCCAGTTTGCTGAAGTGAGCGCTACTCAGATCCTCCTCCAGCAAGGGAAAGTCTTCCTTTCTCCATTTCTCCATGGTGTCCAGGGCCTAGGATTCCTGAGGGTCACTCTTAGCACTAAAGCCTGCGGCAAAGGTGGCCTTTTCTGTGTCCTCTCTCACCAGGGCTCTTGGCCCATTTAGCAGCAGACCCGTATTTTCCCTAGCCAGCCTTTTGTTCCTGCTGTATTGTTGTATTGTATTTTAAATGATTTTTTATTATTATTTTATCAGGAAGGTAAGAGTAAACATTCAGAAAGAAATAAATGAAGAGCACGTTTCATGCCAAGTACATCGGCATGACAAGTGACTGCACACAGGACAGTTTTTGGCACTGACATTGTACCCATTGAGGAAGTTTCCTCAGTGCCTCCTTGAGCTCCTTGTTCCTCATGCTGTAGACAAGGGGGTTCAGTGCTGGAGGCACCACTGAGTACAGAATGGCCAGTACAGAGAGATCCAGAGCTGGGAAGGATATGGAGGGGGTAGAGGTGGGAATAAATTGTCTAAGGGTGACATTTCACTGCCCCTGTGACCAGGGGTGGGAGTCAGACCCAACCAAATGGGTATCACGACCTCTAATCCCTCTGGGGGACTGCAGATGATTGCACAGTCCAGGGCACCTGGACTGCAGAGCATTTCCAAGGGTGCTCGTTGTGTCCAGTTGAGCTTGTACATCCTGCCCCTGGTATTTGATAGATGGTGACCCAGAGCGCTCTCCGTTCTCCCTTCTTCCTGGCAGCTGAGTCCTCACTGCCTCTCCTGAGACTGCAGAGTCCTCTTTTGTCTGCGAATACCCAGTGCTTTACCTCTAAGAAACTCCATCTTTGAGGAGCTCTTCCTTTATGAGGCTCTACTCACAGTCCATCCCAGGGATATGCTGTCCCAGGAGGATCTCTGTGCTCTCCTGACACCGCCAGCTTCCCCTCCATGAGAACAGCCGTCTGACACTGTGCCTTAATACGTAGGAGAGCTGTGCATGTGTAAATCCATGACCATTCAGCGTCTCCACTATCCTTGGACTCTGATAGGTGAATTCTCAAACCAGCCCTTGGTCTCTGAAAGATCATTACATGATTCTGAGCTCTGTGTTGCTGAACCCATGGAGAATTCTGTGCAGCAGGCCCTTGAGGAGTGCAAGTCCTTGGGCTTATTCTTGTCACCAGATTTGGAGGAAAAGCCCAGCTTTCACGCACTGCACTGATAGAAATTACTTTATTACAGAGTTACAGTTGGGGAGCCAGTCCTTGTCCAGCATTCGACACAATTGAGGGTATCAGGTGAGACAGAGCAGACACCGTAAAAAGGGGAATGAATACAAGTAGTTGTGTAGCAAAACGATAACAATTATTATCGCTAGTAAAAGCCATAATAAAAAATAACATGAAGAAACAATGCTAAATCCAGTTACAGGATACAGAAAGAGTCATTTGTGGAGAGATGTGGAAAAATTACCACTGCTTAAAAATGTCCATGAAATCACTTTCCTAATGGCATCTTTGAGCTCCTTATTCCTCATGCTGTAGATGAGGGGGTTCACTGCTGGAATCACCACCGAGTACAGAACAGCCAGCACCAGATCCAGAGATGGGGAGGAGATGGAGGGGGGCTTCAGGTAGGCAAACACTGCAGTGCTGACAACCATACAGACCACGGCCAGGTGTGGGAGGCACATGGAAAAGGCTTTGTGCCGGCCCTGCGCAGAGGGGATCCTCAGCACAGCTCTGAGGATCTGCACGTAGGACACCACAATGAAAACAAAACACCCAAAGCCCAAAGAGATAGTAACAACAAGAAACCCAACTTCCCTGAGGTAGGAATCTGAGCAGGAGAGCTTGAGGATCTGGGGGATCTCACAGAAGAACTGCTCCACCACATTGCCTTGGCAGAGTGGCAGGGAAAATGTGTTCCCAGTTTGCAGGAGAGCAGTGAGAAAGCCACTGGCCCAGGCAGCTGCTGCCATTCTGACACAAGCTCTGCTGCCCAGGAGGGTCCCGTAGTGCAGGGGTCTGCAGATGGCAACGTAGCGGTCGTAGGCCATGACTGTGAGGAGAGAAAATTCTCCTCCATACAAGAAGACAAAGAAAAATATCTGGGCAGCACATTCCAAATAGGAAATGGTCCTGGTGTTCCACAGGGAATTGTGCATGGCTTTGGGAAGAGTGGTGGAGATGAAGCCAAGGTCGAGGAGGGAGAGGTTGAGGAGGAAGAAGTACATGGGGGTGTGGAGGCGGTGGTCGCAGGCTACGGCTGTGATGATGAGGCCGTTGGCCAGGAGGGCAGCCAGGTAGATGGCCAGGAAGAGCGAGAAGTGCAAGAGCTGCAGCTCCCACGTGTCTGCAAATGGCAGGAGGAGGAACTCGTTGAGGGAGCTGCTGTTGGACATTTCATTCTCTCCAGGCTCTGTGGATTGTTCAAAAAAGAAAAGATATTGGGCAGTTATCCCAGAGTTTTAAGGTTAAATATCTCCCGACTTGTTCCAGTTCTAATACACTGCCCACCTTGCCTATCTTCATGGAGATCTTTGTGCAGCTCCTTGAGCCTCAGTGTGGGGTGGATGAATGTGCTGTGAGGAGCAGGGGCATCTCCGCATGGGCTCCAGGGAAGTCTGTCTAGCTCTACAGTAGTGGGAAGGAGACAAGAGGGGTGATGATCTCTGAGATTCACGTTTTTTCAGGTGAAATCCCCCTGGTTTGTAAAAGGGCTTTTCAGTATCTACAGCACTACTGCTAATGAACCTGTATTGAGAGCACAATTTGGGGATTTTTAACATTTATTTTGACATGTATTTTCTTTGGGATGCCCCTCTCACCTCTGCAGAGTGTTCCTCACAGGCAGAATTTTTCAGCATTTCTCCTGGGAATCATGAGAAAATGGATTTATAGTCACGTTATGCAGAGTGAGGAGAGCTCCTCTGCCTATTAGCCTTGATTGCAGCTGTTGTGTGCCCAAACCTCAGTGAGGTGCAGGATGATCACCCTGATCAGTTGCCCTAGAAAGAACCCAGCTCCTCCTAAGAGCAGACAAGTCCAGTTTCAAAACCTCCGATCTCCAACTTCTCTCCCTTTCTCAGGGCACCTGAGGGAGGTCTCCAAGCTTCGCTTCTAGCCAAGAATATGCAGGGCTCTTTTCAGCTGCCCATATGCACTTTCCAAACTGTTTTTCATACTCTCAGTCTCAGTAACAGATTCTTCAGAGCTCTCCTGGACATCCCAGAGATGGCAGGAGGCAGCAATGTCCCTCCTGAGGGCACCTCGAAGTGTATTAAGACATTATAGGCAAAATGGTCAAATGAAGTTGCATTGAAGATGGACTCTGCTTAAGGGAGAGTTAACTCAGTTCCTAAACCCATGGGCTGCATTTCCTGGGGTTGCACATGTTAGAGGGGACTGGAGTCACCTCACTCCCATGCATATTCCTCTCTTCCACAGCTTGCAGGGTAGGTGTCTGAACTGCATCTGAAAACCCCAGGGAACCCAAGAGAAGAACAGGAGGGGAAACAAGGAGCAATCCTGCGATCCTACTGCCAAGGAGAGAAAGGGAAGACAGGCAGAGGGGCACTCAGGAACACCCTTCCCTCACCTATGTGGGCATGCTACCTCACAGATGGTGACATTGCAGGACATGCATCTGAAGCCCCTATATTGGGCAGCAGGAAATGTGCCCATAGCTGGAGGGATGCCCCTGTCCTTTGCCAGGGATCTGGCTGTAGTGGAGTGGGCTGATACCCTGGACCCCAAGGCTGTGAGGGCAGAAAGGCTGCTGGGTGGCAGAGGAGACGTGGCAGGGCTTGCTCAGAGGAAGGTGTCTGCATTGGAAGGACTAAGCGTGACTTTCCCAAATCCATCCTCCCATCATGGTGGGCACTTCCCTCTCCTTCCCTGCCCGTCTCTGCTGCCCATAGCAGTCCCTGATGGCACCTTACTCTGTCCCAACAATTTTTGTCAGTCTGTGCTCACAGAGCACATCACCTTTGTGTGCTCAGTTCTGCCCTACACAAGGCTCTAGGACAGGGCACTGTCCAGGGGCATCGCTGTGCAGGCACTTTATGGAGCAACTAAAATAAATTGCACAAAGGCGATGCTGATGCTGTCGGCAGACTAAGGTGGGTTGAAGAGGCTCTATAAAGTTTCTTACAGACCTATTGATCTCTGAGAGATAAGGCTTGAGTCCCACTACCTTGGCAAAACAGAATACACTCCTCTTTTCTCCCTGCAGTAGTTAGGGAGATAAGGGAAAGTGCAGACAGGAAGAGGAAAGTTCCTGCCCTTGGAAGTAGCCCTTCTCTTGACCTTCCTCTTGAAAAGACTCTTGGGACATGTCCTGTACATGAACATGGTGAGCAGACTTGACCGAGGCAGCACAGTGTCAACAGGAAGATGATCCTGGCTGACTGGGAGCCAGCCCTGTCAGAGCTTCTCTGTGCAGCACTGACCCTTGCAGGCAGCAGAGTCACTGCCCAGGGTGCTCCCTCGGGTGCAGGGATGCTGCTCTGATTCAGAAACCTGGAGAGACCTATGTGCACACCCAGCACTTGACACCCCTGCAGCGATACCTGGAAGAAAGGAGCAGCGTGCCCTGCCCTGTGAAGGTGCATCAGGGAATCCCTGAGCTGGATCAGCACCTTCTCCTGACATGCCCTGGATACTCCAGGAGAGACAAGTCCTATCAGTCATGGGGTGGGATGGGTTCAGAAGATCCCTCCAGGAACCTCAGCAGCATTGCCCTGCAGCCAGAGACTTACCACACAAGGGCTTGTGAAGATTTCTTCCTTCAGTGAGCTCTGCGCTGTGCTCCCGCTCCACACTGCCGTTCCCCTCTCGCTGCCGTCTCTCCTCTCCTGTCCGCAGCAGCAGGCAGTGCCCGCAGCCCTGCTGCTCTTGGCACAGGAGCTGCTCCTGCACTCGGCTGTCTCTGGGCAGTGCTGCCAGGCTGCCACGAGCTGCCTCCGTCCCAGGAGCCTGGCCCTGCTCAGGAGCAGAGGCCCTGCTGAACTCACCAATTTCTCTGTCCCTTGTTCCCCCTCCTCCTGGGGAATGCTCCCTCAAGCAAACTAAAATAATCATCTTTTTTCCTTTTCTCGTGAGTGGAGAGAAGTTCCAACATTGCAATTTGTTTCATCAGGGGATGAGGAGCTATGCAAGTTGTGAATGTCCCACTCTGGAAGAATGATTTTCACCTCTCAATCAGACAGGGACGCCTAGATGGGACAAAAGCCATCTCACTGAGACGTGGTTCAGGTTTTGATTAGGATTAATCCATCTGGGCATTACAGAATTCAGACCCCCAGCCCTGGGTCTGAAGTGATATTCAGATTATTCCTGTAAATTCCACAGATGCCATCAGTGGGATTCCCCTTGCCAAAAACAAAGTGAGCACAACACAGAGGTGTGCATGTGTGCTCTGTCTAAGATCCCACTATAATCATTGGGATAATCATTGGAGATGGAAGAGTCAGTTGCTTACACAGAGATATCTGGGGACAGTTAAAGAGACAGATGTGGTCCAAAGCACAGGCCAGTGTCTGCTTGCTCTGATGCAGGAACTAGGGCACCTGCATCATCCTAGAGGATGAGGTGAGGATCAGGTGGGGAATTGTCTTGGCTATCTGAAATGACCATGACCTCCTGGTGCCAAACACAACTAGAGCCCCACTCACTCCAGCTGAGGCATAGGAAGATTCCAGTATTAACCAGCAGCTCTTGTAATTCAGTGCAGACACTTCATCTGATGGCATTGAAAAGTGCTGGAAGAGCCTTGTCAGGTGCCTGGGTTGTCCAGCTCAAGCATATGTCTCTAGCACATTGGACCTACAGGGAAATTATCCCTGCCAACAGGGAATGCTTGCTGGGCAAGTGCTCCAGGGAATCCTGGGGTTCCATCCCAAACCCAAACAAATGAAATCCAGCACTGTCTGTAGGGAAAGTCCACCCCGTCTACATCCATGTGTGCTGCATAAATGAGAGGCACATCACACCAAGGTGTCTTGAGATTCTTTGCTCTCTCAAACCCTTCTTGCTCTCCTCCCCTCAACTTCTGCTCACTCCATGAGTCCCTGTATGAACAGGGACTGGGCTAATGTGGACCTCAGTGTGTCTGGATCACAGGCTGTCAGGGTCCATGGACATCGTCAGGGGCACCTTGTCCTTCCTGGAAGTTTTGTGCAAGAAGTCTGTCATAGCTCCAGTATAGCCACAGAGTCACCTCAGGCAGAACCCCCTTTCCTGCTGTTTCTTAATGGCCCAGCTCTGTGTCTTCCTGGCTTTGGACACTGCTGGATTCACTTTCGTAGTAGGAAGCTGTTCAGGGGACTGGTGGGGGATCCCAGGGAAGGCAGCTCTCAAGGACATCAGAGCTCAGGAAAGCCAGCAGGTCTTTAAGGACAGACATGCCAAGCATAAGGATGGGCCATTCCTATACTATCAGATACCTCAGGGCACTCAAACCAGCAGATACCCCTTGGGTAGACTGGGATCTCGTTACTTTGCTCCAGACTAATAGGGCAATGTAGAGGTAAAAAAAAAAAGGCAGAGGCAAAAGGCAGAGGCATTTAGAAATATTGCCCAGCGTCATATTACAAGGACAAGTGTATGGTCCTGCACCTGGGGAGGAATAACCCCAGAAACCAGTATAGATTAGAGGTTGACCTGCTGGAAAGCAGCTCCACAGAGAGAGATTTGGGAATCCTGGTTGGCAAGTAGTTAACCATGAGTCAGCAATGTACCCTCATGGCCAAGAAGGCCAATGGGATCCTGGCCTGCATCAGGGGGAGTGTTGCCAGCACATGTTGCCCCCTCTCCTCAGCTCTGGTGAGGCCTCACCTGGAGTATTGTGTGCAGTTCTGGGCTCTGCAGTACAAGAGGGACATTGAGGTTCTAGAGAGGGTGCAGCATAAAGCAACCAAGATGATTAAGGGACTGGAGCATCTATCATATGAGGAAAGACTAAGCGAGCTGGGTGTGTTTAGTTTGGAGAAGAGAAGACTGAGAGGAGATCTGATCAACATGTAGAAGTACCTTAGGGGTGACTGTAGGGAGGATGGGGCCAAACTCTTCTTGGTGGTGGCCAGTGACAGGACAAGGGGTAATGGGTGCAAGCTGAAACACAGGAAGTTCCATCTCCATGTGAGGAAGAACTTCACTGTGAGGGTGCCAGAGCCCTGGAACAGGCTGCCCAGAGAGGTTGTGGAGTCTCCTTCTCTGGAGATCTTGAAAACCCACCTGGATGCCACCCTGTGCCACATGATCTAGGTGCCCCTGCTTCAGCAGGGGGTTGGACTAGATGATCTCTAGAGGTCACTTCCAGTGTTAACCACTCTGTGATTCTGTGAACTTGATGCTGGAGACAGTGCCCATCATTTCGCTTACCACATCTTCAGAGTGCAATTCAGCTGAGCCTACATTAACTCACCCATCAGACAGGGAGGGGAATTACTGCAGCACAAGAAGCCTGGCAATCATTAATTACTAATGCCACTACTCTTGTTACACCATGCTCACTTAGGCATTGGATTCATTTAGCAGCCTAAAAGCTCTTGCTGGACTCCCTGGTCCAATGGTAGCTGACCGAAAGTCTCTAGTCCTTGTCCACGTTCGCCAGAGAAGATCATACTCACAGCAGCACAAATTCATGGTGCTAAGTGCTCCATCTCCCTCCTCTTGATTAAGGAGCTGCCTTTCTCCAGGGCTGCAGAGCTCCGCAGGTGTCAGCCCCTCCACGGGGCACCCTCAGCAAACCCTCTCGTCCCTGCCGCTGCTGCTGGCCCCTCACTGCTCTGGCAGCAGCGACCTCAGCGCCAGCACCCGCCGTGAGCCTCCTGCTGGCCCAGCAGCTCCTCGGGCAGGGGGACCTCGCTCGCGCACAGCCCAGCGTGGGCTGCTGCCGCCGCGGGCTGCAGGGACACCAGGTTCCTCGGCAGAGCCGCCCCGGCCAGGAAGGGGCTGCTGACGTCACAACCAGCTGCGCGGCCTGGCCTATCAGGGGCTGCGGCAGCAGTGACGTCACCAGCCGACGCCCACGCGTCAGCACAGAGCCAGCCCTGCAGAGAGCAGGGGCCTCCCGGCAGCGTCCCCGCAATGGCCTCCGTGTCCCTGCCCGCTGCTGAGACACCCCTGGCCTCACAGGCAGCGCCTGCTGCTGCCCCGGCAGCTCCGCGCACACAAGGGACCTCCCCGCGTGTCTGCACCAGACCCCGCTGCCGGCCGCGCCGCTGCTGGGACAGGAGCGGCCTCAGAGCCCGTCCCCAGCCATGGGCCAGCGCTGGCCTCGCAGCTGCTCTGCCAGCAGGGACCTCCCAAGGAACTGCCCAGCCAGGCGCCTCTTGCTGGCCTGCCCGGGACTCAGCAAAGAGCAGAGCTCACGGTCACCCTCACAGACATGGATGGACCTGCTAATGCCTGGTGCTGTCCAGTCAGGAGCACAGACAATGTGACCCCCCTCCCAAGCAGGAGCAGTGCCATGTGCCTGCTGCTGGCCTCCCAGGTACTTACAAACGCTGACTTGACCATAATCTGACTAGACGATCTCCAAACGTCCCATGTAACCAGAGAAAGGTGCCTTCTCTCACTCAAGCCCCCTTGAAGCTTGTTTATGAGCCAGCAATGTCCCCTTGCCGCCAAGAAGGCCAGTGGTCTTCTGGGCTGTAGTAGGAAGACTGTTGCCAGGAGGACAAGGGAGGTGATCCTGCCTCTCAAGTCCTGAGAAGGCCACCCCTTGAGTCCTGTGTCCAATGCTGGGCTCCGCAGTACAAGAGGGACATGAAGCTACTGGAGAGAGCCCACTATATGTCTATCTATGTCTAAAGTTGATCAGGGAGCTGGAGCATCTCTCCTACAAGAAGAAAATACTTGAAGAGAGGATGCGAAGAGCAGAAGAGGATGGCCCAGACTCTTTTTAGTGGTGACTAGTGATGGCACAAGACGCAACAGACACAGGACGTTCTGCCTGAATTTGAGGAAAAGCATCTTGACTGTAAAGGTGACAGACCACTGGCATGGGTTGCCCAGAAAGGTTGTGGAGTCTCCTGTGGAGATATTCCAGACCTGCCTGGAAAGGATCCTGTGCATTGTGCTGTATGTGACACTGCTTGACCAAAGGGTTTGAACTAGATCATCTGCGAAGGCTCCTTCCAACCTCAACCATTCTGTGATTCTATAAATGGTCTCCACTGGAACAGATCAGCTTTTGAGCTGTAGGGATCTGCCTGTCCCTCAGCTTTATTGTGAGTGATACTCTAGTAGGATAGAAGGCATCCAGGGTCATTAGAGATGACCAAGGATATTCCTGACCTGGCCTCCCACTGAAGCTCTATCTCCAGTGATTCCATTAGGACCTTTAGGCCAGGAGCTTGCAAGCAGACCATGTGCATGCTTAGCCTGGTAAGGGGGAAATCCCACCTGCCATGTATTTGTGGAGTTCATGAGTTAGCTGAATCCTTCTCCAAACCTGGTGCTTCTGAACAGACATGTGGAGCCCCAAAAAGCCATCTGAATAAGTCATCTGAATCATATATGTACCACGTATCAACAAGCTCCCTTCTTATCCCTGTCTGGGTGTCCTGCCTAGTTAAGAGATGTGAATCAGGACTTCCTGTGGGACATTTCTAACTTTGGTAGATAATCATTATCTGATGAAATAAACTGTAATGTTGGAATCTGTATCCCTGTACTCTGTAGAGAAGGAAAACAGGTTACTCCACTTGATGGAACATATCCCAGAGGGAGGAATCCCAAGGGACGGGGTAATTCATGAATTCAGCTGAGCCGCAGCTCGTGGCAGCCTGTCAGCACTGCCCAGAGACAGGCGAGTGCAGGAGCAGCTCCTGTGCCAAGAGCAGCAGGGCTGCGGGCACTGCCTGCTGCTGCGGACAGGGGAGGAGAGAGGGCAGAGAGGTGAAAGGCAGCGTGGAGTGCGAGGACAGAGCAGAGCTCATGGTGGGAGCAATCTGTGACACGGTAAGTCGCCAGTTGCAGGGTAATGCTACTGAGGTTTCTGGAGGGGTCTGCAGCACCCCTCCAGCTGATGACTTTCTTTTTTGAGGACTGTTCTCCCTGCTTCTACTTTGCATACGAGGAGATGCTTCAGAACAGAAATTCCCTGTCCCAGCATCACAAGGTCAGGGCGTCATGGCTGCTTCTTCTGGAGCTGGTGCAAGACAGTGAGGGCAATGTGGGCACATAGGTTCTTCAGAGCACTGTTCTTCAGAGCAGTGTCCATGCGCCCCAGGGTGCTGTGTGCCCGGGGCAGTGATTCTGTGAGGATCAGCACTCAGCCTGCCAGGGCGCTGCAGGGAGAAGCTCTGGGTGGGAGGAGAGATCCCCCCTGGGCAGGTTCATTCTCCTGCTGAGAGGCTGCTGTGTGGGGTCAGGGCTGCTCACAGCTCAGCCTCACCCACACAACATATCTGGAAGGGGCTTTTCAGGAGGACACTCTTGGGAAGCTTCTATGAAAGGGAAGGCAATATCCAGAGGCTAGGATTTTGTTTTGTATCCTTGACAAGGCAGCAAATGAATGGGACATTTTAGGTTTAGATGCCTGAAGGAGAGTTCTGCAGTGCTGCTCTGAGGGATCAATAGGCCTGCGAGGACCCCAGAATATTCCTTCAACTGCCTTTTCACCTGTGGGCAGCAGCAATATCCCCTTTGCAGCTCTCCTCATTCTCACTGTGCTTAGTCTCACTCTGCTCTCAAGGGGAAGGGCTCCAGGGCATTTCTGACCTCCTCTGCAGTCAGATTTCCAGAACAGCAGAGCTGCCTCTCTCCTGCCATGTGCCCATGTCCCATTGCAAGGCACAGGGTCTGAGAACTACTGCCCTGGAAGTCCACAATGTCCGGGAGCTGCAACCTGGGGACGGTGCTGCTCTGTCTCTCTGTCCTCCCTTGGCAGCAGTCACAGTGTTTCTCCTCATTTCCCTGCCTCTCCTTTCTGCTCTTGTCCTGGCAGTCACCTGGGGCTTCAGCTACAAATTCAGATACTCACCCTGAGGTCCTGCCATGGAGGTGTCTGAAGAGGGGCAATGTGCCCAGGGTGCTGGGCAGCGTCATTGGAGGGGCTGCAAAGGGGTTGACTCTCCCTTTAGGAGACCCTGTGACTATCTCTGTTGTCCTGGTGGGTTTGTGAGCTGCCCTGCATAAGTGGACTCAGTGCACAGAGCCTTTGCCATGTCAGTAGCAGTGTCCTGTTGTCTCCAGCACGTATCCACCTTGAGCTAAGAGGGAGAGTAAAGTTAAATGAGTGCTTTGAAACCAGTCTTCGATGATCTCCACAGAGTCCAGGGTTGTCCGCCGGGAACAAGGCAGATGGACTTAACAGCACTCCACACTGCTCCCTAAGCAGCAGAGAGCCCATTTCCATCTCCAATCTGCTTAATGGTCACATTTGCAGGAAAAGAGAGATCTGTCATGACCTGCATGCCAATAAAGACGTGCAAAGAACCTGACCAGATATGGTGAGAGAATCTAAAAATTTCCAAAATAAGTAATTCTAAAGCAAAATGCTAAAACCCCCTGCTGCGCCCCAAACTCCTTGGAAGTGTTTGTGGCAATATGAAAAGACCCTTTATATTAAAGGTGGATGCCCTGTGACATCAACTCCGAAAAGGAGAGATATCAAGAACCAGTCCTTTATACACATTGGCGTAGAGTAACTCAGGCTGCGGCTCCACCCAGAACACTCAGGTGGAGCAGAGACTGAGGAGCTGACTGAAGGTGATAGTGAGAAGAAGAAATTACTGAGAGTTGGGATGGGGTCCAGAAGCATTTCTGTGAAAAATGGAAGGTTTATTTCAGAGAAAATTCTTGTAAGCTGTTATTGCCTTTTTTCCCTACACAGTTTTCCTGAGCCCAATAGAACAGATGTCCAACAGCAGCTCCCTCAATGAGTTCCTCCTCCTGCCATTTGCAGACACGCGGGAGCTGCAGCTCTTGCTCTTCTCGCTCTTCCTGGCCATCTACCTGGCTGCCCTCCTGGCCAACGGCCTCATCATCACAGCCGTAGCCTGCGACCACCGCCTCCACACCCCCATGTACTTCTTCCTCCTCAACCTCTCCCTCCTTGACTTTGGCTGCATCTCCAGCACTGTCCCCAAATCCATGCACAATTCTCTGTGGAACATGAGGGTCATTTCATACTTGGGATGTGCTGGGCAGGTCTTTTTCTTCCTTTTTTTCGTATCAGCAGAGTATTTTCTCCTCACAGTCATGGCCTATGACCGCTACGTTGCCATCTGCAGACCCCTGCACTACGGGACCCTCCTGGGCAGCAGAGCTTGTGTCAAAATGGCAGCAGCTGCCTGGGCCAGTGGCTTTCTCTATGCTCTCCTGCACACTGGGAACACATTTTCCCTACCCCTCTGCCAAGGCAATGTGGTGGAGCAGTTCTTCTGTGAGATCCCCCAGATCCTCAAGCTCTCCTGCTCAGATTCCTACCTCAGGGAAGCTGGGATTATTGTGGTTAGTGCCTGTTTAGTCTTTGGGTGTTTCACTTACATTGTGTTGTCCTACGTGCAGATCATCAGAGCTGTCCTGAGGATCCCCTCTGAGCAGGGCCGGCACAAAGCCTTTTCCATGTGCCTCCCGCACCTGGCCGTGGTCTCCTTGTTTGTCATTACTGTATTGTTTGCCCACCTGAAGCCCCCCTCCATCTCCTCCCCACTTCTAGATATGGTTGTGTCCATTCTGTACTCTGTGGTGCCTCCAGCCCTGAATCCCCTCATCTACAGCATGAGGAACAAGGAGCTCAAGGAGGCACTGAGGAAACTCATCCAGTGGGTACAAGGTCAGTGATAACAACTGTTTCATTCACTCACCAGGATATCTAGCATCAAGGCTGTATTTTATGCATTTCGTTTTTCAATTTTCTCTTTTACATCCATTTTAAACTAATAAATACTAAAATAAAGATACCTAATTTTTGTCACGTCTGCACAGGAATCTCTCATTAGGACTTAAACATAGACCATGATAAAGCAGGAAGCCAGGCTTCCCCCTTCCCTAGCAGAGAGGGGGGATTCTCTGAGCCGCTTCTTTGAGCTCCCTTGGATGTGCCCAGTGCAGGGAGGAGAGTTTCCCTCTGCAGCGTCTTTTCCAGCACTGACACCAAGGGTCCTCTGGGGTACAGAGTCACGGCGGGACAAGGGCAGGTGGGCTGAGACCAGGGGTCCAGTGTTGTTTAGGAGATCTCAGCTCTTGTGGCTATGGATAGAGTGTGATCTCAAATCTCTCTAATATGAGAGAAATGACAACCAAGTGTCACCACAGCTTTCCATGGTTCCATGCAAAGCTCCAACACAAAAAACTAAACACGAGTGAATTGAAGGAAAGTCTAGAGGCAGCCTTTCCATGGCAGTTCATCTTTCCTGAAGACACATTCCAGTAGGGCAGCAGGACTTTCTCTATTTAGAGTTGTCCTCCCCATTTCCGTGCTGTCCTTTCATGCTTTATTCTGCAGATATGGCCCAGGAACTCTCATAACCTGGTAGAGATAGGCTTGCTTATCCTCGTATCCTGGAAGAACAGGCTGGCCCAGTCCTTGGGCTCCCTTAAGAAAGAGCTGGACTCCAGAATAACATTTCCATGATAAAAGGGGATCTGCCCTATGATGGTCCTGAATCTGGCCTCTCTTTAGAAACTGGAATCAAATATATGCCCAAGGGTCTGCAATCACAAATGGGCCTGCTCTTCTGCTTGTGAACTCCATGAGATCCAGGGGATGCCCTCAGCATTCCAGGGTGATCTGTTAGCCTCAATCTAGGGTCCATCTCTCAGTGACCACTGCAGATAGGCAATGGTCTCTGCATTGCCTGTGCCAGGCTGCCCCACACGTGACTGTGCTGATGAGGGAACCCCCAGGGGATCTCCAGGCACAGGGTTTGCCTGGGAGTGGGCACTGAGTGCAGCTTTAACGAAACAGGGATGACTCACAGTGCAGGGACCAGAAGGTAGAGCACTAAACCCAGGTGCACATGGGGAAAGGAGGGCTCTGCAATCCCCAGAGAGGCAGTGGGGACCCAGGAGGCCCAGGGAAGGGGCAGTGGAGGGTGATTCCTGCACCCGCAGTGAAACACCACAGCCTGGAGCTAGTGGCCACCCAAAGACATCTCCTGCCATTGCAATATTGTGGGGGCACTCTGAGTACTGGCAGACCTCAGCCACCAGTATCAGCGGCCACAAGGGCACACTGATGGCTCATGGTTAATTTGTTGCCAACCACGATTCCCAGGTCCCTTTTTGTGGAGGTGCTCTCCAACAGGTCAACCCCCAGCCTGTCCTGGTGCATGGGGTTATTCCTCCCTAGCTGCAAGACCCTGCACTTGCCCGTGTTGAACTTCACGACGGTGACCTCACAGTCACCAGGCAGAGCCAGCCCTGCTGCTGCCCAATCAGCTCTGCCCGCAGCAGGGACCTCCCAAGCAGCAGCCACGCCCTCTCCCTGCAGCTGGCCTATCAGGGGCTGCGACAGCAGTGACCTCCTCGTGCCCAGCGCAGCCATTGGCTGTGAGGCCCCGCGGGGCTCCTGGCTGTGCTGGGGGCTGTGCGGGGCCGGGGCAGGGAGTGGAGCCCAGCTCGGGGCTGGGGGTGCTGGGGGTGCTGGTGTGGGGGCCTGGGGGGCTGTGTGAGCTGCTGTGTTGGGCTCAGCCAGCACTGCCCACCCCAGCGTGGGGGAGAAGAGGGGCAGCCAGTGCCAGGGAAACGTGCCCTGGATTCTCTCCTCCTGCCCCCAGCACCCACACAAGGGTTGGAGCTGCCCCACGGGAGCCCTGGGGCTCGGAAAAGCCCCAGCCCCAGGAGTCCTGGCTGCCATGTTGTCCCCCGAGCAAGGTGGGACCCTCAGGCAGGACTCCTGCGGCAACCCCCATCCCTGAGCAGCTGCTCCCACAGCCCGGGATCCACAGGGGTCTTTGCAGTGACAGTTTCTGTGTGACACCTCGGGAAGGAGCTCCTGAAGCTGGGAGCCTTGTTGGAGAGCAGCAGGATCCCTGGGAACAAGAACTGAGGTCCAGGTTGTGGGTGTTGATCCAGCAGTCCCCATCTCACTCATCAGTCCCCATCTCATTTGACTCCGTCAGCAGTTTGTGAGATGGCCAGCTCCCTGCTCTGCAGCTGATGAAGTTGGCGAATATCCCTGCAACCTCCTCTGGACCATCTTAAAGAAGAAAACCCCCATCTCCCTGGAACCGTGCCAGAGATGTGGCTTTCCATGTCACTGCCAAAGGAAGGACTTCTTTGGGTTGCTTATTCAGTCTGTGGCAGCTCATCAGTGATGGCTGTGAGCCCAGCTCTGCAGGCTGAGGGTCTTGGCACATTCTCTCCCCTGTCTCCTGTGCATCTACCTAAGTCTCCCATTCCCACATGTCCTGTTTAACATGACAATTTCTAACATCCCCTTAGGGCACTATCTGGACACATTGTGACTCCTCCTGATACTCTGTTCACTCAGAGATCCAGCGGCTGGTTTGCCCTTTAGGGAGGTTAAAGCTTGCTCTGTCTCTCTGTAGTCTGCCCCATTAGCCAAGTCCTTACTATATGTATGGGTTGTATGGACTTAGCATACATTCAAAGAGTGTCATTATTTTCCATGAAACTATACTCTGTTTTATTTTATTTTTTTTTTGTTTCTTTGCAACTAAAACAAGATCCCCCTGTGTCTGTTGGCAGCCAGTTGTCTAAGTAAAGCAGGTGAGAATTGGGGCAAGTGAGCTGTAACGTTGAGTGCAGACTTAGGTGGACTAAGACTGGCTTTCAACATGCATGATTTAAATTCCCAAGAGGTGATGAGGGAACTGGTAAGGCTGGGGAGATGGGGAGGAAGATTGTGCATACAATGCCTGATGACTGGGACACTGCTTTCCTACATCTGCTGACTTCATTAGGAGTCACTCTGGATGGCTATGAATTGGAAGGTGTGCTGTCACCTATTCTTTAGAATAATAATAGAAAACTTTAAAAAGATGAAATACTTGTATATGATTGTTGTCTTCAGCTTTCAGCTACACTCTCCAAACCTGTCCAATTAGGCATGGACACTTGAAGAAAATTGCAGGAAGAGTCCTGGTTTTTCAGGGCTTTTTGCTTTTAAATGAGCTTCATGCAGTACTTGGATTGCAGTCCATGAATTGCAGCTATTGAAAGGAGATTGAAGAAATCCCTGAAGAAGTCAAAGTCAGAAAGAAACCCTAAAGTTTTGTAGAGCATTAATGGATCCCACTGAGGCCATTAACTACAACAACTCACCAGGGGCTGATTAAAGGTAAAAAGTATAATCATTGGTAACAGTTAGGTAGAGAAAATACTCAGGTGGCCCTAATGTCGAATACACCCTTGATGTGTTTTGTCAACACACATTGGCCAAGCACAGGCAGAGAAACCCTGGGACGGGAGATCCTTTCCTCCATGTGTTGCCCACATCCTCCCTGGCATCAGTGTTTGGGTGAGGGTCTGCAATGCTGAGTGCAGGACAAACACACGACATCTCCCAGGGTCCCCAGAAGGATAAAGGGAGCAAAGAAGTCCTGATGATTCGGGGTAGGCCTCTGTGACAGACACAACAGCCATAGTCAAGAGCATAAAGACCTCCATTGTGTTGGGGCCTTGGCAGCGCCCTTGGCCATCTCTACCACAGGTCATCCTAGACCTGCTCCTGTGTCCCTGCAGACTATAGACACCCAATCTGCTTCCCCAACAAGTTCTCACAAGAGGTTCTCCTTCCTTTCCTTGATGGCTTTTCCATCCTCAGTGGCTGTTTCTTGAAACACAAAACCGCGGGTGGTGACAGACTCACTCTGGGTGCCCTGTAGCACCACTGCTCTACCCTTCAAGTGATATTTCTTCATCCTATTGCCCAATGTGAGCTTCCCAAGCTGTATTTTGGTCCTGTTTCCTCTTTTCATGCTGCTTCCCACTAACAAGGAAATCTCTTGGCAGCCCCACAATGTGGGGACGAATATAACCTTGTGTGTCACAACAGAGTGGAACGTGAGGAACTGAAGTGCCAGGGCCTGAATGACAGGCCCGAGTCGGGGTTGACTTAGAGATGAATACGGCACTGCCTTTGCAGTACACAACACTCGCCTGTAGAATTGCTCATGCCAGCTTGCACGGAGGCTCATTAAACTGTAGCTTTTTTAAGCTCTTGTGTGGCTGTTTTTGACCTTGAAGGGAACCCTCCCATCTGAGGCCTGGGCTCTGACCAGGTCCCCATCCCACATGATAGGGAAAGTATGCCACATCAGATGTTACCGCTCACAAACAAAATGCAAGTTATCATGATTGCTGATTTGTCTCTATAAAAAATGGACACTCTTGCCGCGATTTTGGAGACCTCACGGGTGGATGCACCACGTAATACCTCCCAGTTGCCGGGAACGTTCTCCAAATCCTCACTGCAACAGGGACTCCCCAGTGACTGCAGATCTGTATGACAGTAACATATTTAGACAATTGGTGATGTATCTTTTAATCACTATTCCCTGTTTCATATAGTAATGGTTAAGTGAATTACCTTGCTTATTTTGTCTGTTGCTAAAACCAAGCACGTAGTAAGCTTATTTTGTTAAATGTATCATTCTGTACTACCTTAATATTAATAGTGAAATAAGACTATTCTTTCCAGTGGTGGCTGATTCTTTCCATCGCCCCGTCTGCCCCAGTCAGTTGGCAAAACACCATGCTCTTTGCAGATGCTCATTGCAACTCTCAGGATGCAAGGTTCACCTCTGATTTTCAGCCTTGCAGGCCACAGTATTTCTGAAGGCAGCTGTACTTCTGGTCTGGTGCTGCTTCCTGCAGTTGGTCACCCTCAAATCAAGATCAGTTGGAGGGGGCCACAAGTGTTTCCAGCCAGCTCTGAAGAGGTGACTAAGGACACAAGTTGCACCTGGAGTTCTCTCAGGCAGCAGTTGCCTGCTCCAGGGTAGTGAGGAGGCAAGTGTTAGTGTACTCTTCGTTTGGTAAACGGGTATCCTGGTTTTCATGTGATGTTTCTTGGTCAAGTTACAAATTCCTCCTTCCTACATCCTGCGGTGTAAAGAAAGAAGGAAAACTCTCCAGAGCTCCATGCTTTCTGTCCTTTCTTTTGTCCAAATGTGATTTCTGGACTCTACATCGCAGTCAGCAGATGGTCTGGAGGTGTGGATCTTCTCACCTCGAGTCCTGCCTTAGAGCCCGTTCACTTACAATGCAGTGCGCATTGGTGGCAAGTAAAACTGTCTTTCCTTTTGCCAGGCTCAAGGAGGATAAAGAGCAGGAGCAGTCCTTGTGGTTTTGTTCTGATTGCAGGCCAAGATTGTTCAGTGTCTCGTGGCTCAGCTGTGCTTTAGTAACATCCACGAGCTGCTATAGGTTCAGACAAGCCCTGGAAGCAGCAGTCCTCTTCCCCTGTGACCCTCTTCATCCTGCCGGGGCTCATTTTCAGCCAGAATCCCTCTCAGCACACACCTCCCCATCCTGTGAAAGGCAGCAGTGCAGGACTGTAGAGGAAGGGCCACATGCTGTGTGTGACAGCATGGCTTTCCATCCCGTGGGTGACTGTGACATCACCCGCTCGTCCCCCCTCCCAACCACCTTCCAAGGGGAAAAAGAGCTCTGTTCCAGTGCTGAGCTGTGCCGGTGCTCTTCTTTCTCATCGTGCTCCTTTGCATGCCCCAAGCCCCCTGCCCTTATGGCCCTGAGTAGCAAGTGTGTGTTACAAGCAGTATGCGAATTACTGCCTGATGACTTTTAAAAGAAGGAAAAGATGCCTATTCTCTTGCTGCTCTCCAAGAAAAAGCAGCCCAGCCTGAACCAGGCAATGCCTGTAACAAGACCAAGCAAGGTAGAGCAAGGTCCTTCCTTGCGCTCAGCTTCTTCCATTCCCAGTTGTCACTTTGACCATGCAGGTGGCAGGTGAAGTTGTCTGAGGTGTGAAACACAGGAATAACACCAGAGGAGAAACTGCCACTTGTGCACTTTGAGAAGTGATCGTGACACATGCAATGGTGCAGTATGACAAACAGAGAAGGGGTAAAGGGAAGCAAGCTAACAATCAAGATGCATGAAAGCAGTGCGAGATGCAGTGTCATAAATGCAGCATTCCAATGTGAGCCCCTTTTTGCATCTATCAGGCAGTGCTCAGAGAGTCTCTGATGTGTGAAGGTCGCTTGCCAAGGGCCAGAGGTACAAGCAGTGTAACTGGAGGGACTCGATTTCTTCCAGTTCATGGAACACTTCAGAAAGAAATAAATGAAGAGCAAGTTTCATGTCAGGTAACTGGGAATGACAAGTGACTGCACACAGGACAGGTTTTGGCACTGACATTGTACCCATTGAGGAAGTTTCCTCAGTGCCTCCTTGAGCTCCTTGTTCCTCATGCTGTAGACAAGGGGGTTCAGTGCTGGAGGCACCACCGAGTACAGAATGGCCAGTACAGAGAGATCCAGAGCTGGGAAGGGTATGGAGAGGAGAGAGGGGGGAATAAAGTGGCTAAGGGTGACACTTCACTGCCCCTGTGACCAGGGGTAGGAGTCAGACCCAACCAAATGGGTATCACAACCTCTAATCCCTCCGGGGGACTGCAGATGACTGCACAGTCCAGGGCACCTGGACTGCAGAGCATTTCCAAGGGTGCTCGTTGTGTCCAGTTGTGCCTATACATCCTGCCCCTGGTATTTGATAGATGATGACCCAGAGGGCTCTCCGTTCTCCCTTCTTCCTGACAGTTGAGTCCTCACTGCCTCTCCTGAGACTGCAGAGTCCTCTTTTGCCTGCAAATACCCAGTGCTTTACCTCTAAGAAACTCCATCTTCAAGGACCTCTCCCTTTATGAGGCTCTACTCACAGTCCATCCCAGGCATATGCTGTTCCAGGAGGATCTCTGTGTTCTCCTGACATCGCCAGCTTCCCCTCCATGAAAACAGCCATCTGACACTGTGCCTTAATACGTAGGAGAGCTGTGTGTGTGTAAATCCATGACCATTCAGCGTCTCCACTATCCTTGGACTCTGATAGGTGAATTCTCAAACCAGCCCTTGGTCTCTGAAAGATCATTACATGATTCTGAGCTCTGTGTTGCTGAACCCATGGAGAATCCTGTGCAGCAGGCCCTTGAGGGGTGCAAGTCCTTGGGCCTATTCTTGACACCAGCTTTGGAGGAAAAGCCCAGCCTTCACGCACTGTACTGATACAAATTACTTCATTACAGAGATACTGTCAGAGAGCCAGTCCTTGTCCATGCTTGTCCAGCATTCAACACAATTTAGGGTATCAGGTCAGACAAAGCAGACACCGTAAAAAAGGGAATGAATGCAAGTAGTTGTATATTAAAACGATAACAATTATTATCACTAGTAAAAGCCATAATAAAAATAACATGAAGAAACAATGCTAAATCCAGTTACAGGGTACAAAAAGAGTCATTTGTGGAGAGATGTGGAAAAATTACCACTGCTTAAAAAGGTCCATGAAATCACTTTCCTAATGGCATCTTTGAGCTCCTTATTCCTCATGCTGTAGATGAGGGGGTTCAGTGCTGGAATCACCACTGAGTACAGAACAGCCAGCACCAGATCCAGAGTTGGGGAGGAGATGGAGGGGGGCTTCAGGTAGGCAAACACTGCAGTGCTGACAACCATACAGACCACGGCCAGGTGCGGGAGGCACATGGAAAAGGCTTTGTGCCGGCCCTGCTCAGAGGGGATCCTCAGCACAGCTCTGAAGATCTGCACATAGGACACCACAATGAAAACAAAACACCCAAAGCCCAAAGAGAAAGTAACAACAAGAAACACAACTTCCCTGAGGTAGGAATCTGAGCAGGAGAGCTTGAGGATCTTTGGGATCTCACAGAAGAACTGCTCCACCACATTGCCTTGGCAGAGTGGCAGGGAAAATGTGTTCCCAGTTTGCAGGAGAGCATTGAGAAAGCCACTGGTCCAGGCAGCTGCTGCCATTTTGACACAAGCTCTGCTGCCCAGCAGGGTCCCGTAGTGCAGGGGTCTGCAGATGGCCACGTAGCGGTCGTAGGCCATGACTGTGAGGAGAGAAAATTCTCCTCCATACAAGAAGACAAAGAAAAATATCTGGGCAGCACATTACAAATAGGAAATGGTCCTGGTGTTCCACAGGGAATTGGCCATGGCTTTGGGAACAGTCGTGGAGATGCAGCCAAGGTCAAGGAGGGAGAGGATGAGGAGGAAAAAGTACATGGGGGTGTGGAGGCGGTGGTCGCAGGCTACGGCTGTGATGATGAGGCCGTTGGCCAGGAGGGCAGCCAGGTAGATGGCCAGGAAGAGCGAGAAGTGCAAGAGCTGCAGCTCCCGCCTGTCTGAGAATGCCAAGAGGAGGAACTCGCTGAATGAGCTGCTGTTGGACATCTGTTCTATTGGGCTCAGGAAAACTGTGTAGGGAAGAAAAGGCAATATTAGCTTAGAAGAATTTTAAAATTAAGCAGACTGGAGATGGAAATGGGCTCTCTGCTGCTTAGGGAACAGTGTGGAGTGCTGTTGAGTCCATCTGCCTTGTTCCCAGCGGACAACCCTGGACTCTGTTGAGATCATAAAAGGCTGGTTTCAAATCACTCATTTCACTCTGCTCTCCCTCTAAGTTCAAGGTGGATACGTGATGGAGAGAACAGGACACTGCTCCTGACATGGCAAAGGCTCTGTGCACCGAGTCCGCCTATGGAGGGCAGCTCACAACCCCAGCGGGACAACAGAGACAGACACATATCCTGACAGTCACAGGGTCTCCTAAAGGGAGAGTCAACCCCTTTGCAGCCCCTCCAATGATGCTGCCCAGCACCCTGGGCACATTGCCCCTCTTCAGACACCTCCATGGCAGGACCTCAGGGTGAGTATCTGAATTTGTAGCTGAAGCCCCAGCTGACTGCCAGGACAAGAGCAGAAAGGAGAGGCAGTAAACGAGGAGAAACACTGTGACTGCTGCCAAGGGAGGACAGAGAGACAGAGCAGCACCGTCCCCAGGTTGCACCTCCTAGACAGGGTGGACTTCCAGGGCAGTGGTTCTCAGACCCTGTGCCTTGCAATGGGAAATGGGCACATGGCAGGAGAGAGGCAGCTCTGCTGTTCTGGAAATCTGAGTGCAGAGGAGGTCAGAAATGCCCTGGAGCCCTTCCCCTTGAGAGCAGAGTGAGACTAAGCACAACGAGAATGAGGAGAGCTGCAAAGGGGATATTGCTGCTGCACACAGGTGAAAAGGCAGTTGAAGGAATAATCTGGGGTCCTTGCAGACCTATTGATCCCTCAGAGCAGCACTGCAGAACTCTCCTTCAGGCATCTAAAGCTAAAATGTCCCATTCATTTGCTGCCTTGTCAAAGATACAAAACAAAATCCTAGCCTCTGGATATTGCCTTCCCTTTCATAGCAGCTTCCCAAGAGTGTCCTCTTGAAAAGCCCCTTCCAGATATGTGGTGTGGGTGAGGCTGAGCTGTGAGCAGCCCTGATCCCACACAGCAGCCTCTCAGCAGGAGAATGAACCTGCCCAGGGGGGATCTCTCCTCCCACCCAGAGCTTCTCCCTGCAGCGCCCTGGCAGGCTGAGTGCTGATCCTCACAGAATCACTGCCCCGGGCACACAGCACCCTGGGGCGCATGGACACTGCTCTGAAGAACAGTGCTCTGAAGAACCTATGTGCCCACATTGCCTTCACTGTCTTGCACCAGCTCCAGAAGAAGCAGCCATGATGCCCTGACCTTGTGATGCTGGGACAGGGAATTTTTGTTCTGAAGCATCTCCTCATATGCAATGTAGAAGCAGGAAGAACAATCCTCAAAATAAAAAAAGTAACCTCAGTAGCATTACCCTGCAGGCGGCAACTTACCCTGTCACAGATTGCTCCCACCATGAGCTCTCCTCTGTCCTCCCACTCCACGCTGCCTTTCACCTCTCTGTCCTCTCTCCTCTCCTGTCCGCAGCAGCAGGCAGTGCCCGCAGCCCTGCTGCTCTTGGCACAGGAGCTGCTCCTGCACTCGGCTGTCTCTGGGCAGTGCTGACAGGTTGCCACGAGCTGCGGCCCAGCTGAATTCATGAATTGCTCTGTCCCTTGGGATTCCTCCTTCTGGGATATGTTCCATCAAGTAGAGTAACCTGTTTTCCTTCTCTAAAGAGTACAGGGATACAGATTCCAATATTGCAGTTTATTTCATCATATAATGATTATCTACCAAAGTTAGAAATGTCCCACGGGAAGTCCTGATTCACATCTCTTAACTAGGCAGGACACCCAGACAGGGATAAGAAGGGAGCTTGTTGATACATGGTGCATATATGATTCAGATGATTTATTCAGATGACTTATTGGGGCTCCACATGTCTGTTCAGAAACACCAGGTTTGGAGGATTCAGCTAACTCATGAACTCCACAAATACATGGCAGGTGGGATTCCCCCTTATCAGGCTAAGCATGCACATGGTCTGCTTGCAAGCTCCTGGCCTAAAGGTCCTAATGGAATCACTGGAGATAGAGCTTCAGTGGGAGGCCAGGTCAGGCATTTCCTTGGTCATCTCTAATGACTCGGGATGCCTTCTATCCTACTAGAGCAGCACTCGCAATAAAGCTGAGGGACAGGCAGATCCCTACAGCTCAAAAAGCTGATATATTCCAGTGGAGACCATTTATAGAATCACAGAATGGTTGAGGTAGGAAGGAACTTTGCAGATGATCTAGTTCAAACCCCTTGATCAAGCAGTGTCACCTACAGCACGATGCACAGGATCCTGTCCAGGCAGGTCTGGAATATCTGCAGAGAAGAAGTCTCCATAACCTTTCTGGGTAACCCATGCCAGTGCTCTGACACCTTCACGGTCAAGATGCTTTTCCTCAAATTGAGGCAGAACTTCCTGTGCTTCAATTTGTGTCTGTTGCCTCTTGTGCCATCACTAGTCACCACTAAAAAGAGTCTGGGCCATCCTCTTCTGCTCTTGGCATCCTCCCTTCAGGTATTTGCACACCCTGATAAGATCCCCTCTCAGCCTCCTCTTCTCCAGGCTAAAACAGGCCCAGTTCTCTCACCTTCTCATCATAGGAGAGATGCTCCAGCTCCCTGATCAACTTTGTAGGCCTATGCTGGGCTCTCTCCAGTAGCTTCATGTCCCTCTTGTACTGCGGAGCCCAGCACTGGACACAGGACTCAAGGAGTGGCCTCCCCAGGACTTAGTAGAGAGGCAGGATGACCTCCCTTGTCCTCCTGGCAACAGTCTTCCTAATACACCCCAAGATACCACTGGCCTTCTTGGCGGCCAGGGGACATTGCTGGCTCGTAAGCAAGCTTCAAGGGGGCTTGAGTGAGAGAAGGCACCTTTCTCTGGTTGCAAGGGACATTTGGAGATCATCTAGTCAGATGATGGTCAAGTCAGCGTTTGTAAGCACCTGGGAGGCCAGCAGCAGGCACATGGCACTGCTCCTGCTTGAGAGGGGGGTCACATTGTCTGTGCTCCTGACTGGACAGCACCAGGCATTAGCAGGTCCATCCATGTCTGTGAGGGTGACCGTGAGCTCTGCTCTTTGCTGAGTCCCGGGCAGGCCAGCAAGAGGCGCCTGGCTGGGCAGTTCCTTGGGAGGTCCCTGCTGGCAGAGCAGCTGCGAGGCCAGCACTGGCCCATGGCTGGGGACGGGCTCTGAGGCCGCTCCTGTCCCAGCAGCAGCGCGGCCGGCAGCGGGGTCTGGTGCAGACACGCGGGGAGGTCCCTTGTGTGCGCGGAGCTGCCGGGGCAGCAGCAGGCGCTGCCTGTGAGGCCAGGGGTGTCTCAGCAGCGGGCAGGGACACGGAGGCCATTGCGGGGACGCTGCCGGGAGGCCCCTGCTCTCTGCAGGGCTGGCTCTGTGCTAACGCGTGGGCGTCGGCTGGTGACGTCACTGCTGCCGCAGCCCCTGATAGGCCAGGCCGCGCAGCTGGTTGTGACGTCAGCAGCCCCTTCCTGGCCGGGGCGGCTCTGCCGAGGAACCTGGTGTCCCTGCAGCCCGCGGCGGCAGCAGCCCACGCTGGGCTGTGCGCGAGCGAGGTCCCCCTGCCCGAGGAGCTGCTGGGCCAGCAGGAGGCTCACGGCGGGTGCTGGCGCTGAGGTCGCTGCTGCCAGAGCAGTGAGGGGCCAGCAGCAGCGGCGGGGACGAGAGGGTTTGCTGAGGGTGCCCCGTGGAGGGGCTGACACCTGCGGAGCTCTGCAGCCCTGGAGAAAGGCAGCTCCTTAATCAAGTGGAGGGAGATGGAGCACTCAGCACCATGAATTTGTGCTGCTGTGAGCATGATCTTCTCTGGCAAACGTCGACAAGGAGCAGAGATGTGCAGCGAGCTAGCATTGGACCAGGGAATCCAGCAAGATCTTTCAGGCTGCTAAATGAACCCAGTGCCCAAGTAAGCATGGTGTAACAAGAGCAGTGGCATTAGTAATTTATGACTCCCAGGCTGTTTGTGCTGCAGTAATTCCCTTCCCTGTCTGATGGGTGAGCTAATGTAGACTCTGCTGAATTGCACTCTGAAGATGTGGTAAGAGAAATGATGGGCACTGTCTCCAGCATCAAGTTCACAGAATCACAGAGTGGTTAACATTGGAAGGGACCTCTAGAGATCATCTAGTCCAACTCCTCTGCTCAAGCAGGGACACCTAGAGCATGTGGCACAGGGTGGCATCCAGGTGAGTTTTGAAGATCTCCAGAGCAGGAGACTCCACAACCTCTCTGGGCAGCCTGTTCCAGGGCTCTGGCACCCTCACAGTGAAGTTCGTCCTCACATGGAGATGGAACTTCCTGTGTTTTAACTTGCACCCATTACCCCTTGTCCTGTCACTGGCCACCACCAAGAAGAGTTTGGCCCCATCCTCCCTACAGTCACCCCTAAGGTACTTCTACATGTTGATCAGATCTCCTCTCGGTCTTCTCTTCTCCAGACTAAACAGGCCCAGCTTTCTTAGGCTTTCCTCATATGATAGATGCTCCAGTCCCTTAATCATCTTGGTCGCTTTATGCTGCACTCTCTCTATTACCTCAATGTCCCTCTCGTACTGCAGAGCCCAGAACTGCACACAATACTCCAGGTTAGGCCTCACCAGAGCTGAGGAGAGGGGGCAACATCTGCTGGCAACACTCCTCCTGATGCAGGCCAGGATGCCATTGACCTTCTTGGCCACGAGGGCACATTGCTGACTCATGGTTAACTACTTGTCAACCAGGATTCCCAAATCCCTCTCTGCGGAGCTGCTTTCCATCAGGTCAATCTCTAATCTATACTGGTGTCTGGGGTTATTCCTCCCCAGGTGCAGGATCCTGCACTTATCCTTGTAATGTGATGTTGGGCAATATTTCTAGATTCCTCTGCCTTTGCCTCTGCCTTTTTTTTCTCCTCTATGTTGCCCTATTAGCCTGGAGATAAGTAATGAGGTGCCAGTCTACCCAAGGGGTATCTGCTGGTTTAAGTGCCCTGAGGTATCCGATAGATTTAGTGAGTATTGGAATGACCCATCCTTATGCTTGGCAGGTCTGTCCTTAAAGACCTGCTGGCTTTCCTGAGCTCTGATGTCCTTGAGAGCTGCCTCCCCTGGGATCCCCCACCAGTCCCCTGAACAGGCCAGGAAGTTGGCTCTACTGAAGCCCAGTCTCTATTCTGCTACTGTCCTTCCGCACTCCCCTCAGCATTAGGCACTCCAGATTCCCATGGTCACAGTAGGCAAGGCAGACACTGACTATCCCATCCCTGATAGGTTTGTCCTTGTTTGAAATGTCCAGATACCAGAAAGCATCGTCCTTATCAGCCCATCTGGCAGCTGTGCAAAAAAGTTCTCCTTAATGTCCTCCAGAAGCCTCCCAGACTGCTTGCACCCTGCAGTTTGCCTTTCCAGGACGTGATAGAGGGATTAAAGTCTGCTCAACAAGAACCAGGGCCAGTGATCCACAGACCTTTTTTATACTGCCGAGAAATAGGAGAGCTCCTTCCTGAGATGCTCACCCACAAGCTCTCACTTCAAACCTTGTCTCTTCCAAGGAAGAGCTCCACACATCCAATCTGCTCCTTCACACAAAAGGCATCCTCCATCATCATCCATTGATCATCATTCCAATGATATTTCTGGCCTGTGACAGCTTGCACATCTTCACGTGCTCCTGCCTCTACTTCAGACAGCCTACACTTGCATATATTTGGGCTATAGAGCTTCAGCTGTGGCACAGAGAACAGAATGGTCACAGAGAAACCTGTTACCAAGAGGCAAAGACACTGGGTGTGCAATGGCCCAGTTCAGAGCAGAGCCATGCCGTCATATATAGCAGGAACAATGCAATGGTGGAAGCAGCTTCCTGCTAAGAAAGTGAATCCAGCAGTGTGCGAGGCCAGGAAGACACAGAGCTGGGCCATCGAGAAACAGCAGGAAAGGGGGTTCTGCCTGAGGTGACTCTGTGGCTATACTGGACCTATGACAGACTCCTTGCACAAATCTCCAGGAAGGACAAGTTGCCCCTTAAGATGTCCATGGACCTGGACAGCCTGTGATCCAGACATGCTGAGGTCCTCATTAGCCTAATCCCTGTTCATATAATGTGATGGAGTGAGCAGAAATTGATGGGAGGAGAGCAAGAAGGGTTTGAGAGAGCAAAGAATCTCAAGATACCTTGGTGTGATGTGCTTCTCATTTATGCAGCACATATGGATGTAGACAGGATACACTTTCCCTACAGACAGTGCTGGCTTTAATTTGTCTGGGTTCAGGATGGAACCCTAGAATTCTCTGGAGCACTTGCCCAGCAAGCCCTCCCTGTTGGCAGGGGGGGTTTCCCTGTAGGTCCAATCTGCTAGAGACATATGGTTGAGCTGGACAACCCAGGCATCTGACAAGGCTCTTCCAGCACTTTTCAATGCCATCAAATCAAGTGTCCGTGCTGAATTAGAAGAGATGCTTGTTAATCCTGGAATCTTCCTATGCCTCAGCTGAGGTGAGTGGGGCTCTAGCTGTGTTTGGCACCAGGAGGTCATTTCAGATAGTCAAGACAATTCCCCACCTGATCCTCACCTCATCCTCTAGGATGATGCAGGTCCCCCAGTTCCTGCATCAGAGCAAGCAGACACTGACATCTGCCTGTGGCACATCTGCCTTGGACCACATCTGTCTCTTCAACTGTCACCAGATATCTGTGTGTAAGCGACTGAGTCTTCCATCTCCAATGATTACAAATGATTATCAATGATTATCCATCTCCAATGATTATCCCAATGATTTTAGTGGAATCTTAGACAGAGCATACGTGGACACCTCTGTGTTGTGCTCACTTTGTTTTTGGCAAAGGGAATCCCACCGATGGCATCTGTGGAATTTACAGGAATAATCTGAATATCACTTCAGACCCAGGCCTGGGGGTCTGAATTCTGTAATGCCCAGATTGATTAATCCTAATCAAAACCTGAACCATGTCTCAGTGAGTTGGCTTTTTTCCCATCTAGGCATCCCTGTCTGGTTGAGAGATGAAAGTCATTCTTCCAGAGTGGGACATCCACAACTTTCATAGCTCCTCATCCTCTGATGAAACAAATTGCAATGTTGGAACTTCTCTCCACTCACAAGAAAAGGAAAACAGATGATTATTTTAGTTTGTTTGAGGGAACATTCCCCAGGAGGAGGGGGCACAAGGGACATAGAAATTGGTGAGTTCAGCTGGGCCTCTGCTCCTGAGCAGGGCCAGGCTCCTGGGACGGAGGCAGCTCGTGGCAGCCTGGCAGCACTGCCCAGAGACAGCCGAGTGCAGGAGCAGCTCCTGTGCCAAGAGCAGCAGGGCTGCGGGCACTGCCTGCTGCTGCGGACAGCAGAGGAGAGAAGGCAGCAAGAGGGGAACAGCAGTGTGGAGTGGGAGGACAGAGCAGAGCTCACTGAAAGAAGAAATCTTCACAAGCCCTTGCGTGGTAAGTCTCTGGCTGCAGGGCAATGCTGCTGAGGTTCCTGGAGGGACCTTCTGAACCCATCCCACCCCATGACTGATAGGACTTGTCTCTCCTGGAGTATCCAGGGTATGGCAGGAGAAGGAGCTGATCCAGCTCAGGGATTCCCTGATGCACCTTCACGGGGCAGGGCATGCTGCTCCTTTCTTCCAGGTATCGCTGCAGGGGTGTCAAGTGCTGGGTGTGCACATAGGTCTCTCCAGCTTTCTGAATCAGAGCAGCATCCCTGCACCCGAGGGAGCACCCTGGGCAGTGACTCTGCTGCCTGCAAGGGTCAGTGCTGCACAGAGAAACTCTGACAGGGCTGGTCCCAGTCAGCCAGGATCATCTTCCTGTTGACACTGTGCTGCCTCGGTCAAGTCTGCTCACCTTGTTCATGCACAGGACATGTCCCAAGAGTCTTTTCAACAGGAAGATCAAGAGAAGGGCTACTTCCAAGGGCAGGAACTTTCCTCTTCCTGTCTGCACTTTCAGTTATCTCCCTAACTGCTGCAGGGAGAAAAGAGGAGTGTATTCTGGTTTGCCAAAGTAGTGGACTCAAGCCTTCCCTCTCAGAGATCTGTGAGAAACTTTATAGAGCCTCTTAAACACACCTTAGTCTGCAGACATCATCAGCATCACCTTTGTGCAATTTATTTCACTTGCTCTGTAAAGTGCCTGCACAGCGATGCCCCTGGACAGTGCCCTGTCCCCAGAGGCTTGTGTAGGGCAGAACTGAGCACACAAAAGTGATGTGCTCTGTGAGCACAGACTGACAAAAATTGTTGGGACAGAGTAAGGTGCCATCAGGGACTGCTGTGGGCAGCAGAGATGGTCAGGGAAGGAGAGGGAAGTGCCCACCATGATGGGAGGATGGATTTGAGGAAGTCATGCTCAGTCCTTCCAATGCAGACACCTTCCTCTGAGCAAGCCCTGCCATGTCTCCTCTGCCACCCAGCAGCCTCTCTGCCCTGACAGCCTTGAGGTCCAGGGTATCAGCCCACTCCACTGCAGCCAGATCCCTGGCAAAGGACAGGGGCATCCCTCCTCCTATGGGCACATTTCCTGCTGCCCAATACAGGGGCTTCAGATGCATGGCCTGCACTGTCACCATCTGTGAGGTAGCATGCCCACATAGGTGAGGGAAGGGTGTTCCTGAGTGCCCCTCTGCCTGTCTTCCCTTTCTCCCCTTGGCAGAAGGATCGCAGGATTGCTCCTTGTTTCCCCTCCTGTTCTTCTCTTGGGCTCCCTGGGGTTGCAGAGTTTTCAGATGCAGTTCAGACACCTACCCTGCAAGCTGTGGAAGAGAGGAATATGCATGCGAGTGAGGCGCCTCCAGTCCCCTCTAACCTGTGCAACTGCAGGAAATGCAGCCCAGGGGTTTAGGAACTGAGCTAACTCTCCATTAAGCACAGTCCAACTTCAATGGAAGTTCATTTGACCCTTTTGCCTGTAATGTATTAACAGACTTGGAGGTGCCCTCAGGAGGGACATTGCTGCCTCCTGCCATCTCTGCGATGTTCAGGAGACCTCTGAAGAATCTGTTACAGAGACTGAGAGTATGAAAAAACGGTTTGGAAAGTGCACATGGGCAGGTGAAAAGAGCCCTGCATATTCTTGTCTAGAAGTGAAGCTTGGAGACCTCCCTCAGGTGCCCTGAGAAAGGGAGAGAAGTTGGAGATCAGAGGTTTTGAAACTGGACTTGTCTGCTCTTAGGAGGGGCTGGGTTCTTTCTAGGGCAACGGATTAGGGTGATCATCATGCTCCTCAAAGAGGTTTGGGCACACAACAGCTGCAATCAAGGCTAATAGGCAGAGGAGCTCTCCTCACTCTGCATAATGTGACTATAAATCCATTTTCTCACGATTCCCTGTAGAAACGCCGAAAATTTCTGCCTCTGAGGAACACTCTGCAGAGCTGAGAGGGGCATCCCAAAGAAAACACATGTCAAAATAAATGTTAAAAATACCCAAATTGTACGCTCAATACACATTCATTAGCAGTGGTGCTGTAGATACTGAAAAGCCCTTCTACAAACCAGGGGGATTTCACCTGAAAAACTGTGAATCTCAGAGCTCATCACCCCTCTTGCCTCCTTCCCATTACTGTAGAGCTGGACAGACTTCTCTGGAGCCCATGGGGAGATGCCCTTGCTCCTCACAGTACGTTCAGCCACCCCACACTGAGGCTCAAGGAAGGGAGCTGCACCAACATCTCCATGAACAGAGGCAATATGGGCAGTGTGTAGGAACTGGAACAAGTTGTGAGATATTTAACTTTAAAAATCTGTGATAACTGCTCAATATCTTTTCTTTTCTGAACAATCCACAAAGCCTGGAGAGAGTGAAATGTCCAACAGCAGCTCCCTCAACGAGTTCCTCCTCCTGCCATTCGCAGACACGCGGGAGCTGCAGCTCTTGCACTTCTTGCTCTTCCTGGCCATCTACCTGGCTGCCCTCCTGGCCAACGGCCTCATCATCACAGCCGTAGCCTGCGACCACCGCCTCCACACCCCCATGTACTTCTTCCTCCTCAACCTCTCGCTCCTTGACCTTTGCTGCATCTCCACCACTGTTCCCAAATCCATGCACAATTCTCTGTGGAACACCAGGGCCATTTCCTACTTGGGATGTGTTGGGCAAGTCTTAAGTTTTACTATTTTCATATCAGCAGAGTTTTATCTCCTCACAGTCATGGCCTATGACCGCTATGTTGCCATCTGCAGACCCCTGCACTACGGGACTCTGCTGGGCAGCAGAGCTTGTGTCAAAATGGCAGCAGGTTCCTGGGCCAGTGGCTTTCTCTATGCTCTCCTGCACACTGGGAACACATTTTCCCTACCCCTCTGCCAAGGAAATGTGGTGGAACAGTTCTTCTGTGAGATCCCTCAGATCCTCAAACTCTCCTGCTCAGACTCCTACCTCAGGGAAGTTGGGTTTCTTGTTGTTAGTACTTGTTTAGTCTTTGGTTGTTTCATTTTCATTGTGGTGTCCTATGTGCAGATTTTCAGAGCTGTGCTGAGGATCCCATCAGAGCAGGGCGGGCACAAAGCCTTTTCCATGTGCCTCCCACACCTGGCCGTGGTCTCCCTGTTTCTCAGCACTGTATTGCTTGCGTACCTGAAGCCCCCCTCCATCTCCTCACCATCTCTGGATCTCGTGCTGGCTGTTCTGTACTCGGTAGTGCCTCCAGCAGTGAATCCCCTCATCTACAGCATGAGGAACAAGGAGCTCAAGGATGCCATTAGGAAAGTGATTTCATGGACCTTTTTAAGCAGTGGTAATTTTTCCACATCTCTCCACAAATGATTCTTTCTGTATCCCGTAACTGGATTGAGCATTGTTTCTTCATGTTGTTTTCATTATGACTGTTACTAGTGATAATATTTTTTATTGTGTTGCTACACAACTACTTGTATTCATTCCCCTTTTTACGGTGTCTGCTCTGTCTCACCTGATACCCTCAATTTTGTTAAATGCTGGAAAAGGACTGGCCCCCTAACAGTATTTCTGTAATAAAGTAATTTCTATCAGTACAGTGTGTGAAAGCCGGGCTTTTCCTCCAAAGCTGGTGTCAAGAATAGGCCCAAGGACTTGCATCCCTCAAGGGCCTGCTGCACAGGATTCTTCATGGGTTCAGCAACAAAGAGCTCAGAATCATGTAATGATCTTTCAGAGACCAAGGGCTGGTTTGGGAATTCACCTATCAGAGTCCAAGGATAGTGGAGACGCTGAATGGTCATGGATTTACACATGCACAGCTCTCCTACGTATTAAGGCACAGTGTCAGACGGCTGTTCTCATGGAGGGGAAGCTGGAGGTGTCAGGAGAGCACAGAGATCCTCCTGGGACAGCATATGCCTGGGATGGACTGTGAGTAGAGCCTCATAAAGGGAGAGGTCCTCAAACATGGAGTTTCTTAGAGGTAAAGCACTGGGTATTCTCAGGCAAAAGAGGACTCTGCAGTCTCAGGAGAGGCAGTGAGGACTCAACTGTCAGGAAGAAGGGAGAACGGAGAGCCCTCTGGGTCACCATCTATCAAATACCAGGGGCAGGATGTATAGGAGAACCAGACATAACGAGCAGCCTTGGAAATGCTCTGCAGTCCAGGTGCCCTGGACTGTGCAGTCATCTGCAGTCCCCCGGAGGGATTAGAGGTTGTGATACCCATTTGGTTGGGTCTGACTCCTGCCCCTGGTCACAGGGGCAGTGAAATGTCACCCTTAGCCTCTTTATTTGCCCACCCCACCGCCTCCATATCCTCCCCAGCTCTGGATCTGTCTGTACTGGCCATTCTGTACTCAGTGGTGCCTCCAGCACTGAACCCCCTTGTCTACAGCATGAGGAACAAGGAGCTCAAGGAGGCACTGAGGAAACTTCCTCAATGGGTACAATGTCAGTGCCAAAAACTGTCCTGTGTTCAGTCACTTGTCATTCCCATGTACTTGGCGTGAAACATGTGCTCTTCATTTATTTCTTTATTAATTTTTACTCTTACCTTCCTGATAAAATAATAATAAATAATTATTTAAAATACAATACAACAATACAGCAGGAACAAAAGGCTGACTAGGGAAAATATGGGCCTGCTGCTAAATGGGCCAAGAGCCCTGGTGAGAGAGGACACAAAAAAAGGCCACATTTGCCTCAGGCTTTTGTGCTAAGAGTGACCCTCTGGAATCCTAGGCCCTGGAGACCATGGAGAAATGGGGAAAGGAAGACTTTCCCTTGCTGGAGGAGGATCTGAGTAGGGCTCACTTCAGCAAACTGGACACCCACAAAACCATGGGCTCTGAGGGGACTCTCTTGCACTGTTCGGTGCACATGTCTGACAGAGCTCCATGAACTGGAGAAATCGAGTCCCTCCAGTTACACTGCTTGTACCTCTGGCCCTTCGCAAGCGACCTTCACACATCGGAGACTCTCTGAGCACCGCCTGATAGATGCAAAAAGGGGCTCACATTGGAATGCTGCATTTAAGACACTGCATCTCGCACTGCTTTCATGCCTCCTGATGGTTAGCTTGCTTCCCTTTACCCCTTCTCTGTTTGTCACACTGCACCATTGCATGTGTCACGATCATATCTCAAAGTGCACAAGTGGCAATTTCTCCTCTGGTGTTATTCCTGTGTTTCACACCTCAGACAACTTCACCTGCCACCTGCATGGTCAAAGTGACAACTGGGAATAGAAGAAGCTGAGCGCAAGGAAAGACCTTGCTCGACCTTGCTTGGTCTTGTTACAGGCATTGCCTGGTTCAGGCTGGGCTGCTTTTTCTTGGAGAGCAGCAAGAGAAGAGGCATCTTTCCCTTCTTTTAAAAGTCATCAGGCAACAATTTGCATGGTGCTTGTAACACACACTTGCTACTCAGAGCCATAATGGCCAGGGGCTTGGGGCATGCAAAGGAGCACAATGAGAAAGAAGAGCACCGGCACAGCTCTGGGGCAGACAGCAGACAAGGTGACGGAAATAACCAGCCACGACTGGAAAGAATGGTCTTATGTCACTATTAATATTAAGGTCTGATTTCACTATTAATATTAAGGCAGTACAGAATAATACATTTAACAAAATAAGCTTATTACACACGGGTTTTAGAAACAGACAAAATAAGCAAGGTAATGCACCTAACCATTAGTATACGAGAAAGAGAATAGTGACTAAAAGATACATCACCAATTGCCTAAATATGCCATCATATTTCATCATCATCCAGATCCGCATTCGCTAGGGAGTCCCTGTTAGGCAAGGATTTGGAGAACCTTCCTGGCAACTGGGAGGCCTTACGTGGTACATCCACCCATGAGGTCTACAAATCGCGACAAGCCTGTCCATCTTTTATAGAGCCAAATCAGCAATCATGGTAACTTGCATTTTGTTTGTGAGCGGTAACATCTGATGTGGCATACTTTCCCTATCATGTGGGATGGGGATCTGGTCAGTGCCCAGGCCTTGGATGGGAGGGTTCCCTTCAAGGTAAAAAACAGCCACAGAAGAGCTTAAAAAATCTACAGTTTAATAAGCCTCCGTGCAAGCTGGCATAAGCAATTCTACAGGCGAGTGTTGTGCACTGCAAGGGCAGTGCCATTTTCATCTCTAAGTCAACCCCGACTCGGGCCTTTTGTTCAGGCCTTGGCACGTCAGTTCCTCACATTCCACTCTGTCGTGATACCCCAGGTTATATTCGTCCCCACATTGTGGGGCTGCCAAGAGATTTCCTTGGTAGTGGGAAGCAGCATGAAAAGAGGAAACAGGACCAAAATACAGCTTGGGAAGCTGAAACTGGGCAAGAGGATGAAGAAATATCACTTGAAGGGTAGAGCAGTGGTGCCGCAGGGCACCCACAGCGAGTCTGTCACTACCCATGGCTTTGTGTTTCAAGAAAAGGCCACTGAGGATGGAAAAGCTCTCAATGAAGGGAAGGAGAAGCTGTTGTGAGAACTAGCTGGGGAAGCAGATTGGGTGTCCATAGTCTGCAGGGACACAGGAGCAGGTCTAGGATGACCTGTGGTAGAGATGGCCAAGGGCACTGCCAAGGCCGCAACAGAATGGAGGTCTTTATCCTCTTGACTATGGCTGTTGTGTTTGCCACCGAGGCCTACCAGGAATCATCAGGACTTCTTTGCCCCCTTTATCCTTCTGGGGACCCTGGGAGGTGTCATGTGTTTGTCCTGCACTCAGCATTGCACACCCTCACCCAAACACTGATGCCAGGGAGGACATGGGCAACACATGGAGGAAAGGATCTCCCTTCCCTGGGTTTCTCTGCCTGTGCTTGGCCATTTTCCTTGACAAAACACATCAAGGGTGTATTCAGCATCAGAGCCACCTGAGTATTTTCTCTACCTAACTATTACCAATGATTATATTTTTTAGCTTTAATCAGCCCCTGGTGAGTTGTTGTAGCTAATGGCCTCAGTGGGATCCATTAATGCTCTACAAAACTTCAGGGTTTCCTTCTGACTTTGACTTCTTCCCTGATTTGTTCACTCTCCTTTCAATAGCTGCAATTCATGGACTTTGCTCCAAGTATTACATGAAGCTCACTAAAAAGCAAAAAGTCCTGATAAACCAGGACTCTCCTTGCAATGTCCTTCAAGTGTCCACGGCTAATTGGAGAGGTTTTGAGAGTGTAGCATGAAAGCTGAAGACAAAATTATATACAAGTATTTCATCTTTTTAAAGTTTTCTATTATTCTTCTAAAGAATAGGTGACAGCACACCGTCCAATTCACAGCCATCCAGAGTGACTCCTAATGAAGGCAGCACATGAAGGAAAAGCAGTGTCCCAGAGATCAGGCACTGTATGCACAATCTTCCTCCCCATCTCCCCAGCCCTACCATTTCCCTCATCAGCCTCTTGGGAATTTAAATCACTCTTGCTGAAAGCCAGCCTTAGTCCACCTAAGTCTGCACTCAGCGTTATAGCTCACCTGCCCCAATTCTCACCTGCTTTACTTAGACAACTGGCTGCCAACAGTCACAGGATGATTTTCTTTAAGTTACAAGGAAACAAAAAAGAGCAAGGTATAGTTTCATGGAAAATAATGACACTCTTTGAATGTATGCTAAGTCCATACAACCCATACATACAGTTAGGACTTGGCTAATGGGACAGACTGCAGAAAGACAGAGCAAGCTGTAACCTCCCTAAAGGGCAAACCAGCCGCTGGGTCTCTGAGTGAACAGAGTATCGGGAGGAGTCACAATGTGTCCAGATAGTGCCCTAAAGGGGATGTTAGAAATTGTCACTTTAAACAGGACATGTGGGAATGGGAGACTTAGGTAGATGCACAGGAGACAGGGGAGAGAACGGGCCAAGACCCCCAGCATGCAGAGCTGGGCTCACAGCATCACTGATGAGCTGCCACAGACTGAATAAGCAACCCAAAGAAGTCCTTCCTTTGGCAGTGACTTGGAAAGCCACATCTGTGACAGGGTTCCAGGGAGATGGGGTTTCTCTTCTTTAAGAGGGTCCCCAGGACTATGCAGAGATGAGGAAGAGCTGGAAGGGAGGTTGCAGGGATATTTGGCAGCTTCATCAGCTGCAGAGCAGGGAGCTGGTCATCTCACAAACTGCTGATTGACTCAAATGAGATGGAGACTGATGACTGAGATGGGGACTGCGGGATCAACACCCACAGCCTGGACCCCAGTTCTTGTTCCCAGTGATCCAGCTGCTCTCCACCAAGGCTCCCAGCTTCGGGAGCTCCTTCCCAAGGTGTAACACAGAAACTGTCACTGCAAAGAGCCCTGTGGATCCCAGGCTGTGGCAGTAGCTGCACAGGGCTGGAGGCTGCCACAAGAGTCCTGCCTGAGGGTCCCCCCTTGTTCAGGGGACAATGTGGCAGCCAGGACTCCTGGGGCTGGGGCTTCCCCGAGCCCCAAGGCTCCCGTGGGGCAGCTCCAACCCTTCTGTGGGTGCTGGGGGCAGAAGGAGAGAATCCAGGGCAGGTTTCCCTGGCACTGGCTGCCCCTCTTCTCCCCCACGCCGGGGTGGGCAGTGCTGGCTGAGCCCAACACAGCAGCTCACACAGCCCCCCAGGCCCCCACACCAGCACCCCCAGCACCCGCAGCCCCGAGCTGGGCTCCCCTCCCTGCCCCGGCCCCGCACAGCCCCCAGCACAGCCAGGAGCCCCGCGGGGCCTCACAGCCAATGGCTGCGCTGGGCACGAGGAGGTCACTGCTGCCGCAGCCCCTGATAGGCCAGCTGCAGGGAGAGGGCGTGGCTGCTGCTTGGGAGGTCCCCGCTGCGGGCAGAGCTGATTGGGCAGCAGCAGGGCTGGCTCTGGCTGGTGACTGTGAGGTCACCGCTCCCGCAGCGCCTCATTGGGCAGCAGCCGGGCCCTGCGGGGCTCTGCGCTGCTGAGATCATCTCCGCGGAGCAGCTGCTGAGCCCGGGCTGGGCTCCTGGCGGGGAAGGGCTGGGGAGGCCATTGCTGCCCTGGAGGGCAGGGCCAGAGAGCTGGGCGGGACGGCGCTGTGACGTCATGTCTTTGTGAGCGCCTGATTGGCCGGCAGCAGGCAGGCAGGCGTGGGCGGTGGGTGGGGGGTCTCTGTGGTGAGAGGAGCTGAGAGGGCAGCAGTGGTTCCTGTGTGGGGAAGGGGTTTGAGGAAGCTGCTGTCTCTGAAGGCCACAGGCAGCAGCAGGGATGTGGTGGGTTTGCACCTGTGAGGTCACCTCCATGTGAGCAGCTGGGTTTGGGGTTTAGGCTTTAGGGTTGTGATCAGTGGCGCAGAGCCTAGTTGGAGACCTGCAACTATTGGTATCCGGAGTCAGTCAAAACCTGTCCAGTTTATTAGTCGGTGACCTGAAGGGGCAGAGTCTACCCTCACCAAGTTTGCTGAGGATAGAAAAGTGGGAGGAATGGCTGATAGTCCAGAGGTCTGTGCAGCCTTTAAGAGGGACCTGGACAGCCTGGAGAGTTGGAGGCAGAGGAACCTCGTGAAGTTCAACACGGGCAAGTGCAGGGTCTTGCAGCTAGGGAGGAATAACCCCATGCACCAGGACAGGCTGGGGGTTGACCTGTTGGAGAGCACCTCCACAAAAAGGGACCTGGGAATCGTGGTTGGCAACAAATTGACCATGAGCCATCAGTGTGCCCTTGTGGCCGCTGATACTGGTGGCTGAGGTCTGACGGTACTCAGAGTGCCCCCACAATATTGCAATGGCAGGAGATGTCTTTGGCTGGCCACTAGCTCCAGGCTGTGGTGTTTCACTGCGGGTGCAGGAATCGCCCTCCACTGCCCCTTCCCTGGGCCTCCTGGGTCCCCACTGCCTCTCTGGGATTTGCAGAGCCCTCCTTTCCCCATGTGCACCTGGGTGTAGTGCTCTACCTTCTGGTCCCTGCACTGTGAGTCATCCCTGTTTCATTAAAGCTGCACTCAGTGCCCACTCCCAGGCAAACCCTGTGCCTGGAGATCCCCTGGGGGTTCTCTCATCAGCACAGTCACCTGTGGGGCAGCCTGGCACAGGCAATGCAGAGACCATTGCCTGTCTGCAGTGGTCACTGAGAGATGAACCCTAGATTGAGGCTAACAGATCACCCTGGAATGCTGAGGGCATCCCCTGGATCTCATGGAGTTCACAAGGAGAAGAGCAGGCCCCTTTGTGATTGCACACCCTTGGGCATATTTTTTGATTTCAATTTCTAAAGAGAGGCCAGATTCAGGACCATCATAGGGCAGATCCCCTTTTATCATGGAAATGTTATTCTGGAGTCCAGCTCTTTCTTAAGGGAGCCCAAGGACTGGGCCAGCCTGTTCTTCCAGGATACGAGGATAAGCAAGCCTATCTCTACCAGGTTATGAGAGTTCCTGGGCCATATCTGCAGAATAAAGCATGAAAGGACAGCATGGAAATGGGGAGGACAACTCTAAATAGAGAAAGTCCTGCTGCCCTACTGGAATGTGTCTTCAGGAAAGATGAACTGCCATGGAAAGGCTGCCTCTAGACTTTCCTTCAATTCACTCGTGTTTAGTTTTTTGTGTTGGAGCTTTGCATGGAACCATGGAAAGCTGTGGTGACACTTGGTTGTCATTTCTCTCATATTAGAGAGATTTGAGATCACACTCTATCCATAGCCACAAGAGCTGAGATCTCCTAAACAACACTGGACCCCTGGTCTCAGCCCACCTGCCCTTGTCCCGCCGTGACTCTGTACCCCAGAGGACCCTTGGTGTCAGTGCTGGAAAAGACGCTGCAGAGGGAAACTCTCCTCCCTGCACTGGGCACATCCAAGGGAGCTCAAAGAAGCGGCTCAGAGAATCCCCCCTCTCTGCTAGGGAAGGGGGAAGCCTGGCTTCCTGCTTTATCATGGTCTATGTTTAAGTCCTAATGAGAGATTCCTGTGCAGACGTGACAAAAATTAGGTATCTTTATTTTAGTATTTATTAGTTTAAAATGGATGTAAAAGAGAAAACTGAAAAACGAAATGCATAAAATACAGCCTTGATGCCAGATATCCTGGTGAGTGAATGAAACAGTTGTTACCACTGACCTTGTACCCACTGGATGAGTTTCCTCAGTGCCTCCTTGAGCTCCTTGTTCCTCATGCTGTAGATGAGGGGATTCAGGGCTGGAGGCACCACAGAGTACAGAATGGACACAACCATATCTAGAAGTGGGGAGGAGATGGAGGGGGGCTTCAGGTGGGCAAACAATACAGTAATGACAAACAAGGAGACCACGGCCAGGTGCGGGAGGCACATGGAAAAGGCTTTGTGCCGGCCCTGCTCAGAGGGGATCCTCAGGACAGCTCTGATGATCTGCACGTAGGACAACACAATGTAAGTGAAACACCCAAAGACTAAACAGGCACTAACCACAATAATCCCAGCTTCCCTGAGGTAGGAATCTGAGCAGGAGAGCTTGAGGATCTGAGGGATCTCACAGAAGAACTGCTGCACCACATTGCCTTGGCAGAGGGGTAGGGAAAATGTGTTCCCAGTGTGCAGGAGAGCATAGAGAAAGCCACTGGCCCAGGCAGCTGCTGCCATTTTGACACAAGCTCTGCTGCCCAGGAGGGTCCCGTAGTGCAGGGGTCTGCAGATGGCAACGTAGCGGTCATAGGCCATGACAGTGAGGAGAAAATACTCTGCTGATATGAAAAAAAGGAAGAAAAAGACCTGCCCAGCACATCCCAAGTATGAAATGACCCTCATGTTCCACAGAGAATTGTGCATGGATTTGGGGACAGTGCTGGAGATGCAGCCAAAGTCAAGGAGGGAGAGGTTGAGGAGGAAGAAGTACATGGGGGTGTGGAGGCGGTGGTCGCAGGCTACGGCTGTGATGATGAGGCCGTTGGCCAGGAGGGCAGCCAGGTAGATGGCCAGGAAGAGCAAGAAGTGCAAGAGCTGCAGCTCCTGCGTGTCTGCAAATGGCAGGAGGAGGAACTCATTGAGGGAGCTGCTGTTGGACATCTGTTCTATTGGGCTCAGGAAAACTGTGTAGGGAAAAAAGGCAATAACAGCTTACAAGAATTTTCTCTGAAATAAACCTTCCATTTTTCACAGAAATGCTTCTGGACCCCGTCCCAACTCTCAGTAATTTCTTCTTCTCACTATCACCTTCAGTCAGCTCCTCAGTCTCTGCTCCACCTGAGTGTTCTGGGTGGAGCCGCAGCCTGAGTTACTCTACGCCAATGTGTATAAAGGACTGGTTCTTGATATCTCTCCTTTTCGGAGTTGATGTCACAGGGCATCCACCTTTAATATAAAGGGTCTTTTCATATTGCCACAAACACTTCCAAGGAGTTTGGGGCGCCGCAGGGGGTTTTAGCATTTTGTTTTAGAATTACTTATTTTGGAAATTTTTAGATTCTCTCACCATATCTGGTCAGGTTCTTTGCACGTCTTTATTGGCATGCAGGTCATGACAGATGTCTCTTTTCCTGCAAATGTGACCATTAAGCAGATTGGAGATGGAAATGGGCTCTCTGCTGCTTAGGGAGCAGTGAGGAGTGCTGTTAAGTCCATCTGCCTTGTTCCCGGCGGACAACCCTGGACTCTGTGGAGATCATCGAAGACTGGTTTCAAAGCACTCATTTAACTTTACTCTCCCTCTTAGCTCAAGGTGGATACGTGCTGGAGACAACAGGACACTGCTACTGACATGGCAAAGGCTCTGTGCACTGAGTCCACTTATGCAGGGCAGCTCACAAACCCACCAGGACAACAGAGATAGTCACAGGGTCTCCTAAAGGAAGAATCAACCCCTTTGCAGCCCCTCCAATGACGGTGCCCAGCACCCTGGGCACATTGCCCCTCTTCAGACACCTCCATGGCAGGACCTCAGGGTGAGTATCTGAATTTGTAGCTGAAGCGCCACCTGACTGCCAGGACAAGAGCAGAAAGGAGAGGCAGGGAAACGAGGAGAAACACTGTGACTGCTGCCAAGGGAGGACAGAGAGACAGAGCAGCACCGTCCCCAGGTTGCACCTCCCAGACAGTGTGGACTCCCAGGGCAGTGGTTCTCAGCCCCTGCGCCTTGCAATGGGAAATGGGCACATGGCAGGAGAGAGGCAGCTCTGCTGTTCTGGAAATCTGACTGCAGAGGAGGTCAGAAATGCCCTGGAGCCCTTCCCCTTGAGAGCAGAGTGAGACTAGGCACACTGAGAATGAGGAGAGCTGCAAAGGGGATATTGCTGCTGCCCACAGGTGAAAAGGCAGTTGAAGGAATAATCTGGGGTCCTTGCAGACCTATTGATCCCTCAGAGCAGCACTGCAGAACTCTCCTTCAGGCATCTAAAGCTAAAATGTCCCATTCATTTGCTGCCTTGTCAAAGATACAAAACAAAATCCTAGCCTCTGGATATTGCCTTCCCTTTCATAGCAGCTTCCCAAGAGTGTCCTCTTGAAAAGCCCCTTCCAGATATGTTGTGTGGGTGAGGCTGAGCTGTGAGCAGCCCTGACCCCACACAGCAGCCTCTCAGCAGGAGAATGAACCTGCCCAGGGGGGATCTCTCCTCCCACCCAGGGCTTCTCCCTGCAGCGCCCTGGCAGGCTGAGTGCTGATCCTCACAGAATCACTGCCCCGGGCACACAGCACCCTGGGGCGCATGGACACTGCTCTGAAGAACAGTGCTCTGAACAACCTGTGTGCCCACATTGCCTTCACTGTCTTGCACCAGCTCCAGAAGAAGCAGCCATGATGCCCTGACCTTGTGATGCTGGGACAGGGAATTACTGTTCTGAAGCATCTCCTCATATGCAAAGTAGAAGCAGGGAGAACAATCCTCAAAAAAGAAAAGTCATCAGCTGGAGGGATGCTGCAGAACCCTCCAGAAACCTCAGCAGCATTACCCTGCAGCCGGCGACTTACCATGTCACAGATTGCTCCCACCATGAGCTCTCCTCTGTCCTCCCACTCCACGCTGCCTTTCACCTCTCTGTCCTCTCTCCTGTGCTGTCCGCAGCAGCAGGCAGTGCCCACAGCCCTGCTGCTCTTGGCACAGGAGCTGCTCCTGCGCTCGGCTGTCTCTGGGCAGTGCTGACAGGCTGCCACGAGCTGCGGCCCAGCGCAATTCATGAATTACTCTGTCCCTTGGGATTCCTCCCTCTGGGATATGTTCCATCAAGTGGAGTAACCTGTTTTCCTTCTCTAAAGAGTACAGGGATACAGATTCCAACATTGCAATTTATTTCATCAGATAATGATTATCTACCAAAGTTAGAAATGTCCCACGGGAAGTCCTGATTCACATCTCTTAACTAGGCAGGACACCCAGACAGGGATAAGAAGGGAGCTTGTTGATACATGGTGCATATATGATTCAGATGACTTATTCAGATGGCTTATTGGGGCTCCACATCTCTGTTCAGAAGTGTCAGGTTTAGAGAAGGATTCAGCTAACTCAGGAACTCCACAAATACATGGCAGATGGGATTCCCCCTTAGCAGACTAAGCATGCACATGGTCTGCTTGCAAGCTCCTGGCCTAAAGGTCCTAATGGAATCACTGGAGATAGAGCTTCAGTGGGAGGCCAGGTCAGGCATTTCCTTGGTCATCTCTAATGACCCTGGATGCCTTCTATCCTACTAGAGCAGCACTCACAATAAAGCTGAGGGACAGGAAGATCCCTACACCTCGAAAAGCTGATCTATTCCAGTGGAGACCATTTATAGAATCACAGATGGTTGAGGTTGGAAGGGGCTTTGGGGATGATCTAGTTCAAACCCCTTGATCAAGCAGTGTCACCTACAGCACGATGCACAGGATCCTGTCCAGGCAGGTCTGGAATATGTCCACAGAAGGAGTCTCCATAACGTTTCTGGGCACCCCATGCCAGTGCTCTGTCAACTTCACAGTCAAGATGCTTTTCCTCACATTCAGGCAGAATTTCCTGTGTTTCAGTTTGTGTCTGTTGCCTCTTGTGCCATCACTAGTCACCACTAAAAAGAGTCTGGGCCATCCTCTTCTGCTCTTGGCATCCTCCCTTCAAGTATTTGCACACTCTGATAAGATCCCCTCTCAGCCTTCTCTTCTCCAGGCTAAAATAGGCTCAGGTCTCTCACCTTCTCCTGATAGGAGGGATGCTTCAGCTCCCTGATCAACTTTGTTGACATATGCTGCGCTCTCTCCAGTAGCTTCATGTCCCTCTTGTACTGGGGAGCCCAGCACTGGACACAGGACTCAAGGGATGGCCTCCCCAGGACTTAGTAGAGAGGCAGCATGACCTCCCTTGTCCTCCTGGCAACAGTCTTCCTACTACACCCCAGAAGAGCACTGGCCTTCTTGGCAGAAAGGGGACATTTCTGGCTCATAAGCAAGCTTCAAGGGTGCTTCAGTGAGAGAAGGCACCTTTCTCTGGCTGCAAGGGACATTTGGAGATCATCTAGTCAGATGCTGATCAAGTCAGTGTTTGTAAGCACCTGGGAGGCCAGCAGCAGGCACATGGCACTGCTCCTGCTTGGGAGGGGGTCACATTGTCTGTGCTCCTGACTGGACAGCACCAGGCATTAGCAGGTCCATCCATGTCTGTGAGCGTGACCGTGAGCTCTGCTCTTTGCTGAGTCCCGGGCAGGCCAGCAAGAGGCGCCTGGCTGGGCAGTTCCTTGGGAGGTCCCTGCTGGCAGAGCAGCTGCGAGGCCAGCGCTGGCCCATGGCTGGGGACGGGCTCTGAGGCCGCTCCTGTCCCAGCAGCAGCGCGGCCGGCAGCGGGGTCTGGTGCAGACAAGCGGGGAGGTCCCTTGTGTGCGCGGAGCTGCCGGGGCAGCAGCAGGCGCTGCCTGTGAGGCCAGGGGTGTCTCAGCAGCGGGCAGGGACACGGAGGCCATTGTGGGGACGCTGCCGGGAGGCCCCTGCTCTCTGCAGGGCTGGCTCTGTGCTGACGCGTGGGCGTCGGCTGGTGACGTCACTGCTGCCGCAGCCCCTGATAGGCCAGGCCGTGCAGCTGGTTGTGACGTCAGCAGCCCCTTCCTGGCCGGGGCGGCTCTGCCGAGGAACCTGGTGTCCCTGCAGCCCGCGGCGGCAGCAGCCCACGCTGGGCTGTGCGCGAGCGAGGTCCCCCTGCCCGAGGAGCTGCTGGGCCAGCAGGAGGCTCACGGCGGGTGCTGGCGCTGAGGTCGCTGCTGCCAGAGCAGTGAGGGGCCAGCAGCAGTGGCGGGGACGAGAGGGTTTGTTGAGGGTGCCCCATGGAGGGGCTGACACCTGCGGAGCTCTGCAGCCCTGGAGAAAGGCAGCTCCTTAATCAAGAGGAGGGAGATGGAGCACTTAGCACCAGGAATTTGTGCCGCTGTGAGCATGATCTTCTCCGTCGAACATGGACAAGGAGCAGAGACTTTCAGTGAGCTACCATTGGACCAGGGAGTCCAGTAAGACCTTTTAGGCTGCTAAATGAATCCAGGGCCTAAGTGAGCATGGTGTAACAAGAGCAGTGGCATTAGTAATTGATGATTGCCAGGATGTTTGTGCTGCAGTAATTCCCATCCCTGTCTGATGTGTAAGTTAATGTAGACTCAGCTGAATTGCACTCTGAAGATGTGGCAAGGGAAATGATGGGCACTGTCTCCAGCAGCAAGTTCACAGAATCACAGAGTGGTCAACATTGGAAGGGACCTCTAGAGCTCATCTAGTCCAACCCCTTGCTCAAGCAGGGACACCTAGATCATGTGGCACAGGGTGGCATCCAGGTGGGTTTTCAAGATCTCCAGAGAAGGAGACTCCACAACCTCTCTGGGCAGCCTGTTCCAGGGCTCTGGCACCCTCACAGTAAAGTTCTTCCTCACATGGAGATGGAACTTCCTGTGTTTCAACTTGCACCCATTACCCCTTGTCCTGTCACGGGCCACCACCAAGAAGAGTTTGGCCCCATCCTCCCTACATTCACCCCTAAGGTACTTATTTCTACGTGTTGATCAGATCTCCTCTCGGTCTTCTCTTGTCCAGACTAAACAGGCCCAGCTCACTTAGGCTTTCCTCATATGATAGATGCTCCAGTCCCTTGATCATCTTTGTCGCTTTATGCTGCAGCCTCTCTAGAAGCTCAATGTCCCTCTTGTACTGCAGAGCCCAGAACTGCACACAATACTCCAGGTGAGGCCTCACCAGAGCTGAGGAGAGGGGGGAACATCTGCTGGCAACACTCCTCCTGATGCAGGCCAGGATGCCATAGGCCTTCTTGGCCATGAGGGCACATTGCTGACTCATGGTTAACTCCTTGTCAACCAGGATTCCCAAATCCCTCTCTGCAGAGCTGCTTTCCAGCAGGTCAACCTCTAGACTATTACTGGTGTCTGGGGTTATTCCTCCCCAGGTGCAGGATCCTGCACTTGTCCTTGTAATGAGATGCTGGGCAATATTTCTAAATGCCTCTGCCTTTGCCTCTGCCTTTTTTCTCCTCTACATTGCCCTATTAGTCTGGAGCTAAGTAAGGAGATCTCAGTCTACCCAAGGGGTATCTGCTGGTTTGAGTGCCCTGAGGTATCTGATAGTTTTAGTGAGTATCGGAATGGCCCATCCTTATGGTTGGCAGGTCTGTCCTTAAAGACCTGCTGGCTTTCCTGAGCTCTGATGTCCTTGAGAGCTGCCTCCCCTGGGATCCCCCACCAGTCCCCTGAACAGGCCGGGAAGTCGGCTCTTCTGAAGCCCAGTCTCCATTCTGCTACTGTCCTTCTGCACTCCCCTCTGCATTAGTCACTCCAGATTCTCATGGTCACAGTAGGCAAGGCAGACACTGACTATCCCATCCCTGATCAGTTTGTCCTTGTTTGAAATGTCCAGCTCCCAGAAATCATCGTCCTTATCAGCTCATCTGGCAGCTGTGCAAAAAAGTTCTCCTTAATGTCCTCCAGAAGCCTCCCAGACTGCTTGCACCCTGCAGTTTTCCTTCCCAGGTCATGGTAGGGGGATTAAAGTCTGCCCAACAAGAACCAGGGCCAGTGATCCACAGACTTTTTTTATACTGCCGAGAAATAGGAGAGCTCCCTCTTGAGATGCTCACCCACAAGCTCTCACTTCAGACCTTGCCTCTTCCAAGGAAGAGCTCCACACATCCAGTCTGCTCCTTCACACAAAAGACATCCTCCCTCATCTTCCATTGATCATCATTCCAATGATATTTCAGGCCTGTGACAGCTTGCACATCTTCACATGCTTCTGCCTCTACTTCAGGCTGCCTACACTTGCACATATTTGGGCTATAGAGCTGCAGCTGTGGCACAGAGAACAGAATGGTCACAGAGAAACCTGTTACCAAGAGGCAAAGACACTGAGTGTGCAATGGCCCAGTTCAGAGCAGAGCCATGCCTTCATATATAGCAGGAACAATGCAATGGTGGAAGCAGCTTCCTACTAAGAAAGTGAATCCAGCAGTGTCTGAGCCCAGAAGGACACAGAGCTGGGCACTGAGAAACAGCAGGAAAGGGAGTTCTGCCTGAGGTGACTCTGTGGCTATACTGGACCTATGACAGACTCCTTGCACAAATCTCCAGAAAGGACAAGGTGCCCCTGAAGATGTCCATGGACCTTGACAGCCTGTGATCCAGCCACGCTGAGGTCCACGTTAGCCCAGTCCTTGTTCATATAATATGATGGAGTGAGCAGAAGTTGAGGGGAGGAGAGCAAGAAGGGTTTGAGAGTGCAAAGAATCTCAAGATATCTTGGTGTGATGTGCCTCTCATTTATGCAGCACACATGGATGTAGACAGGATGGACTTTCCCTACAGACAGTGCTGGATTTCATTTGTTTGGGTTCAGGATGGAACCCTAGGATTCCCTGCAGCACTTGCCCAGCAAGCACTCCTAAGGGGACAGTTTACCTGCAGGTCCAATCTGCTAGAGACATATGGTTGAGCTGGACAACCCAGGCATATGACAAGGCTCTCCCAGCACTTTTCAATGCCATCAAATCAAGTGTCTGTGCTGAATTACAAGAGCTGCTGGTTAATACTCAAATCTTCCTATGCCTCAGCTGGACTGAGTGGGGCTCTAGTTGTGTTTGGCACCAAGAGGTCATTTCAGATAACCAAGACAATTCCCCACATGATCCTCACCTCATCCTCTAGGATGATGCAGGTCCCCCAATTCCTGCATCAGAGCAAGTAGACACTGACACCACATCTGTGTGTGGCACATCTGCTTTGGACCACATCTATCTCTTTAATTGTCACCAGATATCTGTGTGTAAGGGACTGACTCTTCCATCTGCAATGATTATCCCTATGATTATAGTGGGATCTTAGACAGAGCACACATGCACACCTCTGTGTTGTGCTCACTTTGTTTTTGGCAAGGGGAATCCCACCGATGGTGTCTGTGGAATTTACAGGAAAAATCAAAATATCACTTCAGACCCAAGCCTGGGGGGTCTGAATTCTGTAATGCCCACATTGATTAATCCTAATCAAAACCTGAACCATGTCTCAGTGAGCTCACTTTTGTCCCATCTAGGCATTCCTGTCTGACTGTGAGATGAAAATCATTCTTCCAGAGTGGGACATTCACAACTTTCATAGCTCCTCATTACTTGATGAAATAAATTGCAATGTTGGAATCCCTCTCCACTCACGCGAAAAGGAAAATAGATGATTATTTTAGTTTTCTTGAGGGAACATTCCCCAGGAGGAGGGAGCACAAGGGACAGAGAAATTGGTGAGTTCAGCTGGGCCTCTGCTCCTGAGCGGGGCCAGGCTCCTGGGACGGAGGCAGCTCGTGGCGGCCTGGCAGCACTGCCCAGAGACAGCCGAGTGCAGGAGCAGCTCCTGTGCCAAGAGCAGCAGGGCTGCGGGCACTGCCTGCTGCTGCGGACAGGGGAGGAGAGAAGGCAGCGAGAGGGGAACGGCAGTGTGAAGGAGAGAGGAGAGCTTGTTGTGGGAGAAACCTTTCCAGCCCTTGACATGGTGAGCGGGGCAAATCTGCTGATGTTCCTGGAGGTCTCTTCTGAACTCAATGCATGTAATTATGGTTCGAGATTTTAAAGGTCTCTCTCCTGGAGTATCCAGGGTTTAGCAGGAGGAGGAGATGCTTCAGAGCAGGGATTCCCTGCCACACGCTCACAGGTACAGGGCATCCTGCTCCATTCTCACGGGGAAGACACAGGGGTGTGAAGCTGCGGTCTGCACCCAGCTCTGCATGGGCTGTGATTTGAGCAGCATCCCCCAGGCCCAGGGTGCTGTGTGCCCGGGACAGTGACTCTGCAGCCTGCGAGGGGCAGCACTGCCCAGGGTGCTCCCCACAGCGCTGCGGGGAAGCGCTGCGTGGGGAGACAGACACCCGTGAGGGCAGGTTCATTCTGCTGCTAAGAGGCTGCTGCAGAGTGAAGTCTGCTCACAGCTCCAGCTCATACACAGGGCATGTGCGAGGGGTTCTTTACAGGAGAAGATCAAGAGAAGGGCTGCTTGGAAGGGAAGGAGCTTTCCTTCATGTCTCTGCTCTTTCAGTGTCCTTATCATGGCAAGGAGAATGAAGGAACAGGTTTTCTGTTTTGACAAAGAAGTGGGAGTCCTAAACCTTCACTCTGAAAGATTAATAGGTGTGTGAGAAACCTCAGCAAGCTCCTTCATCCCCCCTTAGTCTAGAGGCAGCATCAATATCATCTTTGTGGCCTGCTAGGACTTTCTGTAACCTCCTTCTTAGGACCTGCAACTGCAGAGCTTCCCTTGGACATTGCCCAGAGGTTTGTGCAGGGCAGAGCTGAGCACAGATAGGGTCATATGGTATCTGTGAGCAGGGACAAGACCCAGGGACAGAGGAAGGGCTGCCGGCAGGGACAGCTGCAGGCAGCAGAGATGGGCAGGGAAGGGGCAGGAAGTGCAGGGCAGGAGCCGCCTCCTCTGCAGCCAGACCTGGGAGATCTCTCCTGCCACGGGACCATCTCCAGCCTCCCCACCAAGAGACTAAGGTGTCCCCTCTGTGAGGTGACATACCCATCTGGTAAGGTGAAGGTTTTCCAGAATGCCTCCCTGTCCCTCTCCTTTCCTCCACCCAGCACATTGAAGGTGTTGCTCCTTAATTCTTCTGTCCATGCTGCTCCTGTTCTTGCTCTCAGCTTTCCGTGGTTGAGTGTTTTCAGCTGCACTTCAGACATGGATGCTGCAAGGTGTGGAACAGAGGGGTCTGAATGGGCATGAGGTTCTTCCCAAGCCTACCCTGTAGAGCTGCAGGAAAAGCAGTCCCTGGGTCTGGGAATTGAGCTGACTCTCCCTTAAGGAGATCCCCTCTTCAGTATTGCCAGTCCTTTGGCTCTTGCCCTGTGGTGTCCTGCCAGGCTGCCCCCTTCCCTCCAGAAAGGCTCTGCTGTCTCATGGCCATTCTGTGATACCTGGGTGACCCGTGAGGAAGCTGCAGAGATGCTGAGGGTATGGAGGTGGTGGTGGGAGGCTGTTCAGGAGCAGATGAAATGGGCCCTGTGTGTCTTTGGCCAGGAGTGTGGAGCCTTCCCTTAGGGGTATGGAGACAGGGTGAGAAAGGTGGAGATGGGCACTTAGAAACTGCACAGCTCTGCTCTCAGCAGGGCCTGTCTCCTTTTAGGACACCATATGAGCACGATGACACTCTAGCTCAAGGAGACAGGTGCACAGGACATCTGGGAACGAAACTTAACAGACAAACGAGATGTCCCGACTCTGCACATAAGTGACTGTGGATGCATTCCTCTAAGGACTCAGAGTTGAAATGTGAAGGATTTGTTCATTGGGGAATACGCCCAAGGAACGACAAGGACATCTCAAACAGACTAAAAATTACTGTTCCTCAAACCTCTTTGCTTACTCTTGGGAGTAAAGATGCTGAAAAGCTCATCCACATCTTGAATGGATCTCACTTGCCAGAAAAGGTAAAACATCCAAAAGTGTGGCCTCCGTTCCCCACTTCCCACTACTGTTCAGCACAGACAGCTCTCGAGTTGAGGTCTCTGCTCCTCACAGCACACTCAACCGGTGAAAATGGAGCTCAAGCAAAGGAACTGCACTAAGACACTCTTACTAAAGAGAGGCAGTGGTGGGCAGGGTCATAAAGGAAATGACTTTGGAATTTTATTTCTTGTAAAGTCCCTCCTAACTTTTCATTGTTTTCTGTTCCTTAGACAGGCGCACATAACTACAGGGAGCTAATGTCCAACAGCAGCTTCTTCAACGAGTTCCTCCTCCGGTCATTCGCAGACATGCGGGAGCTGCAGCTCTTGCACTTCTCGCTCTTCCTGGCCATCTACCTGGCTGCCCTCCTGGCCAACGGCCTCATCATCACAGCCGTAGCCTGCGACCACCACCTCCAGACCCCCATGTACTTCTTCCTCCTCAACCTCTCCCTCCTCGACTTTGGCTGCATCTCCAGCACTGTTCCCAAATCCATGCACAATTCCCTCATGGACACCAGAGCCATTTCCTACTTGGGATGTGTTGGGCAGGTCTTAAGTTTTTACTATTTTCATATCAGCAGAGTATTCTCTCCTCACAGTCATGGCCTATGACCGCTACATAGCCATCTGCAGACCCCTGCACTATGGTGTCCTCATGGACAGCAGAGCTTGTGTCAAAATGGCAGCAGCTGCCTGGGCCAGTGGTTTTCTCACTGCTCTCCTGCACACTGGGAAACACATTTTCCCTACCCCTCTGCCAAGGCAATGTGGTGGAGCAGTTCTTCTGTGAGACCCCTCAGATCCTCAAGCTCTCCTGCTCACACTCCTACCTCAGGGATGCTGGGATTATTGTGCTTACTGGCTGTTTATCCTTTGGGTGTTTCGTTTTCATTGTGTTGTCCTACGTGCAGACCTTCAGAGCTGTGCTGAGGATCCCCTCTGAGCAGGGCCGGCACAAAGCCTTTTTCCATGTGCCTCCCGCACCTGGCCGTGGTCTCCCTGTTTGTCAGCACAGGTGCATTTGCCTGCCTAAAGCCCCCCTCCATCTCCTCCCCAGCTCTGGATTTGGTGCTGGCTGTTCTGTACTCTGTGGTGCCTCCAGCAGTGAACCCCCTCATCTACAGCATGATGAACAAGGAGCTCACGGATGCCATTAGGAAAGTGATTTCATGGACCTCTTTAAGCAGTGGTAATTTTTCCACATCTCTCCACAGATGACCCTTTCTGTATCCCATAAACTGGATTGACCATTGTTTTCTTCATGTTGCTACACAACTACTTGTATTCATTCCCCTTTTTTACGGTGCCTGCTCTGTCTCACCTGATACCCTAAATTGTGTCGAATGCTGGACAAGGACTGGCTCCCTAACAATATCTCTGTAATAGAGTAATCTCTACCAGTACATTGTGTGAAAGCTGGGTTTTTTCCTCCAAAGCTGGTGTCAAGAATAGGCCCAAGGACTTGCAGCCCTCAAGGGCCTGCTGCACAGGCTTCTCCATGGGTTCAGCAACACAGAGCTCAGAATCATGTAATGATCTTTCAGAGACCAAGGGGCTGGTTTGAGAATTCACCTATCAGAGTCCAAGGATAGTGGAGACGCTGAATGGTCATGGATTTACACATGCACAGCTCTCCTACGTATTAAGGCACAGTGTCAGACGGCTGTTCTCATAGAGGGGAAGCTGGCGGTGTCACAGGAGAGCACAGATATCCTCCTGGGACAGCATATGGCTGGAATGGGACTGTGAGTAGAGCCCTCATAAAGGGAGAGGTCCTCGAAGACGGAGTTTTCTTAGAGGTAAAGCACTGGGTATTCACAGGCAAAAGAGGACTCTGCAGTCTCAGAAGAGGCAGTGAGGACTCAACTGTCAGGAAGAAGGGAGAACGGAGAGCCCTCTGGGTCACCATCTATCAAATACCAGGGGCAGGATGTATAGGCACAACTGGACACAACGAGCACCCTTGGAAATGCTCTGCAGTCCAGGTGCCCTGGACTGTGCAGTCATCTGCAGTCCCTCGGAGGGATTAGAGGTCGTGATACCCATTTTGGTTGGGTCTGACTCCTACCCCTGGTGACAGGGGCAGTGAAATGTCACCCTTAGCCACTTTATTCCCCCCTCTCCCTGCTCCATATCCTTCCCAGCTCTGGATCTCTCTGTACTGGCCATTCGGTACTCAGTGGTGCCTCCAGCACTGAACCCCCTTGTCTACAGCATGAGGAACAAGGAGCTCAAGGAGGCACTGAGGAAACTTCCTCAATGGGTACAATGTCAGTGCCAAAAACTGTCCTGTGTGCAGTCACTTGTCATTCCCATGTACTTGGCATGAAACATGTGCTCTTCATTTATTTCTTTCTGAATTTTTACTCTTACCTTCCTCATAAAATCATAATAAATAATTATTTAAAATACAATACAACAATACAGCAGGAACAAAAGGCGGACTAGGGAAAATACGGGCCTGCTGCTAAATGGGCCAAGAGCCCTGGTGAGAGAGGACACAGAAAAGGCCACCTTTGCCGCAGGCTTTAGTGCTAAGAGTGACCCTCAGGAATACTAGGCCTTGGAGACCATGGAGAAATGGAGAAAGGAAGACTTGCCCTTGCTGGAGGAGGGTCTGAGTAGGGCTCACTTCAGCAAACTGGACACCCACAAAACCATGGGCTCTGAGGGGACTTTCTTGCACTGTTCAGTGCCCACGTCTGACAGAGCTCCATGAACTGGAAGAAATCGAGTCCCTCCAGTTACACTGCTTGTACCTCTGGCCCTTGGCAAGCAACCTTCACACATCAGAGACTCTCTGAGCACCGCCTGATAGATGCAAAAAGGGGCTCACATTGGAATGATGCATTTATGACACTGATCTCACACTGCTTTCATGTCTCCTGATGGTTAGCTTGCTTCCCTTTACCCCTTCTCTGTTTGTCACACTGCACCATTGCATGTGTCACGATCACATCTCAAAGTGCACAAGTGGCAGTTTCTCCTCTGCTGTTATTCCTGTGTTTCACACCTCAGACAACTTCACCTGCCACCTGCATGCTCAAAGTGACAACTGGGAATAGAAGAAGCCAAGCGCAAGGAAGGACCTTGCTGTACCTTGCTTGGTCTTGTTACAGGCATTGCCTGGTTCAGGCTGGGCTGCTTTTTCTTGGAGAGCAGCAAGAGAAGAGGCATCTTTCCCTTCTTTTAAAAGTAATTAGGCAATACTTTGCATCCTGCTTGTAACACACACTTGCTACTCAGGGCCATAAGGGCCGGGGGCTTGGAGCATGCAAAGGAGCACGATGAGAAAGAAGAGCACCTGCACAGCTCTGGGGCAGATGGGGTGACGGAAAGAACCAGACGTCACTGGAAAGAATGGTCTTATTTCACTATTAATATTAAAGGCAGTACAGAATGATACATTTAACAAAATAAGCTTATTACACACTGGTTTTAGCATCAGACAAAATAACCATGGTAATGCACCTAACCATTACTATATTAGAATAGTGGTTAAAAGATACATCGCCAATTGCCTAAATATGTCATCATATGTCATCATCATCCGGATCTGCAGTCGCTGGGGAGTCCCTGTTGCGGCGAGGATTTGGAGAACCTTCCCAGCAACTCACGTTCCACTCTGTAGTGACACACCAGGTTATATTCGACCCCACATTGTGGGACTGCCAAGAGATTTTCTTGGTAGTGGGAAGCAGCATGAAAAGAGGAAACAGGACCAAAATACAGCTTGGGAAGCTCAGATTGGGCAATAGGATGAAGAAATATCACTTGCAGGGTAGAGCAGTGGTGCTACAGGGCACCCAGAGCAAGTCTGTCACCACCCATGGCTTTGTGTTTCAAGAAACAGCCACTGAGGATGGAAAAGCTCTCAAGGAAGGGAAGGAGAACCTGTTGTGAGAACTTGCAGGGGAAGCAGATTGGGTGTCCGTAGTCTGCAGGGACACAGGAGCAGGTCTAGGATAACCTGTGGTAGAGATGGCCAAGGGCGCTGCCAAGGCCCCAGCAGAAGGGAGGTCTTTAACCTCTTGACTATGGCTGTTGTGTCTGTCAGCGAGGCCTACCCCAAATCATCAGGACTTATTTTCCCCATTTATCCTTCTGGGGACCCTGGGAGGTGTCGTGTGTTTGTCCTGCACTCAGCATTGCACGCCCTCACCCAAACACTGATGCCAGGGAGGACGTGGGCAACACGTGGAGGAAAGATCTCCCCTTCCAGGGTTTCTCTGCCTGTGCTTGGCCATTTTCCTTGATAAAATGCATCGATGGTGTATTCAGCATCAGGGTCACCTGAGTATTTCCTCTACCTCTCTATTACCAATGATTATTTTTTTTTACCTTTAATCAGCCCCTGGTGAGTTGTTGTAGTTAATGGCCTCAGTGGGATCCATTAATGCTCTACAAAACTTTAGGGTTTCCTTCTGACTTTGACTTTTTCACTGATTTCTTCAATCTTCTTTCAATAGCTGCAATTCATGGACTCAGCTCCAAGCACTGCATGGAGCTCATTAAAAAGCAAAAAGCCCTGATACACCAGGAATCTCCCTGCTATTTCCTTCAAGTGTCCATGGCTAATTGGAGGGGTTTGGGAAGTGTAGCCTAAAGCTGAAGACAACAATCATATACAAGTATTTCATCTTTTTAAAGTTTTCTATTATTACTCTAAAGAAGAGCTGACAGCACAGCATCCAATTCATAGCCATCCAGAGTGACTCCTAATGAACTCAGCACATGTAGGAAAAGCAGTGTCCCAGTCATCAGGCACTGTATGCACAATCTTCCTCCCCACCTCCCCAGCCCTACCATTTCCCTCATCAGCCTCTCAGGAATTTAAATCACTCGTGTTGAAAGCTAGCCTTAGTCCACTCAAGTCTGCACTCAATGTTATAGCTCACCTGTCCCAATTCCCACCTGCTTTACTTAGACTGGCTCCCAACAGGCACAGGGGAATCTTGTTTTAGTTACAAAGAAACAAAAAAAATAAAGCAGAGTATAGTTTCATGGAAAATAATGACACTCTTTGAATGTATGCTAAGTCCATACAATCCGTACATATAGTAACGACATGGCTAATGGGACAGACTGCAGAAAGGCAGAGCAAGCTTTAACCTCCATAAAGGGCAAATCAGCTGCTGGGTCTCTGAGTGAACAGAGTATTGGGAGGAGTCACAATGTGTCCAGATAGTGCCCTAAAGGGGATGTTAGAAATTGTCACTTTAAACAGGACATGTGGGAATGGGAGACTTAGGTAGATGCACAGGAGACAGGGGAGAGAATGGGCCAAGACCCCCAGCATGAAGAGCTGGGCTCACAGCATCACTGATGAGCTGCCACAGACTGAATAAGCAATCCAAAGAAGTCCTTCCTTTGGCAGTGACTTGGAAAGCCACATCTCTGATGGGATTCCTGGAAGATCTGGGTTTTCTTCTGTCAGATAGTCCCCAGGACTCTGCAGAGATGAGGAAGAACATGAAGGGAGGTTGCAGGGATGATCCCCAACTTCATCAGCTGCAGAGCAGGAAGCTGGTCATCTCACAAACTGCTGATGGAGTCAAATGAGATGGGGACAGGTAGCAGCAGGGATGTGGTGGGGTTTGCACCTGTGCGGTCACCTCCATGTGAGCAGCTGGGTTTGGGGTTTAGGCTTTAGGGTTGTGATCAGTGGCTCAGAGCCTACTAGGAGACCTGCAACTGTTGGTATCAGGAGTCAGTCAAAGCCTGTTCAGTTTATTAGTCGGTGACCTGAAGGGGCAGAGTGCACCCTCAGCAAGTTTTCTGAGGATAGAAAAGTGGGAGGAATGGCTGATAGCCCAGAGGTCTGTGCAGGCTTTAAGAGGGACCTGGACAGCCTGGAGAGTTGGAGGTAGAGGAACCTCGTGAAGTTCAACATGGGCAAGTGCAGGGTCTTGCAGCTAGGGAGGAATGACCCCATGTACCAGGACAGGCTGGGGGTTGATCTGTTGGAGAGCAGCTCCACAAAAAGGGACCTGGGAATCGTGGTTGGCAACAAATTGACCATGAGCCAACAGTGTGCCCTTGCGGCCACTGATACTGGTGGCTGAGGTCTGACGGTACTCAGAGTGCCCCACAATATTGCAATGGCAGGAGATGTCTTTGGGTGGCCACTAGCTCCAGGCTGTGGTGTTTCACTGCGGGTGCAGGAATCGCCCTCCACTGCCCCCTCCCTGGGCCTCCTGGGTCCCCAGTGCTTCTCTGGGGATTGCAGAGCCCTCCTTTCCCCATGTGCACCTGGGTTTAGTGCTCTACCTTCTGGTCCCTGCACTGTGAGTCATCCCTGTTTCGTTAAAGCTGCACTCAGTGCCCACTCCCAGGCAAACCCTGTGCCTGGAGATCCCCTGGGGGTTCTCTCATCAGCACAGTCACGTGTGGGGCAGCCTGGCACAGGCAATGCAGAGACCATTGCCTATCTGCAGTGCTCACTGAGAGATGGACCCTGGATTGAGGCTAACAGATCACCCTGGAATGCTGAGGTCATCTCCTGGATCTCATGGAGTTCACAAGCAGAAGAGCAGGCCCATTTGTGGTTGCACATCCTTGGGCATATTTTTTTCCAGTTTCTAAAGAGAGGACAGATCCAGGATCATCATAGGGCAGATCCCCTTTTATTATGGAAATGTTACTCTGTAATCCAGCTGTGGCTTAAGGGAGCCCAAGGACTGGTCCTGTGTGTTCTTCCAGGGTACGAGGAAAAACAAGCTTCTCTACCAGGTTATGAGAGTTCCTGGGCCATATCTGCAGAATAAAGCGTGGAAGGACAGTACGGAAGTGGGGACACCTCTAGAGAAAGTCCTGCTGCCCTCCTGGAATTTGTCTTCAGGAAAGATGAACTGCCATGGGAAGGCTGCCTCTAGACTTCCCTTCAGTTCACTCATGTTTAGTTTTGTATGTTGGAGCTTTGCATGGAACCATGGAAACCTGTGATGACACTTGGTTGCCATTTCTGTCATATTAGAGAGATTTGAGATCACACTCTAACCATAGCCACGAGAGCTGAGATCTCCTAAACAACACTGGACCCCTGGTCTCAGCCCACCTGCCCTTGTCCCGCCATGACTCTGTACCCCAGAGGTCCCTTGGTGTCAGTGCTGGAAGAGACGCTGCAGAGGGAAACTCTCCTCCCTGCACTGGGCACATCCAAGGGAGCTCAAAGAAGCGGCTCAGAGAATCCCCCCTCTCTGCTAGTGAAGGGGGAAGCCTGGCTTCCTGCTTTATCATGGTCTGTTTAAGTGCTAAATGAGAGATTCCTGTGCAGACATGACAAAAACTAGGTATATTTATTTTAGTATTTATTAGTTTAAGATGGATGTAAAAGAGAGAATTAAAAAAGGAAATGGATAAAATACAGCCTTGATGCCAGATATCCTGGTGAGTGAATGAAACAGTTGTTATCATTGACCTTATACCCACTGGATGAGTTTCCTCAGTGCCTCCTTGAGCTCCTTGTTCCTCATGCTGTAGATGAGGGGATTCAGGGCTGGAGGCACCACTGAGTACAGAATGGACACAACCATGTCTAGAAGTGGAAAGGAGATGGAGGGGGGCTTCAGGTGGGCAAACAATACAGGAATGACAAACAAGGACACCACAGCCAGGTGTGGGAGGCACATGGAAAAGGCTTTGTGCCGGCCCTGCTCTGACGGGATACTCAGCACTGCTTTGAAGATCTGCACATAGGACACCACAATGAATGTGAAACATCCAAAGACTAAACAGGCACTAACCCCAAGAAGCCCAACTTCCCTGAGGTAGGAATCTGAGCAGGAGAGCTTGAGGATCTGGGGGATCTCACAGAAGAACTGCTCCACCACATTGCCTTGGCAGAGTGGCAGGGAAAATGTGTTCCCCGTGTGCAGGAGAGCATTGAGGAAACCACTGGCCCAGGCAGCTGCTGCCATTTTGACACAAGCTCTGCTGTTCAAGAGGTTCCCATAGTGCAGGGGTCTGCAGATGGCAACGTAGCGGTCGTAGGCCATGAGTGTGAGGAGAGAAAACTCTGTTGAAAACAAGAAGTAGTAGAAAAATATCTGGGCAGCGCATTCCGAATAGGAAATGGCCCTGGTGTTCCACAGGGAATTGACCATGGCTTTGGGAACAGTTGTGGAGATGGAGCCCAGGTCGAGGAGAGAGAGGTTGAGGAGGAAGAAGTACATGGGGGTGTGGAGGCGGTGGTCGCAGGCTACGGCTGTGATGATGAGGCCGTTGGCCAGGAGGGCAGCCAGGTAGATGGCCAGGAAGAGCAAGAAGTGCAAGAACTGCAGCTCCCGCCTGTCTGCGAATGGCAGGAGGAGGAACTCGTTTAGGGAGCTGCTGTTGGACATTTCACTCTGTCCAGGCTTTGTGGATTGTTCAAAATAGAAAAGATATTGAGCAGTTATCCCAGATGTTTAAACTTAAATATCTCCCATCTTGTTCCAGTTCTAATACACTGCCCGTATTACCTTTCTTCATGGAGATCTTTGTGCAGCTCCCTTCCTTGAGCCTCAGTGTGGGGTGGCTGAATGTGCTGTGAGGAGCAGGGGCATCTCCCCATGGGCTCCAGGGAAGTCTGTCCAGCTCTACAGTAGTGGGAAGGAGACAGGAGGGATGATGAGCTCTGAGATTCACAGTTTTTCAGGTGAAATCCCCCTGGTTTGTAAAAGGGCTTTTCAGTATCTACAGCACCACTTCTAATGAACATGTATTGAGAGCACAATTTGGGGATTTTTGACATTTATTTTTACATGTATTTCCTTTGGAATGCCCCTCTCACCTCTGCAGAGTGTTCCTCAGAGGCAGAATTTTTCAGCGTTTCTACTGGGAATCGTGAGAAAATGGATTTATAGTCACGTTATGCAGAGTGAGGAGAGCTCCTCTGCCTTGATTGCAGCTGTTGTGTGCCCAAACGTCATTGAGGTGCATGATGATCACCCCAATCAGTTGCCCTAGAAAGAACCCAGCCCCTCCTAGGAGCAGACAAGTCCACTTTCAAAACCTCCGATCTCCAACTTCTCTCCCTTTCTCAGGGCACATGAGGGAGGTCTCCAAGCTTTGCTTCTAGCCAAGAACATGCAGGGCTCTTTTCAGCTGCCCATATGAACTTTCCAAACCGTTTTTTCATACTCTCAGTCTCAGTAACAGATTCTTCAGAGATCTCCTGAACATCACAGAGATGGCAGGATGCAGCAATGTCCCTCCTGAGGGCACCTCCAAGTCTGTTAAGACATTACAGGCAAAAGGGTCAAATGAACTTGCATTGAAGATGGACTGTGCTTAATGGAGAGTTAGCTCAGTTCCTAAACCCCTGGGCTGCATTTCCTGCAGTTGCACAGGTTAGAGGGGACTGGAGGCGCCTCACTCCCATGCATATTCCTCTCTTCCACAGCTTGCAGGGTAGGTGTCTGACCTGCATCTCAAAACTCTGCAACCCCAGGGAGCCCAAGAGAAGAACAGGAGGGGAAACAAGGAGCAATCCTGTGATCCTTCTGCCAAGGGGAGAAAGGGAAGACAGGCAGAGGGGTCCTCAGGAACACCCTTACCTCACCTATGTGGGCATGCTACCTCACAGATGGTGACAGTGCAGACCATGCATCTGAAGCCCCTATATTGGGCAGCAGGAAATGTGCCCATAGCAGGAGGGATGCCCCTGTCTTTTACCAGGGATCTGGCTGTGGTGGAGTGGGCTGATACCCTGGACCCCAAGGCTGTCAGGGCAGAGAGGCTGCTGGGTGGCAGAGGAGACGTGGCAGGGCTTGCTCAGAGGAAGGTGTCTGCATCGGAAGGACTGAGCATGACTTCCCCAAATCCATCCTCCCATCATGGTGGGCACTTCCCTCTCCTTCCCTGACCATCTCTGCTGCCCACAGCAGTCCCTGATGGCACCTTACTCTGTCCCAACAATTTTTGTCAGTCTGTGCTCACAGAGACATCACTTTTGTGTGCTCAGTTCTGCCCTACACAAGTCTCTGGGGACAGGACACTGTCCAGGGGCATCGCTGTGCAGGCACTTTACGGAGCAAGTAAAATAAATTGCACAAAGATGATGCTGATGCTGTCTGCAGACTAAGGTGGGTTGAAGGGACTCTATAAAGTTTCTCACAGACTTATTGATCTCTGAGAGGGAAGGCTTGAGTCCACTACCTTGGCAAAACAGAATACACTCCTCTTTTCTCCCTGCAGCAGTTAGAGAGATAACTGAAAGTGCAGACAGGAAGAGGAAAGTTCCTGCCCTTGGAAGTAGCCCTTCTCTTGACCTTCCTCTTGAAAAGACTCTTGGAAATGTCCTGCGCATGAACAAGGTGAGCAGACTTGACCGAGTCAGCACAGTGTCAACAGGAAGATGATCCTGGCTGACTGGGACCAGCCCTGTCAGAGCTTCTCTGTGCAGCACTGACCCTTGCAGGCAGCAGAGTCACGGCCCAGGGTGCTCCCTCGGGTGCAGGGATGCTGCTCTGATTCAGAAACCTGGAGAGACCTATGTGCACACCCAGCACTTGACACCCCTGCAGCGATACCTGGAAGACAGGAGCAGCATGCCCTGCTCTGTGAAGGTGCATCAGGGAATCCCTGAGCTGGATCAGCACCTTCTCCTGCCATGCCCTGGATACTCCAGGAGAGATAAGTCCTATCAGTCATGGGGTGGGATGGGTTCAGAAGATCCCTCCAGAAACCTCAGCAGCATTGCCCTGCAGACAGAGACTTACCACGCAAGGGCTTGTGAAGATTTCTTCCTTCAGTGAGCTCTGCTCTGTCCTCCCACTCCACACTGCCGTTCCCCTCTCTCTGCCTTCTCTCCTCTGCTGTCCGCAGCAGCAGGCAGTGCCCGCAGCCCTGCTGCTCTTGGCACAGGAGCTGCTCCTGCACTCGGCTGTCTCTGGGCAGTGCTGCCAGGCTGCCACGATCTGCCTCCGTCCCAGGAGCCTGGCCCCGCTCAGGAGCAGAGGAACAGCTGAACTCACCAATTTCTCTGTCCCTCATGCCCCCTCCTCCTGGGAAATGTGCACTGTCGTCAACCAAAATAATCCCTGATTGTCCCTCTCTGAACCCTAGGAAAGACTGGTGTCAGCACTGTAGTTTGTTTCATCAGGGCATGGTTACTTGGAAGAGCTGGAAATGTCCCACTCAGGAAGCCCCTCTTCCCAACTCTTAGCTAGGCAAGATACATGAATACAAGAACAGAGCTCACTTTCCCAGTGTTCAGGTATTGTGTGATGTCACCCAGTTTGGGATTCTCAGGCTGGTTTAGAAGACCCTGGGCTGCCATGGTATTCTGTGGTGAGCTCCACAGAAACACACAGCAGGTGGGATTCCCCTTGCCCAAGCTGAAGTGAGCACAGCAGGGATGCCTGGATGGGAGGTCCTGCTCTATGCTCCCAATCACTGGTCGTTCAGGGTGGGTGTCAGCTGCACACACACAAACCCTTGGTGACACTGGAAGGGTCAGAGGTGGTTGAAGGCATGTGCCAGGGTCTGATTGCTGTGATCACCAAATCTACTTTCCTCTAGAGCATGTGTTGGGACCGGGTAGGGAATTGCTTTGGTCCCCCAAAATATTATCAGACGTCCACTGCCATCAGAGCTCTGCTCACTAGGAAGCTGAGACACGAGCAGATGCTGACATTGAAACAATTCATCTCATTCTGTTCAGGCACTTGATTCACTGACACAGCAATAGGCCATGCTGGATGCCTGGGGCGTCCAGCACAGCCAGGTGTCTCTGGCAGATACACCCTGTGACCTACAGGGTAAACGTGTCCCTTTCAAGTGGTTTTGGGCACTCAGGTTTCTCAACAGTGCCCACATGTCTGGATCCCACCACTGTCCTTCAGCCAACTCCTAACAGTCTGCAGCCAAGCTTATTTCATCAATGAGAGAGGCACATCACCCCAAGGTCTCCGCACCCTTAAAACCTTCTAGCTCTCCCTCTCTTGAAACTCTTCGCACCCCGAGATGGTATGAACGGGACTTGGGCCAATGATGACCTCAGGCTGTGAACTCAGGCCAAGGGACTTCTTCACTGGCGTCTTGTCCTTCCTGAAGATTGGTTCACCTCTGTCACAGGTCCCAAGGTAAAGCCTGCTCCTGCCATTCTTTCTGCACAGCCCAGCTCTGTTTCTCCCAAGGCCTCCCCTCCTCCTGGCCTGGGTGGGAATGACAAAGGCACTGCCAAAGCTCAAACACCCCAAATAAGGTTGGCATCCCCTTGGCTATGGCTGTTGTCTCTGCCACCAAGACCTACCAGGAGTCACTGGGCCTCACTGTCCCCCTTGCCAACACCCTGAAAGGTGTCGTATCACTGCGCTGCACTTAGCACTGCACACCCCCACCCACATAACGTCCCCAGGAGGACCTGGAAAACATGTGGGGGAAAGGATCTCCCTTTACAGAAGCTCAGTGACCGAGCTTGGACATTCTGCCTGATCAAACACATCAAGGGTTAATGTGGCATCACAGCCACCTGCACATTTCCTCTGCCTACCTGTTATTACTGATTCCAGTTTTCTCCTCTAATCAGCCCCTAGGGAATCTTTGCGGCTAACAACTCTCAGTGGGACCCATTAATGCTCTACAGAACTTTGGAGGTTGCTTCTGACTTTGAATTCTTGAACATTTTGTTCAGTCTGCTCTCAGTAACTGAGGTTCATAGGCTCAGCCCCAGACACACTAGGGGACTCATTAAAAAGCAGAAAGCTCTGACCAACTATGTCTCTCCCTGTAATATTCTCCAAGTCTTGCATGGCTAATTGGAGACTTTTTCAGGAGTGTAGCTGAAAGGTGGATACATAAATAACCACAAGTATTTCTGCTTTTAAAGGCTTTTATCATTATTATAATTTAAGAGCAACATTCTCCAGCTGGTGTCAGTGTAGAGTGACTCCTAATGAAGTCTGGACAGAGAGGAAAAGCGTGTCCTGGAGCTCAGGCACTGTATGGACACTTCCTCCCTCCTCCCCAACCCTGCCATTTCTCTCATCAGCCACAGGGGACTTCCTCACTCTTGTTAGAGTGTTAGAAGCTCTCCTATTCCACTGAAGTCTGCAATTGAAGGTTGCAGTTCATCTGCCCCAGTTTGCACTTGCTTTCCTTAGAGAACTAGCTGCAAACAGGCACAGGATTTTTCTTAATTGCATAGAAAGAGAAACAGAGCAGGAATAATTTCATGAAGTGTAATTATTCTCTTTGGCTGTAGGCTAAGTCCAAGATGCCAACAATGAGGTCCCTTTGCTACAGGGGAGAGCCTTACTGGATATCTTTTGGAGAGATGGGAAAGGCTGGATATAAGCAGAACGTGGGGGACAGGCAGGAAAGCAGAGCAGGCTTTAAACTCCCTGAAGTGCAAACCAGCAGCTGGGTTGCTGAGTGAATAAAGAGTAATGGGAGGATTCCCAATCCTGCAGCTTTACAATGTCCACCTCGTGTGCTGTGAAGGTGAGGTTAGAACTTGTCAGTTCAAGCAGGACATGTGGGAATGGGAGAGCCACACAACTCCTAGGCATCCTGGGCCAGAATGTGGGCCGTGCCGCTCTTGGCAATCGTAGACCTCTCTGTGTTTCTGTACAAAAGCAGGGAAAAAGCTCCGATGCAAGTACCTAGAGAAGAGGGGTTTTCTTGGCTGCTCAGAGCGACCCAAGCGCAACATGAGGATGTCAAAGGAAGGCCTCCATCAGGCCTTCAGATGCACAACTTAGAACTTCAAGGGAGCTCCCTAAACCAGCACTTCCCATGACCCTGGTAATTCAGTAGACACGGAGGAGACGGTGGAGAGAGGAGAGGAGAAAGGGTAGAAACTCCAAAGGCATGCTCAGTGTGCTATAGACAGGATCAAAGAGGCTGAATAAGTAAAAAATAAATGAGTAAAGGTTGTGCTTCCCTTTGCAGTGGCTTGGAAAGTCCCATCTCTGAAAGGCTCCAAGGAGCATGGAGTCTCCCTTCTGCAAGACTGGCCGCAGGACTGTGCAAAGACTAGGAGGAAAGGAACATTGGTTGTGGGGATGCTCACAAGCTTCAGCAGCTGGGGAGCTGGGAGATGGTCATCTCACCACCTTGTGAACAAGTCAAAATCATAGAATCATAGAATGCTTAAGGTTGGAAGGGACCTGTAGAGGTCATCTCATCCGACCCCCCCTGCACACACAGGGTCACCTAGAGCACGTGGCACAGAACTGCGCCCAAGCAGATTTTGAAGATCTCCAGAGAAGAACACTCCACAACCTCTCTTGGCAACCTGTCCCATATTTAAACAGTTTTTAATCCATTAATATTCAGTATGTATGTTTACTCGCAGACCTCACCTCTGACAAGTTCACAAAGGCTTCCCTCCTATCTGAAAGGGCTCACTCGGTAGCCCTGTTACTTTATGCCCATTTCTCTGGTGCTGCATTCAAGATTCCATGACAAATAGAAAACATGGTAAAATACACCATATTGGAAAATGAGCTTCTGAGCCCGGCAGTGCCTTACGGGCTCCAGACGGGAGTCTGCGTGGCAGCACTGCAGTGTGTGGGCACGTCCTGAGGCACCCAGAGGCAAAAATGTGTGGGACATTGTTCCGGATGGGCTCGGGATCCGGCAATAATCAGCCAGAATGAGGTGACTACATCAAGCATTTATTCAGGTGAAAGCACATAAAATAAGCCAAGTATGGATAGCTATTCACGAGGTGATACCTGCCGATCCGGACCCGAACATCCTCTCGAGCTGGCAGACCAGAGAGAGTTGCTGACCGGCTCCCACGGAGACAGCGCAGGCCTCAGAGTTAGGAGTTTCGTCTCCCCCCTGGCTCTCTCCACACTGTCCACTTTTATGCCTGGTGCATCCTGGCACGTAGGGTCAGTACGACCCAGGAGGCAGGCCGGGGGGCGGACAAACGCCGCCTCTAGTTGTGCAACTCTCCCCCCTGGGTGCGCATGCCAGTCGGGGGTCCCAGCCCTCAATTCGAGGGTCCTGCCTTCCTCCTCCTCTTCCTCATTTCCGGGTGTTTGACCTCCAAAGCTAGTTTGGAGGACGTCTGTGGTTAAGTTGGCTACAAGCCCAGCCGAGCGGCCGGCTTCAACAGGTTTCCAGGGAGGGCTGCCTGGGAACTGGGCTGAGCAGCTGCATCCCTGTTACTTATTGCTCAGCCTGGGCAGGCAAACATCTTCTTTCCCAAGGTCTGGCCTCTTCTTCTCACAGGAGATTTTTATGACTCTACAGATCACAGAAATTTCCATCTCCAATACAGTGACAGAGCCCTGGAACAGGCTGCCCAGAGAGGTTGTGGAGTCTCCTTCTCTGGAGATCTTCAAAACCCGCCTGGATGCCACCCTGTGTCACATGCTCTAGGTGACCCTGCTTGTGCAGGGCGGTTGGACTAGATGATCTCTAGAGGTCTCTTCCAACGTTAACCACTCTGTGATTCTGTGAACTTGCTGCTGGAGACAGTGCCCATCATTTCCCTTGCCACATCTTCAGAGTGCAATTCAGCTGAGTCTACATTAACTTACACATCAGACAGGGATGGGAATTACTGCAGCACAAACAGCCCGGCAATCATCAATTACTAATGCCACTGCTCTTGTTACACCATGCTCACTTAGGCACTGGATTCATTTATCAGCATAAAAGGACTTCCTGGACTCCCTGGTCCAATGGTAGCTGGCCACAAGTCTCTGCTCCTTGTCCACGTTCGCCAGAGAAGATCATACTCACAGCAGCACAAATTCCTGGTGCTAAGTGCTCCATCTCCCTCCTCTTGATTAAGGAGCTGCCTTTCTGCAGGGCTGCAGAGCTCCGCAGGTGTCAGCCCCTCCACGGGGCACCCTCAGCAAACCCTCTCGTCCCCGCCGCTGCTGCTGGGACAGGAGCGGCCTCAGAGCCCGTCCCCAGCCATGGGCCAGCGCTGGCCTCGCAGCTGCTCTGCCAGCAGGGACCTCCCAAGGAACTGCCCAGCCAGGTGCCTCTTGCTGGCCTGCCCGGGACTCAGCAAAGAGCAGAGCTCACGGTCACCCTCACAGACATGGATGGACCTGCTAATGCCTGGTGCTGTCCAGTCAGGAGCACAGACAATGTGACCCCCCTGTCAAGCAGGAGCAGTGCCATGTGCCTGCTGCTGGCCTCCCAGGTGCTTACAAACATTGACTTGACCATCATCTGGCTAGATGATCTCCAAACGTCCCTTGGAACCACAGAAAGGTGCCTTCTCTCACTCAAGCCCCCTTGGAGCTTGATTATGAGCCAGCAATGTCCCCTTGCTGCCAAGAAGGCCAGTGGTATCTTGGGGTGTAGTAGGAAGACTGTTGCCAGGAGGACAAGGGAGGTCATCCTGCCTTTCTACTAAGTACTGGGGAGGCCACCCCTTGAGTCCTTTGTCCAGTGCTTGGGCTCCCCACTACAAGAGGGACATGAAGCTACTGGAGAGAGCCCAGTATATGTCTATCTATGTCTAAAGTTGATCAGGGAGCTGGAGCATCCCTCCTATGAGGAGAAGGTGAGAGAACTGAGCCTGTTTTAGCCTGGAGAAGAGAAGGCTGAGAGAGGATCTTATCAGGGTGTGCAAATACCTGAAGGGAGGATGCCAAGAGCAGAAGAGGATGGCCCAGACTCTTTTTAGTGGTGACTACTGATGGCACAAGAGGCAACAGACACAAAGTGAGGCACAGGAAGTTCTGCCTGAATTTGAGGAAAAGCATCTTGACTGTGAAGGTGACAGAGCACTGGAATGGGTTGCCCAGAAAGGTTGTGGAGTCTCCTTCTGTGGAGATATTCCAGATCTGCCTGGACAGGATCCTGTGCATTTTGCTGTAGGTGGCACTGCTTGATCAAGGCGATTGAACTAGATCATCTGCAAAGCTCCTTCCAACGTCAACCATTCTGTGATTCTATAAATGGTCTCCACTGGAATAGATCAGCTTTTTGAGATGTAGGGATCTACCTGCCCCTCAGCTTTATTGTGAGTGCTGCTCTAGTAGGATAGAAGGCATCCAGGGTCATTAGAGATGACCAAGGAAATTCCTGACCTGTCCTCCCACTGAAGCTCTATCTCCAGTGATTCCATTAGGACCTTTAGGCCAGGAGCTTGCAAGCAGACCATGTGCATGCTTAGCCTGCTAAGGGGGAATCCCACCTGCCATGTATTTGTGGAGTTCATGAGTTAGCTGAATCCTTCTCCAAACCTGGCGCTTCTGAACAGACATGTGGATCCCCAATAAGCCATCTGAATAAGTCATCTGAATCATATATGCACCATGTGTCAACAAGCTCCCTTCTTATCCCTGTCTGGGTGTCCTGCCTAGTTAAGAGATGTGAATCAGGACTTCCCGTGGGACATTTCTAACTTTGGTAGATAATCATTATCTGATGAAATAAATTGCAACATGGGAATCTGTATCCCTGTACTCTTTAGAGAAGGAAAACAGGTTACTCTACTTGATGGAACATATCCCAGAGGGAGGAATCCCAAGGGACAGAGTAATTCATGAATTCAGCTGGGCTGCAGCTCGTGGCAGCCTGTCAGCACTGCCCAGAGACAGCCGAGTGCAGGAGCAGCTCCTGTGCCAAGAGCAGCAGGGCTGCGGGCACTGCCTGCTGCTGCGGACAGCAGAGGAGAGAGGACAGAGAGGTGAAAGGCAGCGTGGAGTGGGAGGACAGAGCAGAGCTCATGGTGGGAGCAATCTGTGACACGGTAAGTCACCGGCTGCAGGGTAATGCTACTGAGGTTTCTGGAGGGGTCTGCAGCACCCCTCCAGCTGATGACTTTCTTTTTTGAGGACTGTTCTCCCTGCTTCTACTTTGCATACGAGGAGATGCTTCAGAACAGAAATTCCCTGTCCCAGCATCACAAGGTCAGGGCATCATGGCTGCTTCTTCTGGAGCTGGTGCAAGACAGTGAGGGCAATGTGGGCACATAGGTTCTTCAGAGCACTGTTCTTCAGAGCAGTGTCCATGCGCCCCAGGGTGCTGTGTGCCCAGGGCAGTGATTCTGTGAGGATCAGCACTCAGCCTGCCAGGGCGCTGCAGGGAGAAGCTCTGGGTGGGTGGAGAGATCCCCCCTGGGCAGGTTCATTCCCCTGCTGAGAGGCTGCTGTGTGGGGTCAGGGCTGCTCACAGCTCAGCCTCACCCACACAACATATCTGGAAGGGCCTTTTCAAGAGGACACTATTGGGAAGCTTCTATGAAAGGGAAGGCAATATCCAGAGGCTAGGATTTTGTTTTGTATCCTTGACAAGGCAGCAAATGAATGGGACATTTTAGGTTTAGATGCCTGAAGGAGAGTTCTGCAGTGCTGCTTTGTGTGATCAATAGGTCTGTGAGGACCCCAGAATATTCCTTCAACTGCCTTTTCACCTGTGGGCAGCAGCAATACCTGCTTTGCAGCTCTCCTCATTCTCATTGTGCTTAGTCTCACTCCGCTCTCAAGGGGAAGGGCTCCAGGGCATTTCTGACCTCCTCTGCAGTCAGATTTCCAGAACAGCAGAGCTGCCTCTCTCCTGCCATGTGCCCATTTCCCATTGCAAGGCACAGGGTCTGAGAACCACTGCCCTGGGAGTCCACACTGTTTGGGAGGTGCAACCTGGGGACGGTGCTGCTCTGTCTCTCTGTCCTCCCTTGGCAGCAGTCACAGTGTTTCTCCTCGTTTCCCTGCCTCTCCTTTCTGCTCTTGTCCTGGCAGTCAGGTGGCGCTTCAGCTACAAATTCAGATACTCACCCTGAGGTCCTGCCATGGAGGTGTCTGAAGAGGGACAATGTGCCCAGGGTGCTGGGCAGCATCATTGGAGGGGCTGCAAAGGGGTTGACTGTCCCTTTAGGAGACCCTGTGACTGTCAGGACATGTGACTGTCTCTGTTGTCCTGCTGGGGTTGTGAGGTGCCCTCCAGGGCAGGACTCAATGTGCAAAGCCCTTGCAGTGTCCTGTTCTCTGCATCACACATCCACCTTGAATTTAGAGGGAGAGCAGAGTTAAATGAATGCGAAGAAGGAATTACTGAGAGTTGGGACGGGGTTGAGAAGGATTCCTATGAAAAATGGAAAGTTTATTTCAGAGAAAGTTCTTCTAAGCTATTATTGCCTTTTCTTCCCTACAAAGTTTTCCTGAGCCCAATAGAACAGATGTCCAACAGCAGCTCCCTCAACGAGTTCCTCCTCCTGCCATTCTCAGACACGCAGGAGCTGCAGCTCTTGCACTTCTCGCTCTTCCTGGCCATCTACCTGGCTGCCCTCCTGGCCAACGGCCTCATCATCACGGCCGTAGCCTGCGACCACCGCCTCCACACCTCCATGTACTTCTTCCTCCTCAACCTCTCCCTCCTCGACGTGGGCTACATCTCCACCACTGTTCCCAAATCCATACACAATTCTCTGTGGAACATCAGGGTCATTTCATATTTGGGATGTGCTGGGCAGGTCTTTTTCTTCCTTTTTGTCGTATCAGCGGAGTATTCTCTCCTCACAGTCATGGCCTATGACCGCTACGTTGCCATCTGCAGGCCCCTGCACTATGGCAGACTGCTGGAGAGCAGAGCTTGTGTCAGAATGGCAGCAGCTGCCTGGGCCAGTGGCTTTCTCTATGCTTTCCTGCACACTGGGAACACATTTTCCCTACCCCTCTGCCAAGGTAATGTGGTGGAGCAGTTCTTCTGTGAGATCCCCCAGATCCTCAAGCTCTCCTGCTCACACTCCTACCTCAGGGAAGTCGGGCTTCTTGGGGTTAGTGCCTGCTTATTCTTTGGGTGTTTTGTTTTCATTGTGGTGTCCTACGTGCAGATCTTCAGAGCTGTGCTGAGGATCCCCTCCGAGCAGGGCCGGCACAAAGCCTTTTCCATGTGCCTCCCGCACCTCGCCGTGGTCTTCCTCTTTGTCAGCACTGGTCTGTTTGCCTATCTAAAGCCCCCCTCCATCTCCTCGCCATCTCTGGATCTGGTGCTGGCTGTTCTGTACTTGGTGGTGCCTCCAGCAGTGAACCCCCTCATCTACAGCATGAGGAATAAGGAGCTCAAGGATGCCATTAGGAAAGTGATTTTATGGACCTTTTTAAGCTGTGGTAATTCTTCCACATCTCTCCACAGATGACTCTTTCTGTATCCCGTAACTGGATTAAGCATTGTTTCTTCATGTTATTTTTATTATGGCTTTTACTAGTGATAATAATTGTTATCGTGTTGCTACACAACTACTTGTATTCATTCCCCTTTTTACGGTGTCTGCTCTGTCTCACCTGATACCCTAAATGGTGTCGAATGCTGGACAAGGACTGGCTCCCTAACAGTGTCTCTGTAATAAAGTAATTTCTATCAGTACAGTTCGTGAAAGCTGGGCTTTTCCTCCAAAGCTGGTGTCAAGAATAGGCCCAAGGACTTGCACCCCTCAAGGGCCTGCTGCACAGGATTCTCCATGGGTTCAGCAACACAGAGCTCAGAATCATGTAATGATCTTTCAGAGACCAAGGGCTGGTTTGGGAATTCCCCTATCAGAGTCCAAGGATAGTGGAGATGCTGAATGGTCATGGATTTACACATGCACAGCTCTCCTACGTATTAAGGCACAGTGTCAGATGGCTGTTCTCATGGAGGGGAAGCTGGCGGTGTCAGGAGAGCACAGAGATCCTCCTGGGACAGCATATGCCTGGGATGGCCTGTGAGTAGAACCTCATAAAGGGAGATGTCCTCGAAGATGGAGTTTCTTAGAGGTAAAGCACTGGGTATTCGCAGGCAAAAGAGGACTCTGCAGTCTCAGGAGAGGCAGTGAGGACTCAACTGTCAGGAAGAAGGGAGAACGCAGAGCCCTCTGGGTCACCATCTATCAAATACCGGGGCAGGATGTATAGGCACAACTGGACACAACGAGCACCTTTGGAAATGCTCTGTAGTCCAGGTGCCCTGGACTGTGCAGTCATCTGCAGACCCCTGGAGGGATTAGAGGTCGTGATACCCATTTGGTTGGTTCTGACTCCTACCCCCAGTCACAGGCACAGTGAAATGTCACCCTTAGACACTTTATTCCCCCCTCCCCCCTCCATATCCTTCCCAGCTCTGGATCTCTTTGTACTGGCCATTCAGCACCATTTATGGCACTGCATCTCGCACTGCTTTCATGCCTCCTGATGGTTAGCTTGCTTCCCTTTACCCCTTCTCTGTTTGTCACACTGCACCACTGCATGTGTCACGATCACATCTCAAAGTGCACAAGTGGCAATTTCTCCATGTGGCATACTTTCCCTATCATGTGGGATCATGTGGGTCAGAGCCCAGGCCTCGGATGGGACGGTTCCCTTCAACATCAAAAACAGCCGCACGAGAGCTTAAAAAAACTACAGTTTAATAAGCCTCCGTGCAAGCTGGCATGAGCAGTTCTACAGGCGAGTGTTGTGTACTGCAAAGGCAGTGCCGTATTCATCTCTAAGTCAACCCCAACTCGGGCCTGTCATTTGGGCCCTGACACTTGAGTTCCTCACGTTCCACTCTGTCGTGATACAAAAGGAGAGAAATCTTTATCCTCTTGACTATGGCTGTTGTGTCTGTCACTGAGGCCTACCCCGAATCATCAGGACTTCTTTGCCCCCTTTATCCTTCTGGAGACCCTGGGAGGTGTCGTGTGTTTGTCCTGCACTCAGCAGTGCACACCCTCACCCAAATACTGATGCAAGGGAGGACGTGGGCAACACATGGAGGAAAGGATCTCCCTTCCCAGGGTTTCTCTGCCTGTGCTTGACCAATGTGTGTTGACGAAACACATCAAGGGTGTATTCAGCATCAGAGCCACCTGAGTATTTTATCTACCTAACTATTAGAAAGATTATATATTTTAGCTTTAATCAGCCCCTGGTGAGTTGTTGTAGTTAATGGCCTCAGTGGGATCCATTAATGCACTATAAAAGTTTAGGGTTTCCTTCTGATTTTGACTTCTTCACTGATTTCTTCAATCTCCTTTCCATAGTTGCAATTCATGGACTCAGATCCAAGTACTGCATGGAGCTTACTAAAAAGCAAAAAGCCCTGATAAACCAGGACTCTCCCTGCTATTTCCTTCAAGAGTCCATGGCTAATTGGGGAGGTTTGGGGCCTGTAGCTGAAAGCTGAAGACAACAATCATATACAAGTATTTCATCTTTTTAAAGTTTTCTATTATTATTCTAAAAAATAGGTGACAGCACACCTTCCAATTCATAGCCATCCAGAGTGACTCCTAACGAAGTCAGCACATGTAGGAAAAGCAGTGTCCCAGTCATGAGGCACTTTATGCACAGTCTTCCTCCCCAGCTCCCCATCCCTGCCATTTCTCTCATCAGCCTCTCAGGAATTTAAATCACTCATGTTGAAAGCTAGCCTTAGTCCACCTAAGTCTGCACTCAGTGTTATAGGTCACCTGCCCCAATTCTCACCTGCTTTACTTAGACAACTGGCTGCCAACAGGAACAGGGGGATCTTCTTTTAGTTAAAAGGAAACAAAAAAAATAAAGCAGAGTAGAGTTTCATGGAAAATAATGACACTCTTTGAATGTATGGTAAGTCCATACAATTCATACATATATAGCAAGGACTTGGTTAACAGGGAAGACTGCAGAAAAACAGGGCAAGCTTTAACAGCCCTAAAGGGCAAACCAGCCGCTGGGTCTCTGAGTGAGCAGAGTATCGGGAGGAGTCACAATGTGTCCAGATAGTGCCCCAAAGGGGATGTTGGAAATTGTCAATTTAAACAGGATATGTGGGAATGGGAGACTTAGGTGGATGCACAGGAGACAGGGGAGAGAATGGGCCAAGATCCCCAGCATGCAGAGCTGGGCTCACAGCATCACTGATGAGCTGCCACAGACTGAATAAGCAACCCAAACAAGTCCTTCCTTTGGCAGTGACTTGGAAAGCCACATCTCTGACAGAACTCCAGGGAGATGGAGTTTCCCTTCTGTAAAATGGTCCCTGGGACTATGCAGAGATAAGGAAGAGCATGAGGGGAGGTTGCAGGGATATTCGCCAGCTTCATCAGCTGCAGAGCAGGGAGCTGGTCACCTCACAAACTGCTGATGGAGTCAAATGAGATGGGGACCGATGAGTGAGATGGGGACTGCTGGATCAACACCCGCAGCCTGGACCTCAGTTCTTGTTCCCAGTGATCCTGCTGCTCTCCAACAAGGCACCGAGCTTCAGGAGCTCCTTCCCGAGGTGTCACACAGAAACTGCAAAGAGCCCTGTGCATTCCAGGCTGTGGCAGCAGCTGCTCAGGGCTGGAGGCTGCTGCAAGAGTCCTGCCTGAGGGTTCCACTTTGCACAGGGGACAATGTGGCAGCCAGGACTCCTGGGGCTGGGGCTTCCCCAAGCCCCAAGGCTCCTGGTGGGCAGCTCCAACCCTTGTGTGGGTGCTGGGGGCAGAAGGAGAGAATCCAGGGCAGGTTTCCCTGGCACTGGCTGCCCCTCTTCTCCCCCACGCCGGGGTGGGCAGTGCTGGCTGAGCCCAACACAGCAGCTCACACAGCCCCCCAGGCCCCCACACCAGCACCCCCAGCACCCGCAGCCCCGAGCTGGGCTCCCCTGCCCCGGCCCCGCACAGCCCCCAGCACAGCCAGGAGCCCCGCGGGGCCTCACAGCCAATGGCTGCGCTGGGCACGAGGAGGTCACTGCTGCCGCAGCCCCTGATAGGCCAGCTGCAGGGAGAGGGCGTGGCTGCTGCTTGGGAGGTCCCCGCTGCGGGCAGAGCTGATTGGGCAGCAGCAGGGCTGGCTCTGCCTGGTGACTGTGAGGTCACCGCTCCCGCAGCGCCTCATTGGGCAGCAGCCGGGCCCTGCGGGGCTCTGCGCTGCTGAGATCATCTCCGCGGAGCAGCTGCTGAGCCCGGGCTGGGCTCCTGGCGGGGAAGGGCTGGGGAGGCCATTGCTGCCCTGGAGGGCAGGGCCAGAGAGCTGGGCGGGACGGCGCTGTGACGTCATGTCTTTGTGAGTGCCTGATTGGCCGGCAGCAGGCAGGCAGGCGTGGGCGGTGGGTGGGGGGTCTCTGTGGTGAGAGGAGCTGAGAGGGCAGCAGTGGTTCCTGTGTGGGGAAGGGGTTTGAGGAAGCTGCTGTCTCTGAAGGCCACAGGCAGCAGCAGGGATGTGGTGGGTTTGCCCCTGTGAGGTCACCTCCATGTGAGCAGCTGTGTTTGGGGTTTAGGCTTTGGGGTTGTGATCAGTGGCGCAGAGCCTAGTTGGAGACCTGCAACTATTGGTATCAGGAGTCAGTCAAAACCTGTTCAGTTTATTAATGAGTGACCTGAAGGGACAGAGTGCACCCGCAGCAAGTTTTCTGAGGATAGAAAGGTGGGAGGAATGGCTGATAGCCCAGAGGTCTGTACAGGCTTTAGGGGGGACCTGGACAGCCTGGAGAGTTGGGGGCAGAGGAACCTCATGAATTTCAACACGGGCAAGTGCAGGGTCTTGCAGCTAGGGAGGAATAACCCCATGCAACAGGACAGGCCGGGGGTTGACCTGTTGGAGAGCAGCTCCACAAAAAGTGACCTGGGAATCGTGGTTGGCAACAAATTGAGCAAGAGCCATCAGTGTGCCCTTGTGGCCACTGATACTGGTGGTTGAGGTCTGCCAGTACTCAAAGAGTGCCCCACAATATTGCAATGGCAGGAGATGTCTTTGGGTGGCCACTAGCTCCAGGCTGTGGTGTTTCACTGCAGGTGCAGGAATCGCCCTCCACTGCCCCTTCCCTGGGCCTCCTGGGTCCCCACTGCCTCTCTGGGGATTGCAGAGCCCTCCCTTCCCCATGTGCACCTGGGTTTAGTGCTCTACCTTCTGGTCCCTGCACTGTGAGTCATCCCTGTTTCGTTAAAGCTGCCCCCAGCGCCCACTCCCAGGCAAACCCTGTGCCTGGAGATCCCCTGGGGGTTCTCTCATCAGCACAGTCACGTGTGGGGCAGCCTGGCACAGGCAATGCAGAGACCATTGCCTGTCTGCAGTGGTCACTGAGAGATGAACCCTAGATTGAGGCTAACAGATCACCCTGGAATGCTGAGGTTGTCCCCTGGATCTCATGGTGTTCACAAGAAGAAGAGCAGGCCCATTTGTGGTTGCACACCCTTGGGCATATTTTTTGATTCCAGTTTCTAAAGAGAGGTCGGATTCAGGACCATCATAGGGCAGATCCCCTTTTATTATGGAAATGTTATTCTGGAATCCAGCTGTGGCTTAAGGAAGCCCAAGGACTGGTCCTGCCTGTTTTTCCAGGTTGAAAGGAAAAACAAGTCTCTCTCTACCAGGTTATGAGCGTTCCTGGGCCGTATGTGCAGAATAAAGCATGGAAGGAGAGCACGGACATGAGGAGGCTGACTCTAAATAGAGAAAGTCCTGCTGCCCTCCTGGAATGTGCCTTCAGGAAAGATGAACTGCCACGGGAAGGCGGCCTCTAGACTTTCCTTCAATTCACTCATGTTTAGTTTTGTGTGTTGGAGCTTTGCATGGAACCATGGAAACCTGTGATGACCCTTGGTTGCCATTTCTGTCATATTAGTGAGATTTGAGATCACATTCTAACCATAGCCATGAGAGCTGAGATCTCCTAAACAACACTGGACCCCTGGTCTCAGCCCACCTGCCCTTGTCCCGCCGTGACTCTGTACCCCAGAGGTCCCTTGGTGTCAGTGCTGGAAAAGACGCTGCAGAGGGAAACTCTGCTCCTGCACTGGGCACATCCAAGGGAGCTCAAAGAAGCAGCTCAGAGAATCCCCCCTCTCTGCTAGTGAAGGGGGAAGCCTGGCTTCCTGCTTTATCATGGTCTATGTTTAAGTGATAAATGAGAGATTCCTGTGCAGATGTGACAAAAAATAGGTATCTTTATTTTTTTATTTATTATTTTAAGATGGATGTAAAAGAGAAGTAAAAAAGAAAGAAACGGATAAAATACAGCCTTGATGCCAGATAACCTGGTGAGTGAATGAAACAGTTGTTATCACTGACCTTGTACCCACTGGATGACTTTCTTCAGTGCCTCCTTGAGCTCCTTGTTCCTCATGCTGTAGATGAGGGGATTCAGGGCTGGAGGCACCACCGAGTACAGAATGGACACAACCATATCTAGAAGTGGGGAGGAGATGGAGGGAGGCTTCAGGTAGGCAAACAATACAGTAATGACAAACAGGGACACCACAGCCAGGTGTGGGAGGCACATGGAAAAGGCTTTGTGCTGGCCCTGCTCCGAGGGGATCCTCAGCACAGCTCTGAAGATCTGCACGTAGGACACCACAATGAAAACGAAACACCCAAAGGCTAAAGAGGTACTAACAACAAGAAGGCCAACTTCTCTGAGGTAGGAGTGTGAGCAGGAGAGCTTGAGGATCTGGGGGATCTCACAGAAGAACTGCTCCACCACATTGCCTTGGCAGAGGGGTAGGGAAAATGTGTTCCCAGTGTGCAGGAGAGCATAGAGAAAGCCACTGGCCCAGGCAGCTGCTGCCATTTTGACACATGCTCTGCTGTCCAGCAGGGTCCCATAGTGCAGGGGTCTGCAGATGGCAACATAGCGGTCATAGGCCATGACTGTGAGGAGAGAAAGCTCTCCTCCAAACAAGAAGGCCATGAAAAATATCTGGGCAGCACATTCCAAATAGGAAATGGCCCTGGTGTTCCACAGGGAATTGGCCATGGATTTGGGAACAGTGGTGGAGATGCAGCCAAGGTCAAGGAGGGAGAGGTTGAGGAGGAAGAAGTACATGGGGGTGTGGAGATGGTGGTCGCAGGCTACGGCTGTGATGATGAGGCCGTTGGCCAGGAGGGCAGCCAGGTAGATGGCCAGGAAGAGCGAGAAGTGCAAGAGCTGCAGCTCCCGCGTGTCTGCGAATGCCAAGAGGAGGAACTTGTTGAAGGAGATGTTGGACATTTCACTCTCTCCAGGCTTTGTGGATTGTTCAAAAAAGAAAAGATGTTGAGCAGTTATCACAGATTTTTAAAGTTAAATATCTCCCAACTTGTTCCTGTTCTAATACACTGTCCATATTGCCTCTCTTCAGGGAGATCTTTGTGCAGCTCCCTTCCTTGAGCCTCAGTGTGGGTTGGCTGAATGTGCTGTGAGGAGCAGGGGCATCTCCCCATGGGCTCCAGAGAAGTCTGTCCAGCTCTACAGTAGTGGGAAGGAGACAAGAGGGGTGATGAGCTCTGAGATTCACGATTTTTCAGGTGAAATCCCCCTGGTTTGTAAAAGGGCTTTTCAGTATCTACAGCACCACTTCTAATGAATGTGTAGTGAGAGCACAATTTGGGGATTTTTGACATTTATTTTGACACATATTTTCTTTGGGATGCCCCACTCACCTCTGCAGAGTGTTCCTCAGAGGAAGAATTTTTCAGCATTTCTACTGGAAATTGTGAGAAAATGGATTTATAGTCACGCTATGCAGAGTGAGGAGAGCTCCTCTGCCTATTAGCCTTGATTGCAGCTGTTGTGTGCCCAAACCTCATTGAGGTGCATGATGATCACCCTAATCAGTTGCCTGAGCAAGAACCCAGCCCCTCCTAAGAGCAGACAAGTCCAGTTTCCAAACCTCAGATCTCCAACATCTCTCCCTTTCTCAGGACACCTGAGGGAGGTCTCCAAACTTTGCTTCTAGCCAAGAATATGCAGGGCTCTTTTCTGGTGCCCATATGCAGTTTCCAAACCGTTTTTTCATACTCTTAGTGTCTGTATCTGATTCTTCAGAGGTCTCCTGGACATCACAGAGATGGCAGGAGGCAGCAATGTCCCTCCTGATGGCACCTCCAAGTCTGTTAAGACACTACAGGCAAAATGGTCAAATGAAGATGCATTGAAGATGGACTGTGCTAAGGGAGAGTTAGTTCAGTTCCTAAACCCATGGGCTGCATTTCCTGGAGTTGCACAGGTTAGAGGGGACTGGAGGTGCCTCACTCCCATGCATATTCCTCCCTTCCACAGCTTGCAGGGTAGGTGTCTGAACTGTATCTCAAAATGCTGCAACCCCAGGGAGCCCAAGAGAAGAACAGGGGGTGGGAAACAAGGAGCAATCCTCCCATCCTTCTGCCAAGAGGAGAAAGGGAAGACAGGCAGAGGGGCGCTCAGGAACACCCTTCCCTCACCTATGCGGGCATGCCATCTCCCAGATGGTGACACTGCAGGCCATGCATCTGAAGCCCCTATACTGGGCAGTAGGAAATGTGCCCATAGCAGGAGGGATGCCCATGTCCTTCGCCAGGGATCTGGCTGCAGTGCAGTGGGCTGATACCCTGGACCCCAAGGCTGTGAGGGCAGAGAGGCTGCTGGGTGGCAGAGGAGACGTGGCAGGGCTTGCTCAGAGGAAGGTGTCTGCATTGGAAGGACTGAGCATGACTTCCCCAAATCCATCCTCCCATCATGGTGGGCACTTCCCTCTCCTTCCCTGACCATCTCTGTTGCCCACAGCAGTCCCTGATGGCACCTTACTCTGTCCCAACAATTTCTGTCAGTCTGTGCTCACAGAGACATCACTTTTGTGTGCTCAGTTCTGCCCTACACAAGCCTCTGGGGACAGGGCACTGTCCAGGGGCATCGCTGTGCAGGCACTTTATGGAGCAACTGAAATAAATTGCACAAAGGCGATGCTGATGCTATCTGCAGACTAAGGTGGGTTGAAGAGGCTCTATAAACTTTCTCACAATAGGTCCATTGATCTCTGAGAGGGAAGACTTGAGTCCCACTTCCTTGACAAAACAGAATACACTCCTCTTTTCTGCCTGCAGCAGTTAGGGAGATAATGGAAAGTGCAGACAGGAAGAGGAAAGTTCCTGCCCTTGGAAGTAGCCCTTCTCCTGATCTTCCTCTCTAAAAGACTCTTGGGACATGTCCTGTACATGAACAAGGTGAGCAGACTTGACCGAGGCAGCACAGTGTCAACAAGAAGATGATCCTTGCAGATTGGGAGCCAGCCCTGCCAGAGCTTCTCTGTGCAGCACTGACCTTGCAGGCAGCAGAGTCACTGTCCAGGGTGCTCCCTTGGGTGCAGGGATGCTGCTCTGATTCAGAAACCTGGAGAGACCTGGATTCAGAAACCTATGTGCACACCCAGCATTTGACACCCCTGCAGCAATACTTGGAAGAAAGGAGCAGCGTGCCCTCCCCTGTGGAGATGCATCAAGGAATCCCAGAGCTGAATCAGCTCCTTCTCCTGCCATGCCCTGGATACTCCAGGAGAGACAAGTCCTATCAGTCATGGGGTGGGATGGGTTCAGAAGATTCCTCCAGGAACCTCAGCAGCATTGCCCTGCAGACAGAGACTTACCATGCAAGGGGTTGTGAAAATTTCTTCCTTCAGTGAGCTCTGCTCTGTGCTCCCACTCCACACTGCCGTTCCCCTCTCGCTGCCTTCTCTCCTCTGCTGTCCGCAGCAGCAGGCAGTGCCCGCAGCCCTGCTGCTCTTGGCACAGGAGCTGCTCCTGCACTCGGCTGTCTCTGGGCAGTGCTGCCAGGCTGCCACGAGCTGCCTCCGTCCCAGGAGCCTGGCCCTGCTCAGGAGCAGAGGCCCAGCTGAACTCACCAATTTCTCTGTCCCTTGTGTCCCCTCCTCCTGGGAAATATTTGTTAAGTAAACTAAAATAATCACTTGTTGTCCTTTCCAATTGAGTGGAGAAAGAATGATTCCCAACTTGCCATCTATTTCATCAGAGGATGACTATCCATGCAAGTTAAAAAGGTCCCACTCTGGAAGTCCCTAGTTAGTAAGACCCTAATAGGCAGGACACCCAGACAGGGGCAAGAAGAGGGCTCATGGATTCAGATGAGTCAATCTGGGCATCCCATGCTGGTTCTGAAGCCCTTGGTCTGGGATGGGATTCACATTGCTCCCCTGAACTCCACAAACACACAGAAGGTGGGATTCTGCTTGCCCATGCTGAAGTGTGCGCAGCACTGACATCTGCATGGGAGCTCCTTCTCTAAGCTCCCCTTGTAATCACTGCTGATGGAGGGTGGGAGTCAGCTGGCAACACACAAACAGCTGGGGACAGTTGAAGAGGCAGTGGAGGTACCAAAAACCTGCCCATGTCTGTTTGCTCTGCTGGAGCAAATCTAAGATCCACATTCCCATGGAGCTCCAGGACAAGACCAGGTTGGAAAGGTCTTTTGCCATCCCAAATGACCCCAGATGCCTTCCACTACTATGTGGGGACCATGCAGTATAAAGCAGAGACCCAGGCAGTTCATCATAGTGCAAAAAGTTAATATAATTCAGTGCAGACATATCATTCAGTGACAAGGGAACAGGCAGGCTGGGCCAAGACAGATGCCTGTGTTGTCCAGCATAACCAAACGTCTCCTCCAGCCGACACAGCACGGGATCTATGGGAAGCCATGTCCCTTTGGAGCTGGAGCTGGAAAATTGCCCCAGGGCATCTCAGGTTCCCTAGCAGTGCCCAAACAACTGGCTCCCACTCTTGCGTTTGGGCCAAGTCCGTCCCTCCTGCAGCCGAGCTTGCTCCGTAAATGGGAGAGGCACGTCACACCAAGGTGTCTGCTGTGGTCTCTGCTCTCTTAAAAGCTTCTCGCTTTGCTCCTACAGAACCTCTTTTCACCCTGGATGATATGATGGGGCTAATGATGACCCCAGGATGGCTGGATCACAGCGGACTCAAGCCCAAGAACACCTTCAGTGATGTCTTGTGCTGTCTGGAGATTGGCTTACCTCTATCACAGGCTACAAAGTGCTACAAATCAGCTCAGACAACAAAGCCCTCTCCTGCCATTCCTGCACAGCCATACTCTGTTTCTCCCTGGTCTTGGGCATTGCAGGCTTTGCTCTCTTAGTGGGAACCTCCTCTCACCATTTACATTGCCACCTGCTCTCCATGTCAGCATGGCTCTGGAATAACTGAGATGCATTAGGACCACTCACACAACTGGAGGTCTGTGCTGCTGGGGTAAAAGCTCTTCAGGGGAGACTGCCAGGAAGGAGGAGGAGGCTGTTTTGTGTGGAGGGGCAGCTCAGATGTATGCAGAGCTTCCATGAGATGGGCAATGGTTTGGGCAGGTGCTTGTGGGTGAGCATCAGAGTAAGGGTGACATCATGATGGGAGCTACAGACCATGCAGTCAGGGCGAGGAGGTGGATGACAGCTCCTTTTAAGCAACGTGAGAAAGTCTGTAGATCACAGGCCCTGGCTCTTATTTGTGGGTGGGCGAGTGGGGAGAGAAAAACATCTGGGAAAGCATCAGGCATGGGATATTCACCATCAACCTTTCCTTAAGCGACTGTAAAAAAAGCAGATTTCCAGGTCCAGTAGAGGCAGGACAGGAGGGGAGCAGAGACCCTGGACTTCAGAGGAACAGGTCTGACCTGTTCAGGGGACTCCCCAGGGGACAGGTGGGAGATTCCATAGAAAGCAGCTCTGAAGGGCCCAGGAGTTCAGGAAAGCCAACAGGTCTTTAAGGAAAACACCTGCCAAGCACAAATATGGTCTGCAGAGTAAAAGTCCTTCAACTTTCTGGAGATTGGGATGTACCCAAGAGTGCTGCAGTAGCTGGTGGATGTTATTGCTAAGTCACTCTGCCTCATCTCAGAATGCTCATGGAGAGGTACCTGGGGTGTGTTAGGAAGTGTTGCCAGCAAATGGAGGGAGGTGATCCTGGCCCTCTACTTAGCCCTGCTGAGGTCACATGAGGAGTCCTGTTTCCAGTTCTGGGCTCTCCACTACAAAAGGGACATGGAACTACTGGAGAGAGTCCAGTGTGGGACTACAAAAATGATCAAGGGGCTGGAGGATCTCTCCTGTGAGGAGATGCTGTAAGAGCTCGGGACAGCAGCTCTCTGGAAGAGACCTGAGCATCCTGGGGGACAGAGGGAAAACATGAGACAGCAGCATTCCCTGGCAGCAAAGGAGACCGTAAGAATCATGGTGCTATGAGCAGCAGCACAGCCAGGAGGTCAAGGGAAATGGTGAATGCCTTTAATCACTGTTCATTAGACCACATGGAGAACACTGCATCCAGGTGTGGTTTCCTGGAACAAGAAAGATGTTGATAACTGGGAGCAATTAGGCCAAGGACCCTCACTAGAGCTGGGGAGCTGGAGCTCTTGCCCTGTGATGAAACACTGGAATTGGTTGTTCAGAGAGATTGTGTAGTCTCCTCCCTTAGAGGTTTCCAAGACCAGAGTGCATGAAAACAGAGCAAGCTGGTGTGACACCAGGGCTGACCAGGCTGTGAGCAAGGAGATTGGGCTAGAGATCTCCTGAGGCTCCGTCCACCCTCTGTGCAAGGAGTCCATGATTCTTCCTGGAACTGGCTGGATGGCAGAGCTCTGAAGGTTGTGATAAATGGAGCTGAGTCTAAGCGGAGGCCTGTGGCTAGTGGTGTCCCCCAGAGCTCAGTACTGCTTCCAGTGCTGTTCAACTTCATTCATCAGTGATTTGGATGAGGGGACAGAGTGCACTCTCAGCAAGTTTGTGGACAATACCAAACTGGTGGGTGGAGGGGCCAACACTCCAGAGGGCTGTGCTGCCATTCAGAGGAACTTGGACAGGATGGAGAGTTGGGCAGAGAGGAACCTCATAGGGTTCAACCAGGACAAGTGAAGGGTCCTGCACCTGGACAGGAATAACTCTGTACAGATAAGGGGCTGACCTGCTGGAAAGCAGCTCCACAGAGAGGGATTTAGGAGACCAGGTTGACAACAAGTTAACCAGTTGCCAAAAATGTGCCTTTGTGGCCAAGAAGGCCAATGGAATCCTGGCCTGCATTAGGAGGAGTGTTGCCAGCAGGTCAAGGGAGGGGATCCTGCCCCTCTCCTCACCTCTGGTGAGGCCGCACCTGGAGTACTGTGTGCAGTTCTGGGCTCCCCGGTTCAAGAGGGATGTGGAACTTCTAGAAAGGGTCAAGTGTAGAGCAACAAAGAGGATTAAGAGCCTGGAGCATGTCTTGTATGAAAAAACACTAAGTGAGCTGGAGCTGTTTAGTCTGAAGAAGAGAAAATTGGGAAGGGATTTTATCAACATGTACAAATACCTGAGGGGACAATGTAAAGAGAATGGGGCCAAACTCTTTTGGGTGGTGGCCAATGACAGGACAAGCGGTAACGGATATAAACTAAAACACAGGAAGTTCCACTGCCATGTGAGAAAGAACTTCTTTACTGTGAGGGTGACAGAGCTCTGGAACAGGGTGCCCAGAGAGGTTGTGGAATCTCCTCCTCTGGAGATACTCAAAACTCGCCTGGATGTGACGCTGTGTGATGTGTTCTAGGTGTCCCTCCTTGTGCAGGAGTGTTGAACTAGATGATCTCCCTAAGTCTCTTCCAACCTCAACCATTCTGTGATTCTGTGATATGTACACCTGGATTTAGTGCTCTACCTTCTTCTTGCCCCACTGCTGATCGTCCCTCATTTCATGAAGCTCAACTCATTTCCCATCGCCAGGCACATGCTCTCCCTTGAAAACCCCTGACCTCTCCTGGGAGCCCCTCCAGAAGCATCTATCATCCGCATGGTCTCCTCTGGGAAAGCCCCAGGTAGACACTTCAGAGACCGTTCCCTATCTCCACTGGTCACTGAGAGATGAACCATGAATCCAGTCTAATCCCTATTCATCTGGGGACTCTGAGCTCATCGCTGGAAGCCATGGATCTTACAACCAGAAGATCAGGCCCTTTTGCAGTTGCACCCTACCTTGGACATATTGCAGCCATCCTGTGAATAAATACCTGGTTTCAGACATATCACAGAGGAGATGCCCTTTAATTACAGGAAATGTTAGTCTGGAGGCCAGGACTGACAGAAGGGTGCCCAGTGCTTGGTCCTGCCTGTGCTTGCAGGATACGTTCACATGGAAACACAACCCTGTCATCACCAAGTTATGAGAACTCCTGGGCAATATCCACACAACAGAGCATAGAAGCACAGCATGGAAATGAAGAGAACAACTCTTAAAAGAGAAAGTCCTGCTCTGCTGGGATGTCTCTCCAGAAAGCTGAAGTCCCCATGAGAAGGTTGCAGTGAGGAAATGCCTGCTGTGGGAGTGTGGGGGTGACATTGTCAAGCGGAGGGTCTGTCCCCACAAGCTACTGCCCGAGTCTCCTCCCCTCCACTGTCCCTCCACTTGTAATGTTACAGCACTGGAGACAGAAGGGAAGAGCCCACAGTGACATCTGGCTGCCACCATCACAGGAGAGGGGTGTGAGATGACACCGTGACGGTGTCTGGGACAACTGAGCTCTCCTAATGGACACAGGGCCCATGGTCTCACCCCGTCTGTACTTGTCTGAGCCTAACCCTGTCCCCCTGGGCCAGTTCTGTCTGCATGCCATCAGTGGCAAACCAGGGAGGCTGTCTTCTTCTCAGCAATGAAACTGAGAACTGTTTTATGGATCTGAATCCAATGAATTTGAACCCATTGTCATGTCTGAGCTTAGTTTTTGTGCTTAGCATCTTCTCTTATTCAGGCTGATAAAGTGTTTGGAGCTTGCTTGCTGCTCAAGAGTAGGAGCAGCAGGGTCTTCTTGGGCTTCCAATGCACACTGAGCTTCCAGTGCTTCTGGATTTGTGGCTAAGGAGTAAGAAACCATGGTGTTGCAGAGAAGTTGCTGTGGGAAGGGACCCCTGGAGTTTTCCAGTCTAACCTCCTACACAAAGCAGGGCTGGCTGGAGCCCTCCAGTGTTTGGCCATTTCTGGACTCTGCCTGACCCCAGTTCCAATGCACAAACGTGCTCTGCTCCTGTTGTCTGGGCCCAGGAGGATGGCATCTTTTCCCGGTAGATCCCTGCACTGCTGGCCCTGCCTGCACCCTGGGAATTATAAGCTCACAACCATGTGGCTGATCTTGCCTCTTCATGCCTATAGGACTCTGCATGCAGCCTTCCTGGGCAGGCTGCCTGAATCTGAAGCTCTCCTCACACCTTTAAACTGTCTGTCAGGAAAATTTCTGCTCTGTACATATGGACACCTTTTGCACCTACAGCCCTCTCTGGGACTTGCTCAGTCCCAGTTTCCCTTGCCAAGACTTTGCAGACTATAGGGAGGGCCATGTCCGAGTTGGAGATGGGAAGTCATCTCCACAAAATGGTGAAAAGACCAGCTCAGGACCCAGCTCAACTATGTCCACAGCATCAGTCAGGGCAAGCACAAGGCCAGAAGGTCCCTGACAAGGGGCAGGAGACCCTGCACTGAGGCCAATCACTCTATCTCCTTTGCTCTTGTGCCCAGAAGATATCCTCCCTGTCTGCCTGCAATCCCTCTGCCCACCCTGTTGCCCAGGGCAGCATGACACCCCTGGGCCTGCAGTTCCTCCAGTAACTGCTGCTTGTCAGGGTGGGAAAGACATTCAGCTGGAATTGAACATATCTAAGCCAGATTAAAATAAGAGATTCCTGAGAACAAGTGTCATGAACCAGAACATGTATTTTCCTTTACAGGAATGTAATAGAATGAAAGTAAGAAATACATAAATGAACAACACATATCCTTGATGCCAGATACCCTGGGACAGATATTATTGTTGACATTACATGCATTGGATGAGTTTCCTCAGTGTCTTCTTGAGCTCCTTGTTCCTCATGCTATAGATGAGAGGATTCAGTGCTGGAGGCACCACAGAGTACAGAACAGCCAGCACCAGATCCAGAGATGGCGAGGAGATGGAGGGGGGCTTCAGGTAGGCAAATGCACATGTGCTAAGAAACAGGGAGACCACGGCCAGGTGCGGGAGGCACATGGAAAAGGCTTTGTGCCGGCCCTGCTCAGAGGGGATCCTCAGCACAGCAGCGAAGATCTGCACGTAGGACACCACAATGAAAACGAAACACCCAAAGCATAAACAGGCACTAACAACAAGAAATCCAACTTCCCTGAGGTAGGAGTGTGAGCAGGAGAGCTTGAGGATCTGGGGGATCTCACAGAAGAACTGCTCCACCACATTGCCTTGGCAGAGGGGTAGGGAAAATGTGTTCCCAGTTTGCAGGAGAGCATTGAGAAAGCCACAGCCCCAGGCAGCTGCTGCCATTTTGACACAAGCTCTGCTGCCCAGGAGGGTCCCATAGTGCAGGGGTCTGCAGATGGCAACGTAGCGGTCATAGGCCATGACTGTGAGGAGGGAAAACTCTGCTGAAACTAAAAAAAGGACAAAAAAGACCTGCCCAGCACATCCCAAGTAGGAAATGGCTCTGATCTTCCACAGGGAATTGTGCATGGATTTGGGGACAGTGGTGGAGATGGATCCAAGATCGAGGAGGGAGAGGTTGAGGAGGAAGAAGTACATGGGGGTGTGGAGGCGGTGGTCGCAGGCTACAGCTGTGATGATGAGGCCGTTGGCCAGGAGGGCAGCCAGGTAGATGGCCAGGAAGAGCGAGAAGTGCAAGAGCTGCAGCTCCCGCGTGTCTGTAAATGCCAGGAGGAGGAACTCATTGAATGAGCTGCTGTTGGACATCTGTTCTATTGGGCTCAGGAAAACTGTGTAGGGAAGAAAAGGCAACAATAGCTTAGAAGAATTTTCTCTGAAATAAACTTTCCATTTTTCAAAGAAATGCTTCTCGACCCCATCCCAACTCTCAGTAATTTCTTCTTTTCACTATCACCTTCAGTCATCTCCTCAGTCTATGCTCCAGCTGAGTGTTCTGGGTGTAGCCGCAACCCGAGTTACTCTACGCCAATGTGTATAAAGGACTGGTTCTTGATATCTGTCCTTTTCGGAGTTGATGTCACAGGACATCCACCTTTAAGATAAAGGGTCTTTTAATATTCCCACACACACTTCCAAGGAGTTTGGGGTGCAGTAGGGGGTTTTAGCATTTTGTTTTAGAATTACTTATTTTGGAAATTTTTATATTCTGTCACCATATCTGGTCAGGTTCTTTGCATGACTTTTTTGGCATGCAAATAAAGACAGATGTCTTTATTGCTGCAAGCATGAACATAAAGCAGACTGGAGATGGAAATGGGGTCTCTGCTGCTTAGGGAACAGTGAGGAGTGCTGTTGAGTCCATCTGCCTTGTTCCAGCAGACAACTCTGGACTCTGTTGAGATCATAGAAGACTGGTTTCAAAGCACTCATTTAACTTTGCTCTCCATCTAAGTTCAAGGTGGATATATGATGGAGAGAACAGGACACTGCTCCTGACATGGCAAAGACTCTGTGCGCTGAGTCCACTTATGGAGGGCAGCTCACAACCCCAGCAGGACAACAGAGACAGTCACATATCCTGACAGCCACAGGGTCTCCTAAAGGGAGAGTCAACCCCTTTGCAGCCCCTCCAATGACGCTGCCCAGCACCCTGGGCACATTGTCCCTCTTCAGACACCTCCATGGCAGGACCTCAGGGTGAGTATCTGAATTTGTAGCTGAAGCCCCAGCTGACTGCCAGGACAAGAGCAGAAAGGAGAGGCAGGGAAATGAGGAGAAACACTGTGACTGCTGCCAAGGGAGGACAGAGAGACAGAGCAGCACCGTCCCCAGGTTGCACCTCCCAGACAGTGTGGACTTCCAGGGCAGTGGTTCTCAGACCCTGTGCCTTGCAATGGGAAATGGGCACATGGCAGGAGAGAGGCAGCTCTGCTGTTCTGGAAATCTGACTGCAGAGGAGGTCAGAAATGCCCTGGAGCCCTTCCCCTTGAGAGCAGAGTGAGACTAAGCACAACGAGAATGAGGAGAGCTGCAAAGGGGATATTGCTGCTGCCCACAGGTGAAAAGGCAGTTGAAGGAATATTCTGGGGTCCCTGCAGACCTATTGATCCCTCAGAGCAGCACTGCAGAACTCTCTTTCAGGCATCTAAACCTAAAATGTCCCATTCATTTGCTGCCTTGTCAAGGATACAAAACAAAATCCTATCCTCTGGATACTGCCTTCCCTTTCATAGAAGCTTCCCAAGAGTGTCCTCTTGAAAAGCCCCTTCCAGATATGTGGTGTGTGTGAGGCTGAGCTGTGAGCATCCCTGACCCCACACAGCAGCCTCTCAGCAGGAGAATGAACCTGCCCGGGGGGATCTCTCCTCCCACCCAGAGCTTCTCCCTGCAGCGCCCTGGCAGGCTGAGTGCTGATCCTCACAGAATCACTGCCCCGGGCACACAGCACCCTGGGGCGCATGGACACTGCTCTGAAGAACAGTGCTCTGAAGAACCTGTGTGCCCACATTGCCTTCACTGTCCTGCACCAGCTCCAGAAGAAGCAGCCATGCTGCCCTGACCTTGCGATGCTGGGACAGGGAATTTCTGTTCTGAAGCATCTCCTCGTATGCAAAGTAGAAGCAGGGAGAACAATCCTCAAAAAAGAAAGTCATCAGCTGGAGGGGTGCTGCAGACCCCTCCAGAAACCTCAGTAGCATTACCCTGCAGCCGGTGACTTACCGTGTCACAGATTGCTCCCACCATGAGCTCTGCTCTGTCCTCCCACTCCACGCTGCCTTTCACCTCTCGCTGCCTTCTCTCCTCCCCTGTCCGCAGCAGCAGGCAGTGCCCACAGCCCTGCTGCTCTTGGCGCAGGAGCTGCTCCTGCACTCGGCTGTCTCTGGGCAGTGCTGACAGGCTGCCACGAGCTGCAGCCCAGCTCAATTCATGAATTACTCTGTCCCTTGGGATTCCTCCCTCTGGGATATGTACCATTAAGTAGAGTAACCTGTTTTCCTTCTCTAAAGAGTACAGGGATACAGATTCCAACATTGCAATTTATTTCATCAGATCATGATTATCTACCAAAGTTAGAAATGTCCCACAGGAAGTCCTGATTCACATCTCTTAACTAGGCAGGACACCCAGACAGGGATAAGAAGGGAGCTTGTTGATACATGGTGCATATATGGGTCAGATGACTTATTCAGATGGCTTATTGGGGCTCGACATGTCTGTTCAGAAACACCAGGTTTGGAGAAGGATTCAGCTAACTCATGAACTCCACAAATACATGGCAGGTGGGATTCCCCTTACCAGGCTAAGCATGCACATCATCTGCTTACAAGCTCCTGGCCTAAAGGTCCTAATGGAATCACTGGAGATAAAGCTTCAGTGGGAGTCCAGGTCAGGAATTTCCTTGCTCATCTCTAATGACCCTGGATGCCTTCTATCCTACTAGAGCAGCACTCACGATAAAGCTGAGAGACAGGCAGATCCCTACAGCTCAAAAAGCTGCTATATTCCAGTGGAGACCATTTATAGAATCACAGAATGGTTGAGGTTGGAAGGAGCTTTGCAGATGATCTAGTTCAAACCCCTTGATAAAGCAGTTTCACCTACAGCACGATGCACAGGATCCTGTCCAGGCAGGTCTGGAATATCTGCAGAGAAGGAGACTCCACAACCTTTCTGGGCAACCCATGCCAGTGCTCTGTCACCTTCACAGTCAAGATGCTTTTCCTCACATTCCGTCAGAATGTGCTGTGCTTCAATTTGTGTCTGTTGCCTCTTGTGCCATCACTAGTCACCACTGAAAAGAGTCTGGGCCATCCTCTTCTGCTCTTGGCATCCTCCCTTCAGGTATTTGCATACCCTGATAAGATCCTCTCTCAGCCTTCTCTTCTCCAGGCTAAAACAGGCTCAGTTCTCTCACTTTCTCCTCATAGGAGGGATGCTCCAGCTCCCTGATCAACTTTGTAGACCTATGCTGGGCTCTCTCCAATAGCTTCATGTCCCTCTTGTACTCGGGAGCCCAGCACTGGACACAGGACTCAAGGGGTGGCCTCCCCAGGACCTAGTAGAGAGGCAGGATGACCTCCCTTGACCTCCTGGTAACAATCTTCCTACTGCATTCCAGAAGACCACTGGCCTTCTTGGCAGCAAGGGGACATTGCTGGCTCATAAGCAAGCTTCAAGGGGGCTTGAGTGAGAGAAGGCACCTTTCTCTGGTTGCAAGGGATGTTTGGAGATCATCTAGTCAGATGATGGTCAAGTCAATGTTTGCAAGCACCTGGGAGGCCAGCAGCAGGCACATGGCACTGCTCCTGCTTGGGAGGGGGGTCACATTGTCTGTGCTCCTGACTGGACAGCACCAGGCATTAGCAGGTCCATCCATGTCTGTGAGGGTGACCGTGAGCTCTGCTCTTTGCTGAGTCCCGGGCAGGCCAGCAAGAGGCGCCTGGCTGGGCAGTTCCTTGGGAGGTCCCTGCTGGCAGAGCAGCTGCGAGGCCAGCGCTGGCCCATGGCTGGGGACGGGCTCTGAGGCCGCTCCTGTCCCAGCAGCAGCGCGGCCGGCAGCGGGGTCTGGTGCAGACACGCGGGGAGGTCCCTTGTGTGCGCGGAGCTGCCGGGGCAGCAGCAGGCGCTGCCTGTGAGGCCAGGGGTGTCTCAGCAGCGGGCAGGGACACGGAGGCCATTGCGGGGACGCTGCCGGGAGGCCCCTGCTCTCTGCAGGGCTGGCTCTGTGCTGACGCGTGGGCGTCGGCTGGTGACGTCACTGCTGCCGCAGCCCCTGATAGGCCAGGCTGCGCAGCTGGTTGTGACGTCAGCAGCCCCTTCCTGGCCGGGGCGGCTCTGCCGAGGAACCTGGTGTCCCTGCAGCCCGCGGCGGCAGCAGCCCACGCTGGGCTGTGCACGAGCGAGGTCCCCCTGCCCGAGGAGCTGCTGGGCCAGCAGGAGGCTCACGGCGGGTGCTGGCGCTGAGGTCGCTGCTGCCAGAGCAGTGAGGGGCCAGCAGCAGCGGCGGGGACGAGAGGGTTTGCTGAGGGTGCCCCGTGGAGGGGCTGACACCTGCGGAGCTCTGCAGCCCTGGAGAAAGGCAGCTCTTTAATCAAGAGGAGGGAGATGGAGCACTTAGCACCAGGAATTTGTGCTGCTGTGAGCATGATCTTCTCCGTCGAACGTGGACAAGGAGCAGAGACTTGCGGCCAGCTACCATTGGACCAGGGAGTCCAGCAAGACCTTTTAGGCTGCTAAATGAATCCAGTGCCTAAGTGAGCATGGTGTAACAAGAGCAGTGGCATTAGTAATTGATGATTGCCAGGCTGTTTGTGCTGCAGTAATTCCCATCCCTGTCTGATGTGTAAGTTAATGTAGACTCAGCTGAATTGCACTCTGAAGATGTGGCAAGGGAAATGATGGGCACTGTCTCCAGCAGCAAGTTCACAGAATCACAGAGTGGTTAACGTTGGAAGAGACCTCTAGAGATCATCTAGTCCAACCGCCCTGCACACGCAGGGTCACCTAGAGCATGTGGCACAGGACTGCATCCAGGCGGGTTTTGAAGATCTCCAGAGAAGGAGACTCCACAACCTCTCTGGGCAGCCTGTTCCAGGGCTCTGTCACTGTATTGGAGATGGAAATTTCTGTGATCTGTAGAGTCATAAAAATCTCCTGTGAGAAGAAGAGGCCAGACCTTGGGAAAGAAGATGTTTGCCTGCCCAGGCTGAGCGATAAGTAACAGGGATGCAGCTGCTCAGCCCAGTTCCCAGGCAGCCCTCCCTGGAAACCTGTTGAAGCCGGCCGCTCGGCTGGGCTTGTAGCCAACTTAACCACAGACGTCCTCCAAACTAGCTTTGGAGGTCAAACACCCGGAAATGAGGAAGAGGAGGAGGAAGGAAGGACCCTCGAATTGAGGGCTGGGACCCCCGACTGGCATGCGCACCCAGGGGGGAGAGTTGCACAACTAGAGCCGGCGTTTGTCCGCCCCCCGGCCTGCCTCCTGGGTCATACTGACCCTACGTGCCAGGATGCACCAGGCATAAAAGTGGACAGTGCGGAGAGAGCGGGGGGGAGACGAAACTCCTAACTCTGAGGCCTGCGCTGTCTCCGTGGGAGCCGGTCAGCAACTCTCTCTGGTCTGCCAGCTCGAGAGGATGTTCGGGTCCGGATCGGCAGGTATCAGCTCGTGAATATCTATCCATACTTGGCTTATTTTATGTGCTTTCACCTGAATAAATGCTTGATGTAGTCACCTCATTCTGGCTGATTATTGCCGAATCCCGAGCCCATCCGGAACAATCTCCCACACATTTTTGCCTCTGGGTGCCTCAGGACGTGCCCACACACTGCAGTGCTGCCACGCAGACTCCCGTCTGGAGCCCGTAAGGCACTGCCGGGCTCAGAAGCTGCATTTTCCAATATGGTGTATTTTACCATGTTTTCTATTTGTCATGGAATCTTGAATGCAGCACCAGAGAAATGGGCATAAAGTAACAGGGCTACCGAGTGAGCCCTTTCAGATAGGAGGGAAGCCTTTGTGAACTTGTCAGAGGTGAGGTCTGCGAGTAAACATACATACTGAATATTAATGGATTAAAAACTGTTTAAATATGGGACAGGTTGCCAAGAGAGGTTGTGGAGTGTTCTTCTCTGGAGATCTTCAAAATCTGCTTGGGCGCAGTTCTGTGCCACGTGCTCTAGGTGACCCTGTGTGTTGCGGGGGGTCGGATGAGATGACCTCTACAGGTCCCTTCCAACCTTAAGCATTCTATGATTCTATGATTTTGACTTGTTCACAAGGTGGTGAGATGACCATCTCCCAGCTCCCCAGCTGCTGAAGCTTGTGAGCATCCCCACAACCAACGTTCCTCTCCTCCTAGTCTTTGCACAGTCCTGCGGCCAGTCTTGCAGAAGGGAGACTCCATGCTCCTTGGAGCCTGTCAGAGATGGGGCTTTCCAAGCCACTGCAAAGGGAAGCACAACCTTTACTCATTTATTTTTTACTTATTCAGCCTCTTTGATCCTGTCTATGGCACACTGAGCACGCCTTTGGAGTTTCTACCCTTTCTCCTCTCCTCTCTCCACCGTCTCCTCTGTGTCTACTGAATTACCAGGGTCATGGGAAGTGCTGGTTTAGGGAGCTCCCTTGAAGTTCTAAGTTGTGCATCTGAAGGCCTGATGGAGGCCTTCCTTTGACATCCTCATGTTGTGCTTGGGTCGCTCTGAGCAGCCAAGAAAACCTCTCTTCTCTAGGTACTTGCATCGGAGCTTTTTCCCTGCTTTTGTACAGAAACACAGAGAGGTCTACGATTGCCAAGAGCGGCACGGCCCACATTCTGGCCCAGGATGCCTAGGAGTTGTGTGGCTCTCCCATTCCCACATGTCCTGCTTGAACTGACAAGTTCTAACCTCACCTTCACAGCACACGAGGTGGACATTGTAAAGCTGCAGGATTGGGAATCCTCCCATTACTCTTTATTCACTCAGCAACCCAGCTGCTGATTTGCACTTCAGGGAGTTTAAAGCCTGCTCTGCTTTCCAGGAGCCTGTCCCCCACATTCTGCTTATGTCCAGCCTTTCCCATCTCTCCAAAAGATATCCAGTAAGGCTCTCCCCTGTAGCAAAGGGACCTCATTGTTGGCATCTTGGACTTAGCCTACAGCCAAAGAGAATAATTACACTTCATGAAATTATTCCTGCTCTGTTTCTCTTTCTATGCAATTAAGAAAAATCCTGTGCCTGTTTGCAGCTAGTTCTCTAAGGAAAGCAAGTGCAAACTGGGGCAGATGAACTGCAACCTTCAATTGCAGACTTCAGTGGAATAGGAGAGCTTCTAACACTCTAACAAGAGTGAGGAAGTCCCATGTGGCTGATGGGAGAAATGGCAGGATTGGGGAGGGGGAAGGAAGTGTCCATACAGTGCCTGAGCTCCTGGACACGCTTTTCCTCTCTGTCCAGACTTCATTAGGAGTCACTCTACACTGACACCAGCTGGAGATTGTTGCTCTTAAATTATAATAATGATAAAAGCCTTTAAAAGCAGAAATACTTGTAGTTATTTATGTATCCACCTTTCAGCTACACTCCTGAAAAAGTCTCCAATTAGCCATGCAAGACTTGGAGAATATTACAGGGAGAGACATAGTTGGTCAGAGCTTTCTGCTTTTTAATGAGTCCCCTAGTGTGTCTGGGGCTGAGCCTATGAACCTCAGTTACTGAGAGGAGACTGAACAAAATGTTCAAGAACTCAAAGTCAGAAGCAACCTCCAAAGTTCTGTAGAGCATTAATGGGTCCCACTGAGAGTTGTTAGCTGCAAAGATTCCCTAGGGGCTGATTAGAGGAGAAAACTGGAGTCAGTAATAACAGGTAGGCAGAGGAAATGTGCAGGTGGCTCTGATGCCACATTAACCCTTGATGTGTTTGATCAGGCAGAATGTCCAAGCTCGATCACTTAGCTTCTGCAAAGGGAGCTCCTTTCCCCCACATGTTTTCCAGGTCTTCCTGGGGACGTTATGTGGGTGGGGGTGTGCAGTGCTCAGTGCAGCACAATGATAGGACACCCTTCAGGGTGTTGGCAAGGGGGACAGTGAGGCCCAGTGTCTCCTGGTAGGTCTTGATGGCAGAGACAACAGCCATAGCCAAGAGGATGTCGACCTCATTTGGGGTGTTTGAGCTTTGGCAGTGCCTTTGTCATTTTCACCCAGACCGGGAGGAGGGGAGGCCTCGGGAGAAACAGAGCTGGGCTGTGCAGAAAGAATGGCAGGAGCGGGCTTTACCTTGGGACCTGTCACAGAGGTGAACCAATCTTCAGGAAGGACAAGACGCCAGTGAAGAAGTCCCTTGGCTTGAGTTCACAGCCTGAGGTCATCATTGGCCCAAGCCCTGTTCGTGTCATCTAGGGGTGTGAAGAGTTTCAAGAGAGGGAGAGCTAGAAGGTTTTAAGGGTGCGGAGACCTTGGTGTGATGTGCCTCTCTCATTGATGAAGTAAGCTTGGCTTAGACTGTTAGGACTTGGCTGAAGGAGAGTGGTGGGATCCAGACGTGTGGGCACTGTTAAGAAACCTGAGTGCCCAAAACCACTTGAAAGGGACACGTTTACCCTGTAGGTCACAGGGTGTATCTGCTAGAGACACACAGCTGTGCTGGACGTCCCAGGCATCCAGCATGGCCTATTTCTGTGTCAGTGAATCAAGTGCCTGAACAGAATGAGATGAATTGTTTCAATGTCGGCATCTGCTCGTGTCTCTGCTTCCTAGTGAGTAGAGCTCTCGTAGCAGTGGGCATCTGATAACATTTTGGGGGACCAAAGCAATTCCCTACCCGGTCCCAACACATGCTCTAGAAGAAAGTAGATATGGTGATCACAGCAATCAGACACTGGCACATGCCTTCAACCACCTCTGACCCTTCCAGTGTCACCAAGGGTTTGTGTGTGTGCAGCTGACACCCACCCTGAACGACCAGTGAATGGGAGCATAGAGCAAGACCTCCCATCCAGGCATCTCTGCTGTGCTCACTTCAGCTTGGGCAAGGGGAATCCCACCTGCTGTGTGTTTCTGTGGAGCTCACCACAGAACACCATGGCAGCCCAGGGTCTTCTAAACCAGCCTGAGAATCCCAAACTGAGTGACATCAACAAATACGTGAGCACTGGGAACGTGAGCTCTATTCTTGTATTCATTTATCCTGCCTAGATAAGAGTTGGGAAGAGGGGCTTCCTGAGTGGGACATTTTCAGCTCTTCCAAGTAACCATGCTCTGATGAAACAAACTACAGGGCTGACAACAGTCTTTCCTAGTGTTTAGAGAGGGATAATCAGGGATTATTTTAGTTGACTCCAGTGAACATTTCCCCAGGAGGAGGGGGCACAAGGGACAGAGAAATTGGTAAGTTCAGCTGTTCCTCTGCTCCTGAGCGGGGCCAGGCTCCTGGGATGGAGACAGCTCGTGGCAGCCTGGCAGCACTGCCCAGAGACAGCCGAGTGCAGGAGCAGCTCCTGTGCCAAGAGCAGCAGGGCTGCGGGCACTGCCTGCTGCTGCGGACAGCAGAGGAGAGAAGGCAGCGAGAGGGGAACAGCAGTGTGGAGCGGGAGGACAGAGGAGACCTTCACAGCTCTTGACATGGTGAGTTTGTGCTTACAGCATAATGCTACGGAGCTTCTTGGAGGGGCCATAAGAACCCATCACACCCCATGGCTGGCAGCATTTTTCTCTTCTTTCTCCTGGCTTTTGCAGTGCAGAGGAAGAGGAGCTGCTTCAGAGCAGGGATTCTCTAACATACCACCTATGAGCAGGGCATCCTGCTGCCTTCCCCAACAGAAACAGCAGTGATGTGAAGCTGGGGTGTGCAGACAGGGAGAGAGGTCTGCACTTCAGAGCAGGGTCCCTGCACCCAAAGGTGCTGTGTGCCCGCAGCAGTGACTGTGTCGTCTGTGAAGGTCAGTGCTCAGCCTGCCCAGGGAGCTCCCCACAACACTGAGGGGAGAAGTTCTGGGTGGGAGGATTATCCTCTACCAGGACAGGCTCCTTCTCCTGCTGGGAGGGTGCTGCGGGGATCAGCTCTGCTCACAGGTCTAGCTGTGAGCACATTTCAGAGGGCACTTTGCAAAAGGAAAGGCAAGGCAGGCATTTCCTGGAAGAGAAGCCAACGAGATGGTGCTTAGATGGTCCTTCCACTTGGTAAGAGGAAAATGGAAGTGAAATGGTCAGATTTCGACAAGAGACTGAGACTCATTAAGAGATTCAAGGAGCAGCCAAAGAGTCTGCCAGGGACATCTGACTGTTCCCTCCCCCATCCCTTAGTGCATAGGCAGCACCAGCTTCTCCTGGGCTGCTGCATCAGGGTCTATCTGAGCTGCTCCTTACAACCTGTAAACATGGGGGTGCCCCTGGACAGTCCCCTGCTCCTGGGAGGTTTCTGCAGGGAGGACTGGGCTCACTTGTGAGTGTTGTTGTCCTTCATGTGAGTGAGGTGCAAGTACATGACAGTGAGGGGCAAGGCTCGGCGATGAAGCAGGTCCCGTGACAAAGTCCTAACAAGGGTTTTTTTTTTTTTTTTTCCTTTTGGAATGCACAAGGGATTATGCTGAGAACGATTGAAGCGCGAAAAATTTCTGCTCTATCAAAATAGGTTCCCACAGTGAGTAGGCACCTTTGTGTGTTTGTGTGTGCACCATCATATATATTATATATACGCATGCTTATATATCAACAGACTCCTCCACTTATCCTTTTGCAGAGAAGACTTGAATTCTAAATGTTGAACAGCCCTGTCATAGAAGGGGTGGACATCGTCTCCTGCAGCTTGTGTGCATCAAAGCTGCTCCTTCTCTCTGCAGTGCCTGGAATAAGGGTGCAGGGTTAAAGGAGGCATGAGGACAAGGTCTATCTCTAGACATCTTGATGTGCAGAAAGGGTAAGGTCTATCCTTGTTTCCCTTTGACTGTTCTTCTCCCTTGTTGGAGTGAGATCTGGTGTGGCAGACTCAGATACAAATATCTCTGTTGAGGAGGGCAAGAGTGATGGGGGTGAATCCCTCACAGAGCTCTTCTCCTTCAGACACAACTGGTGTGAGGGCTGTATTCAGCTCTCGTGCTGGTGAATGGAGAATATTCCCACCTGGTCTCTGGACTAAGTCCATTCCAAGCAAGGCAATATGCCATTCCAAGGTTTCTCCAAAAATATCAGTCAAAGACTAGTGCATCTATTTCCACCTGCAGCAAAGCACAAACAACTCCTCTGGAGCTATGGGCAGGAGTCCCTGCTGAACTTGGCACACTCAGCCAGTTCAAAGTGGAGCACCAGAAAGGGAGCTGAAATAAGGGAGAGAGGAAATGTAGGGAGTTCCTTGAGAAACTGAAATGGTTTGGCTCAGAAAAGCCTGCCTTAACTTTTGGCTTTGTTTCCTTCCTTGGACAGGACTCCTGTGCCCCTAAGGAACTAATGTCCAACAGCAGCTCCCTCAATGAGTTCCTCCTCCTGCCATTCGCAGACAGGCGGGAGCTGCAGCTCTTGCACTTCTCGCTCTTCCTGGCCATCTACCTGGCTGCCCTCCTGGCCAGTGGCCTCATCATCACAGCCATAGCCTGCGACCACCGCCTCCACACCCCCATGTACTTCTTCCTCCTCAACCTCTCCCTCCTCGACCTGGGCTCCATCTCCACAACTGTTCCCAAAGCCATGGCCAATTCTCTGTGGAACACCAGGGACATTTCCTACTCAGAATGTGCTGCCCAGGTATTTTTCTTCGTCTTCTTGTTGGGAGGAGAGTTTTATCTCCTCACAGTCATGGCCTATGACCGATATGTTGCCATCTGCAGACCCCTGCAATATGGGACCCTCATGGGCAGCAGAGCTTGTGTCAAAATGACAGCAGCTGCCTGGGCCAGTGGTTTCCTCAATGCTCTCCTGCACACTGGGAACACATTTTCCATACCACTGTGCCAAGGCAATGTGATGGAGCAGTTCTTCTGTGAGATCCCCCAGATCCTCAAGCTGTCCTGCTCACACTCCTACCTCAGGGAAGTTGGGCTCATTTGGGTTACTTTCTCTTTGGGCTTTGGGTGTTTCGTTTTCATTGTGGTGTCCTACGTGCAGATCTTCAGAGCTGTGCTGAGGATCCCGTCAGAGCAGGGCCGGCACAAAGCCTTTTCCATGTGCCTCCTGCACCTGGCTGTGATCTCCTTGTTTATCATTCCTGTATTGTTTGCCTACCTGAAGCCTCCCTCGATCTCCTCCCCACTTCTAGATATGGTTGTGTCCATTCTGTACTCTGTGGTGCCTCCAGCCCTGAACCCCCTCATCTACAGCATGAGGAACAAGGAGCTCAAGGAGGCAGTGAGGAAACTCATCCAGTGGGTACAAGGTCAGTGGTAAGAACTGTTTCATTCAGTCACCAGGATATCTGGCATTGAGGCTGCATTTTATCCATTTCTTTCTTTTTTACTTCTCTCTTTGACATTCACCTTAAAATAATAAATAATAAAGACACCTAGTTTTCGTCACGTCTGCACAGGAATCTCTCATTTAGCACTTAAACACAGACCATGATAAAGCAGGAAGCCAGGCTTCCCCCTTCACTAGCAGAGAGGGGGGATTCTCTGAGCCGCTTCTTTGAGCTCCCTTGGATGTGCCCAGTGCAGGGAGGAGAGTTTCCCTCTGCAGCGTCTTTTCCAGCACTGACACCAAGGGACCTCTGGGGTACAGAGTCACGGCGGGACAAGGGCAGGTGGGCTGAGACCAGGGGTCCAGTGTTGTTTAGGAGATCTCAGCTCTCGTGGCTATGGTTAGAGTGTGATCTCATATCTCTCTAATATGACAGAAATGGCAACCAAACGTCACCACAGGTTTCCATGATTCCATGCAAAGCTCCAACATACAAAACTAAACATGAGTGAATTAAGTTCTAGAGGCAGCCTTTCCATGGCTGTTCAGCTTTCCTGAAGACACATTCCAGGAGGGGAGCAGGACTTTCTCTCTTTAGAGCTGTCCTCCTCATTTCTGTTCTGTCCTTCCGCACTTTATTCTGCAGATATGGCCCAGGAACTCTCATAACCAGGTAGAGAGGGGCTTGTTTTCCCTTGTACCCTGGAAGAACAGGCAGGAGCAGTCCTTGGGCTCCCTTAAGCCACAGCTGGATTCCAGAATAACATTTCCATAATAAAAGGGGATCTGCCCTATGACGGTCCTGAATCTGGCCTCTCTTTAGAAACTGAAATCAAAAAATATGCCCAAGGGTGTGCAACCACAAATGGGCCTGCTCTTCTGCTTGTGAACTCCATGAGATCCAGGGGATGACCTCAGCATTCCAGGGTGATCTGTTAGCCTCAATCCAGGGTTCATCTCTCAGTGACCACTGCAGATGGGCAATGGTCTCTGCATTGCCTGTGCCAGGCTTCCCCACACGTGACTGTGCTGATGAGGGAACCCCCAGGGGATCTCCAGGCACAGGGTTTGCCTGGGAGTGGGCACTGAGTGCAGCTTTAACGAAACAGGGATGACTCACAGTGCAGGGACCAGAAGGTAGAGCACTAAACCCAGGTGCACATGGGGAAAGGAGGGCTCTGCAATCCCCAGAGGGGCAGTGGGGACCCAGGAGGCCCAGGAATGGGGCAGTGGAGGGTGATTCCTGCAACCACAGTGAAACACCAGAGCCTGGAGCTAGTGGCCACCCAAAGACATCTCCTGCCATTGCAATATTGTGGGGGCACTGTGAGTACCGTCGGACCTCAGCCACCAGGATCAGTGGCCACAAGGGCACACTGTTGGCTCATGCTCAATTTGTTGCCAAACACGATTCCCAGGTCCCTTTTTGTGGAGCTACTCTCCAACAGGTCAACCCCCAGCCTGTCCTGGTGCATGGGGTTATTCCTTCCTAGCTGCAAGACCCTGCACTTCCCCGTGTTGAACTTCATGAGGTTCCTCTGCCCCCAACTCTCCAGGCTGTCCAGGTCCCTCCTAAAGCCTACACAGACCTCCGGGCTATCAGCCATTCCTCCCACTTTTCTATCCTCAGCAAACTCGCTGAGGTTGCACTCTGCCCCTTCAGGTCACTGATTAATAAACTGAACAGGTTTTGACTGACTCCTGATACCAATAGTTGCAGGTCTCCAACTAGGCTCTGAGCCACTGATCACAATCCTAAAGCCTAAACCCCAAACCCAGCTGCTCACATGGAGGTGACCTCACAGGTGCAAACCCACCACATCCCTGATGCTGCCTGTGGCCTTCAGAGACAGCAGCTTCCTCAACCCCCTTCCCCACACAGGAACCACTGCTGCCCTCTCAGCTCCTCTCACCACAGAGACCCCCCACCCACCGCCCACGCCTGCCTGCCTGCTGCCGGCCAATCAGGCACTCACAAAGACATGACGTCACAGCGCCGTCCCGCCCAGCTCTCTGGCCCTGCCCTCCAGGGCAGCAATAGCCTCCCCAGCCCTTCCCAGCCAGGAGCCCAGCCCGGGCTCAGCAGCTGCTCCGCGGAGATGATCTCAGCAGCGCAGAGCCCCGCAGGGCCCGGCTGCTGCCCAATGAGGCGCTGCGGGAGCGGTGACCTCACAGTCACCAGGCAGAGCCAGCCCTGCTGCTGCCCAATCAGCTCTGCCCGCAGCGGGGACCTCACAAGCAGCAGCCACGCCCTCTCCCTGCAGCTGGCCTATCAGGGGCTGCGGCAGCAGTGACCTCCTCGTGCCCAGCGCAGCCATTGGCTGTGAGGCCCCGCGGGGCTCCTGGCTGTGCTGGGGGCTGTGCGGGGCCGGGGCAGGGAGGGGAGCCCAGCTCGGGGCTGGGGGTGCTGGGGGTGCTGGTGTGGGGGTCTTGGGGGGCTGTGTGAGCTGCTGTGTTGGGCTCAGCCAGCACTGCCCACCCCGGCGTGGGGGAGAAGAGGGGCAGCCAGTGCCAGGGAAACCTGCCCTGGATTCTCTGCTTCTGCCCCCAGCACCCACACAAGGGTTGGAGCTGCCCCACAGGAGCCTTGGGGCTTGGGAAAGCCCCAGCCCCAGAAGTCCTGGCTGCCCCGTTGTCCCCTGAGCAAGATGGGACCCTCAGGCAGGACTCCAGCAGCAGCCTCCAGCCCTGAGTAGCTGTTGGCACAGCCTGGGATCCACAGGGGTCTTTGCGGTGACAGTTTCTGTGTGACCCCGCGGGAAGGAGTTCCCAAAGCTGGGAGCCGTGGTGGAGAGAAGTAGGATCACTGGGAACAAGAACTGAGGTCCAGGCTGTGGGTGGTCATCCAGCAGTCCCCATCTCACTCCTCAGTCCCCATCTCATTTGACTCAATCAGTAGTTTGGGAGATGACCCGCTCCCTGTTCTGCAGTTGATGAAGCTGGCGAATATCCCTGCAAGCTCCCTTCATGATCTTCCTCATCTCTGCAGAGTCCTGGGGACCATGTTACAGAAGGGAAACACCATCTCCCTAGAATCCCATCAGAGATGTGGCTTTCCAAGTCACTGTTAATAGAAGGACTTCTTTGGGTTGCTTATTCAGTCTGTGGCAGCTCGTGAGTGATGCTGTGAGCCCAGCTCTTCATGCCGGGGGTCTTGGCCCATTCTCTCCTCTGTCTCCTGTGCATCTACCTAAGTCTCCCATTCCCACATGTCCTGTTCAAAGTGACAATTTCTATCATCCCCTTTAGGGCACTATCTGGACACATTGTGACTCCTCCCGATACTCTGTTCACTCAGAGACCCAGTGGCTGTTTTGCCCTTTAGGGAGGTTAAAGCTTGCTCTGTCTTTCTGCAGTCTGCCCCATTAGCCAAGTCCTTGCTGTATGTACAGATTGTATGGACTTAGCATACATTCAAAGAGTGTCATTATTTTCCATGAAACTATACTCTGCTTTATTTTTTTGTTGTTTCTTTGTAACTAAAAGAAGACCCCCCTGTGCCTGTTGGCAGCCAATCGTCTAAGTAAAGCAGGTGAGAATTGGGGCAGGTGAGCTATAACCTTGAGTGCAGACTTAGGTGGACTAAGGCTAGCTTTCAACACGAGTGATTGATGAGGGATCTGGTAGGGCTGGGGACGTGGGGAGGAAGATTGTGCGTACAGTGCCTGATTTCTGGGACACTGCTTTTCCTACATGTGCTGACTTCATTAGGAGTCACTCCGGATGGCTATGAATTGAACGGTGTGCTGTCACCTATTCTTTAGAATCATAGAATCATAGAATCATAGAATGCTTAGGGTTGGAAGGGACCTCTAGAGATCATCTAGTCCAACCCCCCTGCATACGCAGGGACACCTAGAGCACGTGGCACAGGACTGCATCCAAGCGGGTTTTGAAGATCTCCAGAGAAGGAGACTCCACAACCTCTCTGGGCAGCCTGTTCCAGTGCTCTGTCACCCTCACTGTTAAGAAATTTTTCCTTAAGTTCCTATGGAATTTTTGATGTTTCAGTTTCCGGCCATTTCCTCTAGTCCTATCAGTGGCCACCATTGAAAAGAGACCATCCCCGTCCTCTGCACTCCCTCCCTTGAGGTATTTATATACACTGATTAGATCCCCTCTCAGCCTTCTCTTCTCCAGGCTGAACAGGCCCAGCTCCCTCAGCCTCTCCTCATAGGGCAGATGTTCCAGGCCCCTGATCATCCTTGTAGCCCTGCGCTGGACTCTCTCCAGCAGCTCCACATCCCTCTTGTACTGTGGAGCCCAGAACTGGACACAGTACTCCAGACGCGGCCTCACCAGGGCTGAGTAGAGGGGCAGGATCACCTCCCTCGACCTGCTAGAGATGCTCTTCTTAATGCAGCCCAGGATTCCATTGGCCTTCTTGGCCACGAGGGCACACTGCTGCCTCATGGTCAACCTATCATCCACCATGACACCCAGGTCTTTCTCTGCAGAGCTGCTTTCCACAAGGTCGGTCCCCAGCCTGTACTGGTGTCTGGGGTTATTCCTCCCCAGGTGCAGGACCTTGCACTTGGCCTTGTTGAATTGCATGAGGTTTTTCACCGCCCAGTTGTCCAGTCTGTCCAGGTCCCTCTGGATGGCAGCACAGCCCTCTGGGGTATCGGCTACTCCTCCCAGTTTCGTGTCATCAGCAAACTTGCTGAGGGAGCACTCTGTGCCTTCATCCAGGTCATTGATGAATAAATTGAACAGGACTGGACCAAGGACTGACCCCTGGGGGACCCCACTAGCCACAGGCCTCCAACTAGACTCTGCACCGCTGATCACCACTCTCTGGGCCCTGCCGTCCAGCCAATTCCTAATCCATCTCACTGTCCACTCATCTATCCCACACTTCCGGAGCTTGCCCAGGAGGATGTTGTGAGGGACGGTGTCAAAAGCCTTGGTCAAGTCGAGATAGACGACATCCACCGCTCTCCCCTCGTCTATCCAGCTGGTCATTTCATCATAGAAGGCTATCAGGTTAGTCAGGCAAGATTTCCCCTTGGTGAATCCATGCTGACTACTCTTGAGCACCTTCTTGTCCTCCATGTGCCTGGAGACAACGGCCAGTATGAGCCGTTCCATCACTTTTCCGGGGATGGAGGTGAGGCTGACTGGCCTGTAGTTCCCTGTGTCCTCCTTCTTGCCTTTTTTGAAGACTGGCGTAACATTGGCCTTCTTCCAGTCTTCCGGCACCTCCCCCGTTCTCCAGGATCTTTCAAAGATGATGGAGAGCGGCTTAGCTATGGCATCTGCCAGCTCCCGCAGCACTCTGGGGTGCATCCCATCAGGGCCCATGGATTTGTGGGTATCGAGTTTCCTTAGGTGCTCTCTGACCCAATCTTCCTCTACCCAGGGCAAGTCTTCCTCTCCACCAGCTTCTTCTCTTGTCCCTAGGGCCTGGGGCTCTAATGGGCTGCCCTTGGTAAACACCGAAGCAAAGAAGGCATTGAGCAACTCTGCTTTTTCTGTGTTATTTGTAACCAAGGTGCCCATCCTGTCCGCCAGCGGACCCACGTTTTCCCTGATTTTCCTTTTGCTGTTAATGTATTTGAAGAAATTTTTTTTGTTATTTTTCATGTCCCTTGCCAGCTTGCCTTCCAACCGTGCCTTAGCTTTCCTTGTCGCATCTCTGCATTCCCTGACTACGTTCCTGTATTTCTCCCAGGGCCCTGTCCTTTTTTCCACATTCTGTATACCGCTGCCTTCTGCTTGAGCATTGTCACAAGCTCCTTGCTCATCCACACAGGTCTGCTGCCCCCTCTGCCTGACTCCTTACACACAGGCATGCACTGTTGCTGAGTGTGGAGGAAGTGCCGCTTGAAAACTAACCAGCTCTCTTGGGCCCCCCTTCCTTTTAGAGTTCTAGCCCATGGGATTCTTCCGAGGAGGTCCCATTTGTACTGTCCCACACGTGAGTTCCCATCCAGCTGTGGGGCGGTCCCTGGCCAGCTCCATCCTCCTGCAGGTCCCCATATCCCAAGGGAGAGGAACAGGCCAGGCTTGCACGAGCTCTCTTGTGCAGCAGAGCCCAGCAGGTCCTGCAGCCCAGCTGCCTGCGGAGCCCTGTGTGGGGCACAGCCTGGGGTGGGCAGGGACCGGCTCCTCGGCTGCCCCAGACCTGACCCCGCTGAGCAGCAGCCCCCATTTCCCTCCCTCCTTCTTTGTGCTGTGGATGTGCTGGCAGGAGGCCTCCGCGTTGCCCTCCCCTCCCCTCGCTCTTTCCAGCTCCAGCCGAGCCCTGCATTTCCTCTCTCCATCCCTGCTTGCACAGAGCAGGTCTCGATGCTCCCCCGGGGCAGCCCGTCCCCTCCTGCCCTCTGTGCACTCCCACCCCAGCACCCTGGGCACTGGTACTGCTGCCAGGGCAGAGGTGGAGGATCCCCTGGAGCGGCTCCGCAGGGAGCTCCCAGGGAAAAGCTGTGCCCAGCCCCAGCACCAGCGTGGCAGAGGGGTGCCATACCCACCTCAGCCCAATCCTGAATGGCTCCAGCACAGCCCTGGAGGAGCTGGAGCTGCCTTGGGCCTTGAGATCATCTGCCAGCAGGAGGGTTTGACGTGGGCACAGCAGCAGCGGTGATGAGAGGAACGGACCCTGCAATTGCCTGTGTTGGCCAGGGCACTGGACGGGTGATGCCTCTGTGGCCAGATGGACCCTCTGTGTTAGGTGGATACCTGCTCAAGGTAGGAGCAGCAGGACCTTCTTGGGCTTCCAATGCAGAGTGAGCTTCCAGTGCTTCTGGATCTGTGGCCAAGGAGTAAGAAACCGTGGAGCTGCAGAGAAGTTGCTGTGGGAAGGGACCCCTGGAGTTTTCCAGTCCAACCTCCTACCCAAAGCAGGGCTGGTTGGAGCCCTCCAGTGTTATCTGGCCACTCCTGGACTCCGCCTGACTCCCGTTACCATCCACAAACCTGCCCTGCTCCTCTTGTTTGAGCACTGGAGGATGGCATCTTCGGTCCATAGATCCCAGCACTACTGGCCCTGCCTGCATCCTGGGCATTGTAAGCTCAGACCAATGTGGCTGCTCTTGCTTCATGCACATAAGACTCTGCATGGTGCCTTCCTGGGCTCTCCTCATGCCTTTAAACTGTTTGTCAGGAAATTTTCTGCCCTGTACATACACACAGTTTTTGTATCTAGAGCCCTCTCTGGGACCTGCTCAGTTCCAGCTTCCCTTGCCAAGACTTTCCAAACTATTAGGAGGGCCAAGTCGAGCTGGAGATGGGAAGTCATCTCTGCAGAATGGTGACAAGGCCAGGTCAGGACCCAGCTCAGCCATGTCCACAGCATCAGTCAGGGCAATATCAAGGTCACGAGCAGAAGCTCCCTGACAAGAGGCAGGAGGCCCCATAATGAGGTCGATGACTCCCTGTCTCCCTAGCTCTTGTGCCCAGCAGGTCCCCTCCCTGTCTGCCTGCAGTCCCTCCATACCCACCCTGCTGCCCAGCACCGCATGAGACCGGCCCTGCAGCCCCTCCAGCAACTGCTGCTTGTCACGATGGGAGACAGACTCAGTTGGAATTGAACATGGCTAAGAGTCAGATTTACATGAGAGATTCTTCAGGACAAATGGCACAAAATAGAAAATTTATTTTCCTTTCCAGGAATGTAACGGAACAAAAGTAAGAAATAAATCAAAAAAACAACACATATCCTGGATGCCAAATCTCCCAGTACAGATATTGCTGATGTTAGAACAATTGGATGAGTTTCCTTAGGGCATCCTTCAGCTCCTGGTTCCTCATGCTGTAGATGAGAGGATTCACTGCTGGAGGCACCACTGAGTACAGAACAGCCAGCACCAGGTCCAGAGCTGGGTAGGAGATGGAGGGGGGCTTCAGGTAGGCAAAAAATGCAGTGCTGAGAAACAGGGAGACCACGGCCAGGTGCGGGAGGCACATGGAAAAGGCTTTGTGCCGGCCCTGCTCTGACGGGATCCTCAGCACAGCTCTGAAGATCTGCACGTAGGACACCACGATGAAAGTGAAGCACCCAAAGAATAAACAGACACTAACCACAATAATTCCAGCTTCCCTGAGGTAGGAATCTGAGCAGGAGAGCTTGAGGATCTGGGGGATCTCACAGAAGAACTGCTCCACCACATTGCCGTGGCAGAGGGGTAAGGAAAATGTGTTCGCAGTGTGCAGGAGAGCATTGAGGAAACCACTGGCCCAGGCAGCTGCTGCCATTTTGACACAAGCTCTGCTGTCCATGAGGGTCCCATAGAGCAGGGGTCTGCAGATGGCAACGTAGCGGTCATAGGCCATGACTGTGAGAAGATAATGCTCCGCTGATACGAAAAAAAAGAAGAAAAAGACCTGCCCAGCACATTCCAAGTATGAAATAACCCTCATGTTCCACAGAGAATTGTGCATGGATTTGGGAACAGTGGTGGAGATGGAGCCAAGGTCGAGGAGGGAGAGGTTGAGGAGGAAGAAGTACATGGGGGTGTGGAGGCGGTGGTCGAAGGCTACAGCTGTGATGATGAGGCCGTTGGCCAGGAGGGCAGCCAGGTAGATGGCCAGGAAGAGCGAGAAGTGCAAGAGCTGCAGCTCCCGCCTGTCTGAGAACAGCAGGAGCAGGAACTCATTGAGGGAGCTGCTGTTGGACATCTGTTCTATCGGGCTCAGGAAAACCGTGTAAGGCAATAATAGCTTAGAACAATTTTCTCTGAAATAAACTTTCCATTTTTCATAGAAATGCTTCTCGATCCCTGTCCCAGCTCTCAGTAATTCCTTCTTCTCACTGTCACCTTCAGTCAGCTCCTCAGTCTCTGCTCCACCTGAGTTTTCTGGGAAGAGCCGGAGCCTGCGTTACTCTACGCCAATGTGTATAAAGGACTGGTTCTTGATATCTGTCCTTTTCGGAGTTGATGTCACAGGACATCCACCTTTAAGATAAAGGGTCTTTTAATATTCCCACACACACTTCCAAGGAGTTTGGGGTGCAGTAGGGGGTTTTAGCATTTTGTTTTAGAATTACTTATTTTGGAAATTTTTATATTCTGTCACCATATCTGGTCAGGTTCTTTGCATGACTTTTTTGGCATGCAAATAAAGACAGATGTCTTTATTGCTGCAAGCATGAACATAAAGCAGACTGGAGATGGAAATGGGGTCTCTGCTGCTTAGGGAACAGTGAGGAGTGCTGTTGAGTCCATCTGCCTTGTTCCAGCAGACAACTCTGGACTCTGTTGAGATCATAGAAGACTGGTTTCAAAGCACTCATTTAACTTTGCTCTCCGTCTAAGTTCAAGGTGGATATATGATGGAGAGAACAGGACACTGCTCCTGACAATGCAAAGACTCTGTGCGCTGAGTCCACTTATGGAGGGCAGCTCACAACCCCAGCAGGACAACAGAGACAGTCACATATCCTGACAGCCACAGGGTCTCCTAAAGGGAGAGTCAACCCCTTTGCAGCCCCTCCAATGACGCTGCCCAGCACCCTGGGCACATTGACCCTCTTCAGACACCTCCATGGCAGGACCTCAGGGTGAGTATCTGAATTTGTAGCTGAAGCCTCAGCTGACTGCCAGGACAAGAGCAGAAAGGAGAGGCAGGGAAACGAGGAGAAACACTGTGACTGCTGCCAAGGGAGGACAGAGAGACAGAGCAGCACCGTCCCCAGGTTGCAGCTCCCAGAGAGTGTGGACTTCCAGGGCAGTGGTTCTCAGACCCTGTGCCTTGCAATGGGAAATGGGCACATGGCAGGAGAGAGGCAGCTCTGCTGTTCTGGAAATCTGACTGCAGAGGAGGTCAGAAATGCCCTGGAGCCCTTCCCCTTGAGAGCAGAGTGAGACTAAGCACAACGAGAATGAGGAGAGATGCAAAGGGGATATTGCTGCTGCCCACAGGTGAAAAGGCAGTTGAAGGAATATTCTGGGGTCCTCGCAGACCTATTGATCCCTCAGAGCAGCACTGCAGAACTCTCCTTCAGGCATCTAAAGCTAAAATGTCCCATTCATTTGCTGCCTTGTCAAGGATAAAAAACAAAATCCTGGCCTCTGGATATTCCCTTCCCTTTCATAGAAGCTTCCCAAGAGTGTCCTCTTGAAAAGCCCCTTCCAGATATGTTGTGTTGGTCAGGCTGAGCTGTGAGCAGCCCTGACCCCACACAGCAGCCTCTCAGCAGGAGAATGAACCTGCCCGGGGGGGATCTCTCCTCCCACCCAGAGCTTCTCCCTGCAGCGCCCTGGCAGGCTGAGTGCTAATCCTCACAGAATCACTGCCCCGGGCACACAGCACCCTGGGGCGCATGGACACTGCTCTGAAGAACAGTGCTCTGAAGAACCTGTGTGCCCACATTGCCTTCACTGTCCTGCACCAGCTCCAGAAGAAGCAGCCATGATGCCCTGACCTTGTGATGCTGGGACAGGGAATTTCTGTTCTGAAGCATCTCCTCATATGCAAAGTAGAAGCAGGGAGAACAGTCCTCAAAAAAGAAAGTCATCAGCTGGAGGGATGCTGCAGAACCCTCCAGAAACCTCAGCAGCATTACCCTGCAGCCGGCGACTTACCGTGTCACAGATTGCTCCCACCATGAGCTCTCCTCTGTCCTCCCACTCCACACTGCCGTTCACCTCTCTGTCTTCTCTCCTCTGCTGTCCGCAGCAGCAGGCAGTGCCCGCAGCCCTGCTGCTCTTGGCACAGGAGCTGCTCCTGCACTCGGCTGTCTCTGGGCAGTGCTGACAGGCTGCCATGAGCTGCAGCCCAGCTCAATTGATGAATTACTCTGTCTCTTGGGATTCCTCCCTCTGGGATATGTTCCCTCAAGTAGAGTAACCTGTTTTCCTTCAGACTACAGGGATACAGATTCCAATGTTGCAATTTATTTCATCAGACAATGATTATCTACCAAAGTTAGAAATGTCCCCCTGGAAGTCCTGATTCACATCTCTTAACTAGGCAGGACAAGGGATAAGAAGGGAGCTTCTTGATACATGGTGCATATATGATTCAGATGACTTATTCAGATGGCTTATTTGGGCTCCACATGTCTGTTCAGAAGCACCAGGTTTGGAGAAGGATTCAGCTAACTCATGAACTACACAAATACATGGCAGGTGGGATTCCCCTTACCAGGCTAAGCATGCACATGGTCTGCTTGCAAGCTCCTGGCCTAAAGGTCCTAATGGAATCACTGGAGATAGAGCTTCAGTGGGAGGCCAGGTCAGGAATTTCCTTGGTCATCTCTAATGACCCTGGATGCCTTCTATCCTACTAGAGCAGCACTCGCAATGAAGCTGAGGGACAGGCAGATCCCTACAGCTCAAAAAGCTGATCTATTCCAGTGGAGACCATTTATAGAATCACAGAATGGTTGAGGTTGGAAGGAGCTTTGCAGATTATCTAGTTCAACCCCTTTGGTCAAGCAGTTTCACCTACAGCACGTTGCACAGGATTCTGTCCAGGCAGGTCTGGAATATCTGCAGAGAAGGAGACTCCACAACCTTTCTGGGCAATCCATGCCACTGCTCTGTCACCTTCACAGTCAAGATGCTTTTCCTCAAATTCAGGCAGAATGTGCTGTGCTTCAATTTGTGTCTGTTGCCTCTTGTGCCATCACTAGTCACCACTGAAAACAGTCTGGGCCATCCTCTTCTGCTCTTGACATCCTCCCTTCAGGTATTTGCACACCCTGATAAGATCCCCCCTCAGCCTTCTCTTCTCCAGGCTAAAACAGGCTCAGTTCTCTCACCTTCTCCTCATAGGAGAGATGCTCCAGCTCCCTGATCAACTTTAGACATAGATAGACATATACTGGGCTCTCTCCAGTAGCTTCATGTCCCTCTTGTACTGCGGAGCCCAGCACTGGACACAGGACTCAAGGGGTGGCCTCCCCAGGACTTAGTAGAAAGGCAGGATGATCTCCCTTGTCCTCCTGACAACAGTCTTCCTACTACACCCCAGAAGACCACTGGCCTTCTTGGCAGCAAGGGGACATTGCTGGCTCATAAGCAAGCTTCAAAGGGGCTTGAGTGAGAGAAGGCACCTTTCTCTGGTTGCAAGGGATGTTTGGAGATCATCTAGTCAGATGCTGGTCAAGTCAATGTTTGCAAGCACCTGGGAGGCCAGCAGCAGGCACATGGCACTGCTCCTGCTTGGGAGGGGGGTCACATTGTCTCTGCTCCTGACTGGACAGCACCAGGCATTAGCAGGTCCATCCATGTCTGTGAGGGTGACCGTGAGCTCTGCTCTTTGCTGAGTCCCGGGCAGGCCAGCAAGAGGCGCCTGGCTGGGCAGTTCCTTGGGAGGTCCCTGCTGGCAGAGCAGCTGCGAGGCCAGCGCTGGCCCATGGCTGGGGACGGGCTCTGAGGCCGCTCCTGTCCCAGCAGCAGCGCGGCCGGCAGCGGGGTCTGGTGCAGACACGCGGGGAGGTCCCTTGTGTGCGCGGAGCTGCCGGGGCAGCAGCAGGCGCTGCCTGTGAGGCCAGGGGTGTCTCAGCAGCGGGCAGGGACACGGAGGCCATTGCGGGGACGCTGCCGGGAGGCCCCTGCTCTCTGCAGGGCTGGCTCTGTGCTGACGCGTGGGCGTCGGCTGGTGACGTCACTGCTGCCGCAGCCCCTGATAGGCCAGGCCGCGCAGCTGGTTGTGACGTCAGCAGCCCCTTCCTGGCCGGGGCGGCTCTGCCGAGGAACCTGGTGTCCCTGCAGCCCGCGGCGGCAGCAGCCCACGCTGGGCTGTGCGCGAGCGAGGTCCCCCTGCCCGAGGAGCTGCTGGGCCAGCAGGAGGCTCACGGCGGGTGCTGGCGCTGAGGTCGCTGCTGCCAGAGCAGTGAGGGGCCAGCAGCAGCGGCGGGGACGAGAGGGTTTGCTGAGGGTGCCCCGTGGAGGGGCTGACACCTGCGGAGCTCTGCAGCCCTGGAGAAAGGCAGCTCCTTAATCAAGGGGAGGGAGATGGAGCACTTAGCACCATGAATTTGTGCTGCTGTGAGTATGATCTTCTCTGGTGAACGTGGACAAGGAGCAGAGAATTGCAGCGAGCTACTATTGGACCAGGGAGTCCAGCAAGATCTTTTAGGCTGCTAAATGAACCCAGTGCCTAAGTGAGCATGGTGTAACAAGAGCAGTGGCATTAGTAATTGATGATTGCCAGGCTGTTTGTGCTGCAGTAATTCCCCTCCCTGTCTGATGAGTGAGTGATGAGTTAATGTAGACTCAGCTGAATTGCACTCTGAAGATGTGCTAAGCGAAACGATGGGCACTGTCTCCAGCAGCACGTTCACAGAATCACAGAGTGGTTAACATTGGAAGGGACCTCTACAGCTCATCTAGTCCAACTCCCCTGCTCAAGCAGGGACACCTAGAGCATGTGGCACAGGGTGGCACCCAGGTGAGTTTTGAAGATCTCCAGAGAAAGAGACTCCACAACCTCTCTGGGCAGCCTGTTTCAGGGCTCTGTCACCCTCACAGTAAAGTTCTTCCTCACATGGAGTTGGAACTTCCTGTGGTTCAACTTGCACCCATTACCCCTTGTCCTGTCACTGGCCACCACCAAGAAGAGTTTGGCCCCATCCTCCCTACAGTCACCCCTAAGGTACTTACTTCTACATGCTGATCAGATCTCCTCTCAGTCCTCTCTTCTCCAGACTAAACAGGCCCAGCTCACTTAGTCTTTCCTCATATGATAGGTGCCAGGATCCCATTAGCCCTCTTGGCCACGAGGGCACATTGCTGACTCATAGTTAACTACTTGTCAATCAGGATTCCCAAATCCCTCTCTGCGGAGCTGTTTTCCAGCAGGTCAAACTCTAATCTATATTCACAACTTTCATAGCTCCTCATTCCTTGCTGAAATAAATTGCAATGTTGGAATCCCTCTCCACTCATGAGAAAAGGAAAACAGATGATTATTTTAGTTTTCTTGAGGGAACATTCCCCAGGAGGAGGGGGGACAAGGGACAGAGAAATTGGTGAGTTCAGCTGTTCCTCTGCTCCTGAGCGGGGCCAGGCTCCTGGGATGGAGACAGCTCGTGGCAGCCTGGCAGCACTGCCCAGAGACAGCCGAGTGCAGGAGCAGCTCCTGTGCCAAGAGCTGCAGGGCTGCGGGCACTGCCTGCTGCTGCGGACAGGGGAGGAGAGAAGGCAGCGAGAGGGGAACGGCAGTGTGGAGCGGGAGCAGAGCTCATTGTGGGGGAAATCTTCACAGCCCTTGAAACAGTGAGTCTCTGTCTGCAGGGCAATGCTGCTGAGGTTCCTGGAGGGGGTGTCTGCATCCCAGCCAAACCATGGCTCATAGGATTTTTAATGGTCTCTCTCCTGGAGTAAGCAGGACATAGCAGGAGGCGGAGATGCTTCAGGGCAGGGATTCCCTGACACATGGTCAGAGGATCAGGGTATGCTTCTCTTGGCTATGCCACTTGAACACAGGGCTGTAGGGCTGTGAAGGCAGGGAGTGCACCAAGGTCTGCCTGGGGCTGTGATTCAGAGCAGTGTCCCTGTACCTCATGGTGCTGTTTGCCCAGGGCAGTGACTCTGCCACCTGTGAGGGTCAGCACACAGCCTCTCCAGGGAGCTCCCTGCGGTGCTGTGGGGAGAAGCTTTGGGTGGGAAGAGAGATCCCTGGCAGGGCAGGTTCTTTCTGCCTTTGAGAGGTGCTGCAGGAGTCAGGTTCTGCTCACAGCTCCAGCACATGCGCAGGACGTGTCTGAGGGGTCCTTTCAAGAGGAAAAGCAAGAGAAGAGCTGCTTGAAGGAGAAGGAGCTTTCCTTCAGGTCTCTGCACTTTCACTTTCCTAACGTTGACAGGGAGAATGAAGGAACAAATTTTCTGTTTTGGCAATGAGCTGGGAGTTGTAAGTCTTCAATCTGAGAGATTAATAGGTCTGTGAGAAATGTCAGGATCTGCTTCATCCCCACTTTAGTCTAAAGGCAGCATCAGCATCTTCTTTGCAGCATCCTAGGACTTTCTGTGACCTGCTCATTTCAACCTGCAAACACAGAGCCGGCCCTGGACATTGCCAGAGGTTTCTGTAGGGCAGAAAGAGGGTGTCACCAGAGGGTGACATGGGATCTTTGAGCAGTGACAGGGACAAGACACTGGGACAGAGAAAGAGCTGCCAGCAGGGACAGCTCCAGGCAGCAGAGATGGGCAGGGAAGGAGAATAAACTGCAAGGCATGGGACTCTGGCTGAACTCTGCAGCCAGAGCTGTGGCAGAGTAGAGGGGCATCTCTTTGGTGCCTCCCCACCAAGGGGCTGAGAGGGGCAGTGCTGCAATGTCCCCCTCTGCAAGGTGCCATACCCTGCAGGTAAAGTGAAGGTTTTCCAGAATGCCTGTCTGTCCCTCTCCTAGCCTCCCTTGGCAACAGGGTCATGGAGTTGCTCCTTAATCCTTCTCCTGCCCATGCTGCTCCTGTTCTTGCTCTCTGCTTCCTGTGGTTGGGAGTACTCAGCTGCAGTTCAGGCACCAAAGCTACAAGTAGTGGAAAAGAGGGATTTCCAAGGGAGTGAGGTCTCCACAGCCCCATTCTGTCCTGTGGAGCTCCAGAAAATGCAGTACAGGGAAATGAGTTGACTGTCCCTTAAGGAAAGTCCATCTTAAATCCTCACAGTCATTTGGCTGTTACCCTGTGGTGTCCTGCAGGCTGCCACCTGCCCTCCAGAAAGCCTCTGCTGTCTCATGGCATATCTGTGGTATCTCAGCGACCCATGGGGAACCTACGGAAATACTAATAGTATGGAAGTGATGGTGGGAGGCTGTAAATGGGCAGCAGAAAAGGGTCTTGTGTGTTGTTTGCTAGAAGGGGAGTGTGGAGACCTCCCTCAGGGGCATGTAGAAAGGGTGAGAAGGTCCGAGATGGGCACTCTGAAACCAGACTCTGCTCTCTCTTTTTAGAGTAACATCATTTTGTAGTTAGAAGAGGCATGAGCCTCAGAGATCTGGGAATGAGACAAATAGATAAGAAAACACCATTAATTTATTTTCCTTTTAAGGGTGTCTCCTAACTTGTCTCTGTCTGTTTTTCCCTTGGTGAGTTCCCCATATGTATGGGGAGGAAATGTCCAACAGCAGCTCCCTCAACGAGTTCCTCCTCCTGCCATTCTCAGACAGGAGGGAGCTGCAGCTCTTGCGCTTCTCGCTCTTCCTGGCCATCTACCTGGCTGCCCTCCTGGCCAACGGCCTCATCATCACAGCCGTAGCCTGCGACCACCGCCTCCACACCCCCATGTACTTCTTCCTTCTCAACCTCTCCCTCCTCGACCTGGGCTCCATCTCCACAACTATCCCCAAATCCATGCACAATTCTCTGTGGAACATCAGGGACATTTCCTACTGGGGATGTACTTCACGGGTTTTTTTCGTATTTTTCTTACTTTCAACAGAGATTTCTCTCCTCACAGTCATGGCCTATGACCGCTACGTTGCCATCTGCAGACCCCTGCACTATGGGACCCTCATGGACAGCAGAGCTTGTGTCAAAATGGCAGCAGCTGCCTGGGCCAGTGGTTTCCTCAATGCTCTCCTGCACACTGGGAACACATTTTCCCTGCCACTCTGCCAAGGCAATGTGGTGCAGCAGTTCTTCTGTGAGATTCCCCAGATCCTCAAGCTCTCCTGCTCAAATTCCTACCTCAAGGAAGCTGGGCTTCTTGTGATTAGTATTTGTTTAATCTTTGCATGTTTTGTTTTCACTGTGGTGTCCTACGTGCAGATCTTCAGAGCTGTGCTGAGGATCCCCTCTGAGCAGGGCCGGCACAAAGCCTTTTCCATGTGCATTCCACACCTGGCCGTGGTCTCCCTGTTTCTCAGCAGTGGCACGTTTGCCTACAAAAAGCCCCCCTCCATCTCCTCCCCAACTCTGGATATGATGGTGGCTGTTCTGTATGCAGTGGTGCCTCCAACAGTCAACCCCCTCATCTACAGCATGAGGAACAAGGATCTGAAGAACGCCCTAATGAAACTGGCTCAGTTGGTGCTGGAAATAAGCTCCCTGTCCTTTCTAACAAGTGGTTCCTAATGCATCTCAGATAGTTCTGTGCTTTGAGCATTCTCTCTGTGTTTATAATGATTTTTTTACATAAGTTTTTGAATACATCCTCCTTTGCCAGGAGAATGAACCCACTTTGTGTAATTGCCATACCTGCTGTAAATATGTCTGTCCTTGCTTTTCTGTATCAGTCCTGGCTTCGCTCAAATAAAAGTGGATTTCCTCACTGCAGTACTTGAAGGTTGGCCTCTCCTTCCAAAGTCAGATTCTAAAATGTGCTCGGGGACTTTCACCATCAAAGTATCTGTTTCTTTCTCAGGGCTCTCCAGGGCCTCCAGCAATGATCTCATAGATGATGTGTTAGGGAAGGAGGGTTGGATTCACTTCTCACCTGTGGGTTCTCAGAGCTCCTGCAGATGGTGAATGGCCAAGCACTATCTTCCATGTGACAGGGCTGAAGATGGATCTGGAGCCTCCAGGAGAGCACAGGGCATCTCCAAGGGCACCATGTTCCTAGCAGTGAATGGAGCTTCAGGAACTCAAGGGGAGCCACCCAAATGGAAAGGGCAAAAACAACGAATGTCTACACTAGGGAGAGCTCTGCAGTGCTGCAAGAGGCAGTGGGGACCCAGGAGGCCCAGGGAAGGGAGCCTGGAGAGTCACTGAGGTCACCTTCAGTGTCAGTGTTTGGCTGCCTGGGCAGCTCCTTCCTGCCGGCCTCGGTGCCTGTAGCCAGAGGAGCAGCCAGCCCTGCCCAGCCTCCCTCCCAGCTCAGAGGCCAAGGATGGCTCTGCACCAACCTCAACGTGGTACAACAAGGCTGGGGCCAGCAGGGTTTGTGGGGGGACAGGGCAGTGCGGGCTGTCATGGGGACCATGTCAGAGGGACATTTCCCCAGGGCTGAGCACCCTGCCCTGGGTGCTGTCTGCACAGTGGAGCCAGGGAGCTGTGTGCGGGTGCAGGGATGGGCACACATGGAAGCCCCCATGTTCCCCTTGGGAGAAGGAACCTGCCAGGAGCTCTCCCACCCCTGCCCCACCAGCACCAGTGATGACCAGCCCTGCTGCTGCACCCACACTTTCTTGGTGCTGAACTCAACCACGTCCCCAAGCTGCTCCCTACAGCTGGCTGCAGGGACACCCATGGGATCTGTCCATTCCTGCTCCTCACAAGCCGCTTGTCCAAGGCAATGCTGGAAGAACAGGCCTGGCGCCATCCTCTTGGCCCTACACTGCCCGTGGCTGGGACAAGTGAGCAGTCCCCTCCAGAGAACGATTCCTGGGACAGGCACTTGGGAACAAGCAACTGGCAGTGTTGATGGGAGTCCATCTGGGACGTGTCCTCTGGGTGGACAAGGAGGCCTCAGGCTGCCCTCAGCCTGTTGGGGAGGAGTTGTCCGCTGGCAGGAGTGTGGAGAGGAAGGACGTGAGTCCTCCTGTGGTTTGCGAGGTGAAGGTGCTGACATGTGGCGGAGACCAGGGCACTGCTGCCTCCTCGGCCCTCTCCCAGCTCCTGGGAGGTCATTGCAGGAGCCAGCCAGTCCCCAAGAACAGCTATTCCCACAACTTTGCAGCCAGTGCTGGCAAGCTGTGTGCACATGGAGTGCCCTTTGAGCCACACACTTGTTCACATTGCTTAAAGGGGATTGTACCCATCTCCTCACCCTGCCTGGGTGCTTGGTCACTCCCACTGTGGATGCTTCAGTTGCAGAGTCTCAGCTGTGGCGCCGAGAACAGGTTGGTGATGGTGAAACTTGTTCTACCAAGGGCCAAGGACACAGCGTTTCTTGTGCCTGCCCTTCAGAGCATGGGCATGCTGTCATGGAGAGCAGGTGGCAATGTGATGGTGAGAGAGGGGTCCCACTAAGAGAGCAAAGCCTGCAGAGTCCAGGGCCTGGGGGAAACAGAGCTGGGTTGCCCAGCCTTGGCAGGAGAGGGTTTTGCTGCCTGAGCTCCCTCTGCAGCACCTTGGTGCCTGGGACAGAGCTGAATTGATCTCCCTGAAGGGCAATGCACCAGTGAAGAAGGTTCTGGCTTGGACTGCCATCCAGAGACCCTGTGAACATCACTAACACTGCCCTTGCTCCTGTCATCCAATGGTGGAAAGGGGTCTCTTCTCTAGTAGCCTCACCCTTAAAATCTTGTAGCTCTCCTTCTCCGGTAACTCTTCACATCCTTACATGAGGGAAATGGGCTAACAATGACCTCCGTGTGGTAAATCACAGCCAGCCCAGGTCCAGGGGCTTCTTCAGTGGCACCTTGTCCTTCCTGGAGAGGGGTTCACTTCTGTCACAGGCCCAAGTTGCCTTTAATTACCCCTAGGAGGCAAATCCCTCTCCTGTTTCTCCCTGGTCTTGAACATTCCAGACTTTTCTCTCTTTGTGGGAACCTCCTTTCAGCATAACCCTGACAACTGCTCTCTACACGAGCAAGTCACTGCTCCCAAGTGGGGCCATTGCACACACAGTGTCCTTAGCTCTTGGTAACAGGTTTCTCCATTGCAGATCTCTTCTTTGTGCTACAGCTGAGGCTCTCCAACCGCAATATCACACACAAATGCATGCAGGCTGGGGCACAGAGGAGAGCAGATGGAGAGGGACAAGCTGTCACTGTACTGAACCATGGTTGGAATAATTGAGATGCTTTGAGACCACTCACATGACTAGAGGGCTGTGATGGCAGAGGACAAGCTCCGCAGGAAGAAAGGTTTGGGGGGAAGAGCAGGATGGGGTGGATGTCCTTGATGTGAAGGGACAACTCAGGTGGAAGGAGCTCTTGCATGGGATGGATCAAGGTCTGGGTGAGAGCTTGCGTAGGCTCCCTCCCCATGGGAGAAACTGACAATCTGAAGAGTGGTGGAGCTTAGGAAAGCCAGCAGGTCTTTAAGGAGCAGAGCCACCCAGCCCAAGGATGGTCCATCCCGATGCTCATTAAAACTAGAACACGCCTTGGGAGATCAGCTTGGCTACACAGGATAGCATTGTCTACTTTCTAGGGATGGTGTTCCAATAAGGACAAAAACCAGGTCCTGCCCTTAGAACAGACCAACCCTTGCAGTGATATGGACTGGGGAATGTCCGGCTGGGCAGCAGCTCTTTGGAGAAGGACCTTTGTGGACAGCAAGCTGCATGTGAGCCAGCAACATGCTCTGGAGGCCACAGTGTCCTCGACTGCATGAACAGGAGTCCCTACTCTGTACTCGTTAGAGTGCCTCTAGCTACTGCATCCAATTGGGACTCTCTGCAGAAGAACTCTGCTCATCACATGAAGTGAGTTCAGTGTCAGGCCCCCAAGGTGTTTGGGGGCTTGAGTATCACTTACCCCCCTGTGAGGAGAGGGTTTGGGTTTGTTCAGTGCAAAGAAGTTAAGGCTTCTCCTAACTTTTTTTTTTTTTTTTTTGCCTATGGGTCAATACCTGAACTGGCTGCTCCAGAGTCAGGCCCTTCTGCTGGGTTGAGGTTGCTTTTACTGGCCTGGTCAGCACATGAGCTGCATGGAGAAGCTGAGGACCATGACCTTCTTTAGCCTGCTGAAGTGTTACAGCTAATGGGAAGAGAGCAGGAGCCTGTGACTGGCTGCAGGGTGGTTTCAGGGATGATGGAAGTTGTTCTGGTAGTGGGAAAGAAACTGAGAAGGGGAAAGAGCCACAAACCGCCGCTTGAGGTACAGACTTGACTTGAAGAAAAGAGAAATGTCACTTAAGATCAATGATGTGGTGCATCATGTCACCTGGAGGGGACCTGAGAGCAAACCATGCCATTGCGTTTCAAACAACAGTCACTAAGGACAGAGAGACATGAGAAAAGATGGAGAGATGCTGGGGTGAGAACAAGGTGGGGAAGCAGCTTGATATCTACACGCTGCAGGGAAACAGGCACAGGCATGGGAAAGTGTAGGAGAGCCCAAGGAAGAGACAGCTGAGGGTGGTGCCAAAACCTCCTCAAGAACTAGGTCTATGTCCTCTTGGCCATGGCTGGTGTCTCTGCCATTGAGGCCTAGAAGAAGAAACTTCTTCCTCTGGCAACAGGGCCTCCTTGCCTGCTTTCCCCCAGGGACACAAGAGGTCCTGGATGAGTGTCCTGCTCTAGACCTTGAACACCCCCACCTACACACTGCTCCAACCAAAAGTCTTGGGCAAAGCATGATGGAAAGGATCCCTCTACTTAGGGACTGGGCCTCTGTTTGGTCAATCTGCTTGAAAATACACATGAAGGGTTGACTTGGCATCAGAGGCACCTGCACTTTGCATTTTCCTACATTTAATCATGGCTTCCAACTCTCTGCTCTAATCAGCCCCTGGGGAGGCTTTGCTTGGTAATGAACCACCGAGGGACCCATTAACCCTCCAAGAAACTTGGGGATGTGCTTCTGACTTGAACTTCTTGAGAAGTTTCTTCAGTCTCCTCTCAGCATTGGTGGTTCATGGGCTCAGCACCAACTACTCCCAAGGGGTCAGTCGAATGCAAAACCCCTCAGGAGCCATGATTCTTGCCATAATTTTCTTCAATTTTCAAATCTTCTCTAGCTAATTGGAAAGGAGTGTCTTAACATTAGACTGATTACAATGAGCACCTTGAAAAGAAACATGGCTATTTTTTTTGAGTTTTCTTTATTCTTCCATTTTCTGAATCAGCCATACACACTTTCTCCACTTCCTAGAGTGTCTCCAATGAAGTCTGGACATGTGTGAAAAGCAGTGTTTTTGAGGGGAGACCTGTATGAAGAACCTCCTTGCTCAGCTCCCCAGCCCTGCCACTTCTCTCATCAGCCACTGGGGACTTGGATCACTCTGGCTAAAATCAAACTGTTTTTCTCACTCCAGTAGCTGAATGTTACAGCCTACAAGGAATAACCTTCCTTGAACCTCTTTTCACAAACAGTTAGTAAAGGCTGGATAGACACATGGTGAAGGAGCTGGTTAAGAGACAACAAGAGTCTCCTGAAAGACTACCTGAAGCTCAAAGCAGCAAGGGAAGAGTTGAGAGGTGTCTGAACGATAAAGAGCAAGGGGAGAAGGAATACTCAAACCATGGAAAGTGCAGATGTGCAGATCATCTGAATCAAAGCTGACTTTCAAAGTGATAAGTGTCAGACCCCATCCATGTAGTTGCCTCTGTCAAATGCAGTTGTCTGGAATTCCCTTTCTAGTCAATGCAGGGGAATAAGTGGTCTTAACAGACATTTGATTTCAGTACCACAGGGGAACACAACTGCCCTCGGGAATCTCCAGCAGCACCAGCCTCTCTATGTGATCAAATTGAATCCAACCCCTACAGCAGATTTTAGACATAAGTCAGAACATTCTCATAGAATAACAAAAATTATCCCTTCTAAAACTTCTGGCCATTTTTAACATTATGAAATACATTTTAATTCTTCTAGTTTGGCAGCACTATGTTGGTGCACAACATTGACCATGGCAATGAAGTAAGGCAGGAAGCAGATTCCTAGATAAAGTTCTCAGGAGGATTTGTGCTAAGGGCACCTTTGCTCTTTTCTGGCCTATCACTTCTATCTTAAGCAGCACAGTGCATGAAACCCTGCTGAGGAACTGAAGAACAGCGAGCCTGCTTTGGTGCCTCCAGGAGGAAGACTGTCTTCTGCCACAGACTGTCGTCCATCCCACTTCTACCCAAAGAGCAGCCCACAGCAGTTATCATGGAGCTGAGGCTCACCCTCGTCTCAGCCTGTGCTCAGACTTCGTGCTCTTTCATCCCACAGGCCTTTGATCCTGTCTTGCCAAATGCCAAACCCCCAAACCAAGCGCCAACCCCAGGCAACCCTAGTGCTCTGCCCAGGGCACACACTTGCCAGGGCAGGGACAGAGAAGTGACCTCTCCAGTTGCCCCTTTCAGACATTTCTTGGGCTTCACCTTGTTGGTGAAGGTTGACTGAAGCCAAGCAGGGCTGCACTTGCTAGAATCCCAGTCCCATTCAGCCATGAGCCCACATTTTCCTGCTTTATTCTTTTCCTGTCACTAGAGCAGGAGCAGGGAGATTTGGCTTTCCCCAAACCATCCTTACTTTGCTGGACAATATTTCTGACTTCCTCCTTTGCAGCCTCTCCCTTCTTTCCCTTTCCACATGCTGCCTTATTGACTTGAAGGCCACATGCCAGTTCCCTCTTTAGGCTAGCTGGGCTCCAGAGATGTTTCCCAATTTTAACAACTGTTTGTATGGAGCATTATTCTGCTTGACAGATGCTTAATTAATAGCTGCCTTCCTGAGGTCCTCCACCCTTCAGAGCTACTTGCTTTGGTCCATCCAATGGAAGAGCTCCATGTATCCAAGCTCTCCATTCTAGCATTTCCCCCTCCTCATCTTCCCTGGTGGTCTCTCCTCCAGAATTCCATGCTGTCACGGAAGGAATGTAGCCATTCAAATGATCTCACTACGTCTCCCTTATTCTAATTACAGGGCACACCTGTTGCACATCACTCTTTGAAAGTGATTTCATAGCTGTTTTAGGTATAACAGCAGTGTTTTGGCTGTTCTGTGTTTGAGAAGCATATTTCTACACAAATATCTAAATTCATCTCTCTCCTCAATAGGCACAAACCCACTTGGTCTGAATTAGCGCGCTTCTGTCAATCTGCCCCACACGGGGTCAGAACTGGCCTCCCTAGTAGTAAAACAGGATTGTCTCCTGTGTGCCTGGTGACTGGGCTCTTCTTCCAAAGCTGGACATAAGAAAAGGATCAGGGAATAGTCCTCAAAAATACCCTCTGGACATGTCTGGGTTTTGCATGGGCCAAAGGCCAACAGCTCCTGGAGTGATGTGTTAGGGAAAGAGGACTGGATTCAGCTGCCACTTGTGGGTGCACAGTGCCCTGGAGAGCGTGAGTGCTCAGGAGGGATCTGCTGAGGACAGTCCCACTCATTACAGAGCTGGGACAGATGCCCATGCTGCTGGAAGGGGCTATGGAGCCACCATGGAGCACAGGAGACCTCCAGGGGCAGAACATGCCTGGAGTGGGGGTGAGTGCTGTGCTGGGAGAGGGGATGCCCAGAGGGGCTGTGGAAATGATTCATGTAATCAAGACATAGAAAATACAGGGGCGATCACAGAGATTTCCTCTACAGTCAAATCGACAGAGCAGTGGACACTAAAAGGCAAGGGCAGATAAATAGTTCTTCACAGCAGATTCAGCAAGTTCCTGAAGATTTCCACTGTTTCATTGCTGGAAAACACTCAAAACAGCCCTTCATCTTTGCAGGCAGAGCTCAAGTGTCCGAGCACCAGCACCCAGAGGGACTTGGAGATGTCCCAGTGTCTCTGAGTGACCTGCGTGGGCCTGAGAGCTCTCGCAGGGACCTGCAGGAGAGCAGAGCCCCTCAGAGCTGCAGAGGGAGGCTGGGGACAGGGGACCATGGCACCTGGAATGGCACCAGCTGTGCAGGACTCTGGGACTGCAGCCCACCCACTTCTGAAAATCACTTCCCTTTTCAAGAAAAAATGATCATGCCCAAGTCTAGTGTACTAAAACACCACAACGAATAAAGGCGGAAAGTATAACAAATGATTTTTTGTTTTAATTCTTTCTCTTAATTTCTTTCTAGATTTGTTTTTAAACAATTTTTCTAAAATTGTTTCCTTTCTGTTACCACCAGACCTATACCTGTAAGGTTTCCTTGTCCCACTCAGAGCCCAGCGCTCAGAAAAGCCCCCTGCCCACAGCTGTCCCTGCCACCCCTCACTCTCTGCACAGAGCACGTCGCACTCGGAGGTGTCGTCCTCCCTCGACTGGTGCAGGAAGTTGTGGACCAGCTTCAAGGGAATGCTCTGTTTTGGCAGGGCCAACTTTGCACAAACTAAATCTACCCCAGTTACATCAACGCCCAGGTGCAGAAATAAATGAACCTTCCCCAGAAGAGCTCTCAACTCTTCCCTCATCCCAGCTCCCCTTCAGCACCATCTTTGTGCTCTCCGTGTTGGTGCCATCCCCTCTGCCTGCCTCTCCCTTCAGCCCCACTGCTCACCTTGCTCCCGCTCTCCTGCAAGCCTGAGAGCCCGTCTGTGCGCTGGGAGCAGGCGTTCACCTGCCGCTCCTTGTCGATGTTCAGGATCCTCTCGTGGGGACCTGACAGTGACACCAAGGGGAGCTGCTCCTTCCTGATGGAGCTGCTGTCCTCAGAGTGGGGAACCTGGGGTCTTTGTCCCCAGCAAGGGCATGGTCACCATGGGGCCTGTCCCCTCACAGCGGCCTTTTGGACATGATGACACTGCCATCACAAAGCCCTGCTGGTTTCCACGGGGACGTTATTCTGATGTCCTGGTGGAGACCACCGAGACCCTATCACGATGCCTTTGTGGATACTCTGGAGATCCCATCATGATGCCTTGGTGGAGACCATGGAGAAAGACACCATCACAATGTCTTGGTGAAGATCATGGGGACCTCATAATTATTGCTTTTTTGGAGATCTACAGCAGAGATCTTCACAAGGCCATAGCTGTTGCTCTGCCGACTAATCCTCATACCAACAATCCTGACTGGCTCTCTTTCCATCCCTAAGCCTAGCTCCCTGCATCTCATTGCTCTCTCACTTGCACCTTTCCCTATCATTTCAGGCCATCACCTTCTCTCTCTTGCTGGAGTCTTCTTCTCCCCTGAATCACTCCCAATTTAAGCTCTCCTCACCAGCTTGGCCAGCTGGTTGATGACCATCATGTTGGCAGATGGAAGGAGTCTCCTTCCAAATGAAATGTGACACCCGGTAGCTTTGCTGCATTGCTGTGGGCTCAGCTCCAGGTCCTCCTCCAAATCCTGCTAAAAAAGAAGAAGTAAAGTAAAAAAAAAATCTTTGCGCATTGTCCTCTCCATTTTCAGCTTGTAATAAGCTGGTATGATTGTACAATAAAGCAATATGAATTACGATATCTGAAATGAAGAATTAAACCATGAATCCTTAGGACATTTCCCCTTGTTGCATGAGTGCATGCCCAGATGTGCAGGGATGCTGCTGCTGGAGGCATGTTCTGTGCATCACTGTGCCAGAGCAAAGGCCACCCCAAGGACACTGACTGAAGACTCCAAAGCCCATGGAGAGATCAGCAGGTTATGAGGAAGCTCCGAAAATGCCCTTGCCCACTTTACCTGTTGACAGCATCAGTAGCTCCTTTGCTGGGCCTATCTGGCCAATAAGCATGGGTAAGGAGATACTCAAGGGGTGCCAGGCACCCCAAGACCATGCGAGTGCCATAGGCACCATGGGTGTATGTGTGCAGGTTCTGTAGGTGGGCACATGGAGCACTTGTGACTGTCACAGCTGCCTAGCCTGAGGGACAGGGCAGGATGCCAGAATTCTTGAAGCAATCTCTAGAAAAGTGAAGGTGCCACTGAAGAAGTCCCTGTTCATATAATCTAGCAGGGTGAGCAGAAATTCAGGGGAGAGGAGCTAGAAGGGTTTGAGAGTTCAGAGACCAGACCACAGAGCTTGGAGTGATGTGCCTCCTCTTTTTGCGGCATTCTGCATGTAGGTGGGACAGTTCTGCATGTAGGTGGGACAATTTTCCCTGTAGTCAGTGCTGGAATTCATTGATTAGGGTAGAGGTAGGAAACTCAGCATAGCTTGGGGCACTTGCCCAGCAAGCACTGCAACGGGGCATGGTTTTCCTGCAGGTGCCCTACTGTATCTGCTAGAGACACATGGTTGTGCTGGACACCCCAAGCATCTGACAAGGCCCTGCCAGCATTTTTCTGTGCCATCAGATCAAGTAGCTGCATTGAATTACCAGAACTGCTGCTTTATGCCAGAATCTTCCTATGCCTGGTGTTCATAGTTCCTGGGGCTGCTGTTGTATTTGGCATCTGGGGTCATTTCAGATGGGCAATGCAATTCTCCTGAGGCCCCCGCCCTGATGCTCTAGGATGATGCAGGTCTCCGAGGAGCTGCATCAGAGCAAGTGGGCCCTGGCACATGCCCTGGACCTCCTCAGTTTTCTCAGCTGTCCCCAGGTGTTTGTGTGGGAGCATCTGATTCCCATTCTCTATCTCCAATGATTGCGATTGCAACTAAGACAAAGAGCTCTCTTGCAGACCTCTATGTTGTGCTCACTTCAGTTTTGAAAGGGGAATCACTTAACCTGCCTGTGGAGTTCGCAGGATTTTTCTGAATCCCACTTCATGCCAGGGGCTTCTAGACCAGCATGAGATGGGCAGAGTGACTCATACCCTGAACCGGCTGTGAGGGTGACAGAGCACTGGAACAGGCTGCCCAGAGAGGTTGTGGAGTCTCCTTCTCTGGAGATCCTCAAAATATGCCTGGATGCCACCCTGTACCATGTGCTCTAGGTGTCCCTGCTGGAGCAGGGGGGTTGAACTTGATGATCGCTAAAGATCCCTTCCAACCTTAAGCATTCTGTGATTCTGTGAAGAGATGAGCATCAGAAGTTCCACAGAATACATTTGCATTTATCATAGGTAGTCATGCTCATCTGAATCAAAGCTGTCTTTCCAAAAGTTCAGCTTAATCAGGCTTGCAGAGATATGTGACGGATTGGTGAAAGCGTGTATATGAAAAGGCTGATTCTCCCCGCCGCCATGTCTGACCCTATCTGTGCAGATGTCTCTGTCAAATCGAGTTGCCTGGACTTCCCTTTCTAGTGAATGGAGGGAAATAAGTGCTCTTAACAGACTTTTAATTTCAGATGTATTTCCTAATGACAAGCTAAGGGCCTGCAGGAACCGCCTCCAAAATTTTCAGCCCTACAAGGGAACACAACGAGCCCAGGGCATCTCCAGCAGTGCCAGCCTCTATGTGATCAAATGGAATCAATCCCCTAAAACAGATTATAATCATAAGTAGGAACATTCTGAAAGAATAACAAAGATTGCCTTTTCCAAATATCCGTCAGTCTTTAACTTTATGAAATACATTCTCATTCTTCTAATTTGGCAGCCCCATGTTCGTGCACTACTTTCACCATAGCCGTGAAGTAAGGCAAGAAGCAGAGCCCTAGGCAAATTTCTTAGGAGGTTCTTTGGTAAGGGCACCTCTGCTCTTTTCTGGCCTATCATCTCTATCTTAAGCAGCACAGTGCATGAAACCCTGCTGAGGAAATGAAGAACAGCAAGCCTGCTTCGGTGCCTCCAGGAGCAAGACTGTCTTCTGCCACAGACTGTCCTCCATCCCACTTCTACCCAAAGAGCAGCCCACAGCAGTTATCGTGGAGCTGAGGCTCACCCTCATCTCAGCCTGTGCTCAGACTTCGTGCTCTTTCATCCCACAGGATTTTGGTCCCGTCTTGCCAAATGCCAAACCCCCAAACCAAGTCCCAACCCCAGGCAACCCTACAGCTCTGCCCAGGGCACACACTTGCAAGGCCAGGGAGAGAGAAGTGACCTCTCCAGTTGCCCCTTTCAGACATTTCTCAGGCTTCACCTTGTTGGTGAAGGTTGACTGAAGCCAAGCAGGGCTGCACTTGCTAGAATCCCAGTCCCATTCAGCCATTAGCCCACATTTTCCTTCTTCATTCTTCCTTCTTCATTGCTCAAACCATCCTTACTTTGCTGGACAATATTTGTGACTTCCTCCTTTACAGCCTCTTCCCCTTTCCACATGCTGCCTTATTGACTTGAAGGCCACATGCCAGTTCCCTGTTTAGTCACGCTGGGCTCCAGAGATGTTTCCTAATTTTACCAACTGTTTGTTTGGAGCATTCGTCTTCTTAATAGATGCTTACTTATTGGCTCCCTTTCCTGAAGTCCTCCACCCTTCAGAGCTGCTTGGAGCTGCTCTCCTCAGAGTGGGGAGCCTGGGGCCTTGGCCCCCAACAAGGACATAGTCACCATGGGGACCACACGCTCACAATGGCCTTATGGGCATGCTACCACTGCCATCACAAAGCCCTGGTGGTTTCCATGGGGACCCTATCATCATGCCCTGCTGCACACCATGGCAGACCCCATCATGATGCCTTTCTGGGGACTATGGAGGTCTCATCATGATTCCTTGGTGGAGACCATGGAGAAAGACGCCATCACAATGTCTTGGTGAAAACCATGGGGATCCCATCATGATGTCTTTCTAGAGATCCATAGTAGAGATCTACACAAGGCCAGCTCTGTGGCTCTGCCCACTAATCCTCATCCCTACAATCCTGACTGGCTCTCTGTCCGTCCCTAAGCAAAGCTCCCTGCATCCCACTGCTCTCTTCAGGGGTTCCTTTGTTCACATCACTTGCACCTTTCCCTGCCATCCCAGGCCATCAATTCCTCACTCTTGCTGGAGTCTTCTCCCCCGAGTCACTCCCAGTTTAAGGCTCTCCTCACTGTCTTGGCCACCTGGTTGACGACCACCAGGCCAGCAGATGGGAAGAGCCTCCATCCAAAGGATATGTGACAACCTGCAGTCTTGGTGCCCTGCTGTGGGCTCAGCTCCAGGTCCTCCTCCAACTCCTACTGAAAATATAAACTGAAAAAGAAGAGAAAAAAAAAGGGGGAGAGAGCGGGAAAGACCCATGCTATTTATCCTCTCCAGTTTCATCTTGCAATAAACCGGTATGAGGGTACATGTAAGCAATATGAATTAGGGTATCTGAAATGCAGAATTAAACCATGAATCCTTAGGACATGTTTCTCCGTCTTGCATCAGTGCATGCCCAGATGTGCAGGGATGCTGCTGCTGGAGGCATGTTCTGTGCATCACTGTGCCAGAGCAAAGGGCACCCCAAGGACACTGAGTGAAGACTCCAATGACTGTAGACTCCAAAGCCCATGGAGAGATCAGCAGGTTGTGAGGAAGCTCCAGAAGCACCTTTGCCCACTCTGGCCCATGTACAGCACCAGCAGCCCCTTTGCTGGCCCCCTGAGTCCATGAAGCAGGGTTAAGGAGATAACGAAGGGATCCCAGGCACCCAAGGGCCATGCCGGTGCCGTAGGGACCACGGGTGTACGTTTGCAGGGATTGTAGGTGGGCACATGGAGCACTTGTGACTATCACAGCAGCCTAGCCTGCGGGACAGGGCAGGATGGCAGATTTCTTGAAGCAATCTCTGGGAAAGCAAAGGTGCTACTGCAGAAGTCCCTAGGCCTGGGTAGCCAGCGGTCCATCCACACTGAGGCCCTCATTAGCCCAGTCCCTGTTCATATCATCTGGCAGAGTGAGCAGAAATTCAGGGGAGGAGAGCTAGAAGGGTGTGAGAGTTCAGAGACCAGAGCACAGAGCTCAGTGTGATGTGTCTCCTATTTTTGCAGCACGCTGCGTGCAGGCGGGATGGATTTTCCCTACAGTCAGTGTTGGAATTCATTTATTAGCATAGAGGTAGGAAGCCCATCATAACCTGGGGCACTTGCCCAGCAACCACTGCAGTGGGACATGGTTTTCCTACAGGTGCCCTCCTGTATCTGTTCCTGTCCCCACTGCTAATGCTTTCCTGTTTTCTTTCTGTAGAGAGAACTCTGTGGACCGTTCTTGTGTGAAATCCTTCAGACCCTCAAGCTCTCTTGCTCACACTCCTACCTCAGCCATGTTAGGCATCTTATTATTAGTGCCAGTTTAATGTTTGATTGTTTCATTTTCACAGTGTTATTCTACGAGCAGATCTTTGCTGTTGTGCTGAGAGCAGGGCCAGCACGAAGCCTTTTCCATGTGCCTCCCGCACCTGCCCATTGTCTGTTTTTCTCTTAGCACTGGCATCTTTGCCTACCTGAGGTCCCCTATGTCCCCTCTCCTGCTCTGGATCTGGTGCTGGCTGTTCTGTACATGGTGGTGCCTCCAACAGGGAACCCCCCTCATCTATGGCACGAGGAAAAAGGCACTCAAGGAGGATGAGGAAAATAATTTCACGGATATTTTTCAGCCTTGGGAAATTGTCATTGCTCTCTAAAAAATGACTCCCTCAGCATCCCATACCAATGCTGAACATTGTTTCTTCACTATTTTTTAATATTTGTATTATATTTTTAATATTTTTTCACTTCATTTTTTATTAACAGTAGTAGTATTTTATATCCTGTTGCTACCCAAACTGTTGCATATCTTCCACCTTCACTGAGACTTCTCTGTTGCATCTGGTGTCCACACTCCAGAAACCTCATGGCCTGTTTACACTCTGGTCTTTGCCTTTCCAGTGAATGTTAGGGGGATTCAAGAGCCTTCCAACCTGTTCTGCCAGTAAGAACCAGGGCCTATGATCCACAGACTTTGTCATGTTGCTTAAAGATGCCATCCACGCCATCAGCCTGACTGCATGGTCTGTAGCTCCCAGCATGATGTCACCCTTCATCTGATGCTCACCCACAAACACATACCCAAACCTTGTCCATGCCATGGAAGCACTTTGTACATCCGAACTGCCGCTCCACACAAAGGACCTGCCCCCTCCTCCTCTTCCCTCACAGCCGCCCCTGAAGAGCTTTTACCCCAGCAGCGCAGGCCTCCAGTTGTGTGAGTGGTGATAATGCATCTCAGTTATTGCAATGGTGTTGAGGTCCTGTGACAGCTTGTGCTTCTGTCTCCATGCCAGGCTACAGGCATTTGCATATATTTGGGCTGCAAAATGTTAGGATGTGGCACAGAAGACAGATTGGTCCTGGTGAAACCTGTTACCAAGAGCCAAAGACACTGTGTGCAATGGCCCCACTTGAGAGCAGAGCCATGCTGGCGTGGAGAGCAGGGGTCAATGCAATGGTGAGAGGAGGTTCCCACTAAGAGAGTCAAGGCTGCAGTGCCCAAGACCAGGGAGAAACAGAGCTGGGCTGTGAGGGAGCGACAGGAGAGGGTTTTGTTGCTGGAGCTGATTTGTAGCACCTTGGGGACTGGGACAGAGGTGAGCCCATGTCCAGGCAGGAGAAGGTGCCCCTGAAGATGTCCTTGGGCTTGAGCCAACTGTGATCCACCAATCCTGGGATCATCATTAGCCCCATCATGTTTTCCAGGGTGCAAAGAGGTTGTGTGGGAACAAAGTGAGAAGATTTTAGGAGAGCAGAGACCAGTGCAGACCCCTTGGTGTGAGGTGCCTCTCCCACTGATGAAGCACGCTCAGCTGTAGGAGGGATTGGACATGGTTTGCCATAGATCCCAGGCTGTGCCTCCTAGAGGAGACATCTGGTTATGCTGGACAAGCCAGACATCTGTCTCGGCCCTGCAGCCTATTTCTACGTCACTGAATTAAATGTCTGCACTGAATTATATGAACTTTTTGCACTGTAATGATCCACCAGGTTCTCTACATTATACTGCACTGTATTATGGTGCTCGCGTAGTGCCCCCTTCTTGCTCCTTTCTGGGTGTCCTGCCTATTAGGGGCTTCCTAACTAGGGCCTTCCAGAGTGGGACAAGTCCAACTTTCATAGATAGTCATCCTCTGATGAAACAGACGGCAATTTTGGAATCCTTTTTTTCTCCATTCATTAAGGAAAGGACAACAAGTTACTTACTTCATGCACATTTCCCAGGAGGAGGGAGCACAAGGGACAGAGAAATTGGTGAGTTCAGCTGTTCCTCTGCTCCTGAGCGGGGCCAGGCTCCTGGGACGGACGCAGCTCGTGGCAGCCTGGCAGCACTGCCCAGAGACAGCCGAGTGCAGGAGCAGCTCCTGTGCCAAGAGCAGCAGGGCTGCGGGCACTGCCTGCTGCTGCGGACAGGGGAGGAGAGAAGGCAGCGAGAGGGGAACGGCAGTGTGGAGCGGGAGCAGAGCTCATTGTGGGGGAAATCTTCACAGCCCTTGAAACAGTGAGTCTCTGTCTGCAGGGCAATGCTGCTGAGGTTCCTGGAGGGGGTGTCTGCATCCCAGCCAAAACATCGCTCATAGGATTTTTAATGGTCTCTCTCCTGGAGTAAGCAGGACATAGCAGGAGGAGGAGATGCTTCAGAGCAGGGATTCCCTGACACATGGTCAAAGGATCAGGTGTGCTTCTCTTGGCTATGCCACTTGAACACGGGGCTGTAGGGCTGTGAAGGCAGGGAGTGCACCAAGGTCTGCCTGGGGCTGTGATTCAGAGCAGTGTCCCTGTACCTCATGGTGCTGTTTGCCCAGGGCAGTGACTGCCACCTGTGAGGGTCAGCACACAGCCTCTCCAGGGAGCTCCCTGTGGTGCTGTGGGGAGAAGCTTTGGGTGGGAAGAGAGATCCCTGGCAGGGCAGGTTCTTTCTGCCTTTGAGAGGTGCTGCAGGGGTCAGGTTCTGCTCACAGCTCCAGCACATGCGCAGGACATGTCTGAGGGGTCCTTTCAAGAGGAAACGCAAGAGAAGAGCTGCTTGAAGGAGAAGGAGCTTTCCTTCAGGTCTCTGCACTTTCACTTTCCTAATTTTGATAGGGAGAATGAAGGAACAAGTTTTCTGTTTTGGCAATGAGCTGGGAGTTGTAAACCTTTGCTCTGAGAGATTAATAGGTCTGTGAGAAACGTCAGTGAGCTGCTTCATCCCCATTGTAGCCTAAAGGCAGCATCAGCATCTTCTTTGCAGCATCCCAGGACTTCATGTGACCTGCTCCATTCCAACCTGCAACCACAGAGCTGGCCCTGGACATTGCCAGAGGTTTCTGTAGGGCAGAACTGAGCACCCAGAGGGTGACATGGGATCTTTGAGCAGTGACAGGGACAAGACACTGGGACAGAGAAAGAGCCGCCAGCAGGGACAGCTCCAGGCAGCAGAGATGGACAGGGAAGGAGAAGGAACTGCAGGGCATGGGACTCTGGCTGAACTCTGCAGCCAGAGCTGTGGCAGAGGAGAGGGGCATCTCTTTGGTGCCTCCCCACCAAGGGGCTGAGAGGGGCAGTGCTGCAGTGTCCCCCTCTGCAAGGTGCCATACCCTGCGGGTAAAGAGAAGGTTTTCCAGAATGCTTCTCTGTCCCTCTCCTAGCCTCCCTTGGCAACAGGGTCATGGTGTTGCTCCTTAATGCTTCTCCTGTCCATGCTGCTCCTGTTCTTGCTCTCTGCTTTCTGTGGTTGGGAGTATTCAGCTGCAGTTCAGGCACCAAAGCTACAAGTAGTGGAAAAGAAGGATTTTCAAGGGAGTGAGGTCTCCACAGCCCCATTCTGTCCTTTGGAGCTCCGGTAAATGCAGTACAGGGAAATGAGTTGACTGTTCCTTAAGGAAAGTCCATCTTAAATCCTGACAATCGTTTGGCTGTTACCCTGTGGTGTCCTGCAGGCTGCCACCTGCCCTCCAGAAAGGCTCTGCTGTCTCATGGCATATCTGTGGTATCCCAGCGACCCATGGGGAACCTATGGAAATACTGATAGTATGGAAGTGATGGTGGGAGGCTGTAAATGGGCAGCAGAAAAGGCTCTTGTGTGTTGTTTGCTAGAAGGGGAGTGTGGAGACCTCCCTCACGTGCATGTAGAAAGGGTGAGAAGGTCAGAGATGGGCACTCTGAAACCAGACTCTGCTCTCAGCAGGGGCTGCTCTCTTTTTAGAGTAATATCATCCTCTAGCTAGAAGAGGAATGAGCTTCAGAGATCTGGGAATGAGACAAATAGATAGACAAAAAAACTTCATTAATTTGTTTATTTTCCTTTTAAGAGTGTCCTCCTGATTGTCCATGTCTTTTCTTCCTCAGATATTGCCCCTATGCTGCAAAGGAACAAATGTCCAACAGCAGCTCCCTCAACGAGTTCCTCCTCCTGCCATTCGCAGACAGGTGGGAGCTGCAGCTCTTGCACTTCTCGCTCTTCCTGGCCATCTACCTGGCTGCCCTCCTGGCCAACGGCCTCATCATCACAGCCGTAGCCTGCGACCACCGCCTCCACACCCCCATGTACTTCTTCCTCCTCAACCTCCCTCCTCGACCTTGGATCCATCTCCACCACTCTCCCCAAATCCATGCACAATTCCCTGATGGACACCGTAGCCATTTCCTACTGGGGATGTGTTGGCCAGGTCTTAAGTTTTACTATTTTCATGTCAGCGGAGTATTGTCTCCTCACAGTCATGGCCTACGACCGCTACGTTGCCATCTGCAGACCCCTGCACTACGGGACCCTCCTGGACAGCAGAGCTTGTGTCAGAATGACAGCAGCTGCCTGGGCCAGTGGCTTTCTCAATGCTCTCCTGCAAACTGGGAACACATTTTCCCTACCCTGCTGCAAAAGCAATGTGTTGGAGCAGTTCTTCTGTGAGATCCCCCAGATCCTCAAGCTCTCCTGCTCACACTCCTACCTCAGAGAGGCTGGGCTTCTGGTGGTTAGTGCCTGTTTAGTCTTTGGGTGTTTCACTTTCATTGTGGTGTCCTACGTGCAGATCTTCAGAGCTGTGCTGAGGATCCCCTCTGAGCAGGGCCGGGACAAAGCCTTTTCCATGTGCCTCCCGCACCTGGCCGTGGTCTCCTTGTTTGTTAGCACTGCATTTTTTGCCTACCTGAAGCCCCCCTCCATCTCCTCTCCAACTCTAGACCTGGTGCTGGCTGTTCTGTACTCGATGGTGCCTCCAGCCCTGAACCCCCTCATCTATAGCATGAGGAACAAGGAGCTCAAGGATGCCTTAAGGAAAGTGATTTCATGGACATTTTTCAGCAGTGGTAAAATTGCCACATCTCTCCACAAATGACTCTTTCTCTATCCCAACCAGATTGAGTACTGTTTCGTCGTGGTTTTTTTTATTGTGTCTTTCATTCGTAGTAATAATTGTTATCATGTTGCTACACAAGTTCTTGGATTCGTGATATTTAGTCTGAGACTGCTCACCTAGTCCATTAAATTGTGTCGAATGCTGTATCAGGACAGGCTCCCTCAGTGACTCCTATATAATAGAAAAGGTTCTGTCCAGTGCACTGCCTGAAGGCTGGATTTTCTTCAAAGCTGGTGTGAATAACACGCCCAAGAAACCGCACACCAGAAGGACCTGCTGAGCAGCTTGCTCCATGGGTTCAGCATCAAAAACTCATCATCTTGTAATGATCTCTACAGAGATCAAGGGGTGGATTTGGGAAGCACTTATCAGTGTCCAGGAATAGTGTAGAGGTTGAGTGGTGCTGCATTTACATGGCCAGAGTTGCACCACATGTTAAAGCACAGTGTCAGATTCCTGTGTTTCTGGAAGGGAAGCTGGAGATGCCAGGAGAGCAGTGAGTGGAGCCTCACAAGGGGAGAGGTCCTGTAAGGTGGAGGCACCTAAAGGTAACACAGTAAACCTAGGTTTTTGGGGGCAAGGCAAACCTCAGGATCTAGAGGTGCACCTGGACACAGCCAGTACCCTCAGAAATGTCCGTAGTTCCTCCCAGCACCTGACACATCCTCAGACTCCTGGGGGGCATCGCGGCCACAAACCCCCTTTGGTTGAGTCTGCTTCCCTCCTGGAGCAGAACAGCAACCATGGAGACACCTCCTGATCCCTGTATGCTCAACTGCCCATTTGCTCTGTGAAGCAGCACCGTGAGCTCAGGGTCTTGTGGGGAGACCAGGGGAGGGAATGGTGGGAACAGGCAACGGAATCAGAGGAGGGATTGTCTGAAATGACAAGGAAGGGGAACTGAACGTGAAGGGGTCTTGGAGAGAAAAATGCTGACATTGACTCCAAGACAATACTGGTGCACTACAGCAAGCTCCAAGACAATACTCAGGGTGTGGGTATGAGAGCCAGACAACCCTGCTGTGGTGGCCCACCCCATGACCTGGCAAGCAGATGAAGAAGGATCAATGCTGCTCATCCTCCCAGCTCATAGGGGCATCAACCCTCCTGAAGGGTGGCACCAAATATAAGGCTGAGACCCCTTTCAGAGACCTGTACTGAAGGAAGCAGGACCCAGGAGACACATCACTTTGCTGCTGTCTCTGAGGACCTGCCCCCAGCACACGTCCTTGAGACAATCATCTCCCACTCTCTGCCTGCTGCCCATTGCTCCAGAGGTCACATTCCAAGAAGGTCCATGCCGAGATGGAGGACTGTGTGTGCAGCTGTGAGCCCTGGGAGGACGAGCCGTCTCCTGGCTCCTCTGCAGGGTGGCAGGGAGCATTCAGAGATGATGCTGGGGCTGTCTACTGGGCCAATAGACCATCCTCCTGCCATGGGGACCTTCAAGTAGGGTCTGTCAGAAGAAAGATCGAGCCCAGACCGCTTTTCTATTGTTTTGGAAGGAAGAGATAGGTGAAACCTGCCTCAGAAACTCCTCCCAGCCCCTGCCCTAGCCCCTCACAGGAGCCATTCCCAGCACTGCCCATTCCCCATGGTCCTGGGAGGGCTCCTGTTTGGATGTGCCCAGCTCCATGTGCCTGCCGGGCACAGCACCTGTGTGGGGGGAATGGCCACCCTGCCTGGACTCTCTGTGGGCCCAGAGCCCAGCAGAGCCCTCAGCACGGCCTTCTGCCCAGCCCAGGGGGACAGGAGCAGGAGTGCGCAGGGGCTGGGGGCTGGTGGGAGGCCGCTGGGCAGGCAGTGCTAGGGGAAGGGGCACTGAGGGCTCTCATGGGAACCCTGCTGTGCAGATGTTTCCCTGCCTCTGCTCACACCGGGTGCTGGACGGTGCCTGCACAGGGGCCACGTGCAGGGCAGCAGAGCTGGGCCAGGGCAGGAATGGGGTGTAGATGGGAGCCAGGACACTCCAGAAGCTCCTGTCATTGTGACAGGGGACTCAGTGCTGCTAGTGGGGCTGGGGGGTCTCTCAGGGGCTGCAGCCAGCAGCACCACCTGCCAGGAGTCCCAGACCCAAAGCAGATGGTAGGTGCCAAGTTCTGCAGCTCCCAGTGTTCCCTCTCTTGTGTCACCCTCAGGAGCACCCCTAGGTGTGTCACCTCCTGCCTGAAGGCGGAAAGGAGCAGCTTGAGCTTATTGTCTCATTCCATCTGACCTAGGTTCTGTCCTGGTGTCAGCCCACACACTTTGCCATGGCTCATCTTCTGTCTGCACACACACTCTTCTGAGGCCAAATCAAGTCCTGCAGAGCAGGACTGACCACAATGGGGTGCAGACAGGAGCCATGACATTCCAGAAGCTTTCAGGCTGGAGGGGCGTTCATGTCCCTCCTATGCACACCAGAGAACCACAGGACATGGGATTACTTTTGTCCAAGTGTAGGCGAGTGCAAAAGAGGTGTCTGCATGGACGTCCCTTATGAAACCCTTGTCCCTAATCAGTAGAGACAGAAGGTAGGAGTCGGCTGCTTGGATAATGACACGTTGTGATGCCTGAGATGCCAGGGATGGTCCAAGGCACATACAAGTTCTCTTGGAACAAGACTGAGAGATGCACATCCTTCCCAAGCATCAGCTGGTGGCCATAGGGGCAAGGAGGGTATCCTTGGCCAGCTGAAATGGAACCACATATGTGCATTTAGAGCACCTGAGCCCATCTTGGTCAGATATTTCAATGGAGCCTACGGGCCCATGCAGCTGAGCAGACAGAGGATCCCACTATGAGGAGGGCGACCTGTCTCTGCAGGCGACCTGTCTCTGCAGGTATAACCCCAGGCGTATACTACAGCGTAAATCACAGCAAAGGGACATGTGCACAGTCCTGCATGGCAGGCACCTCAGTGTCCTGATCCGCTGTCGGGGGAGATTTCAATACGATCCCAAGAGTGAGATTAAGACACAAATGGGGTCAAATGCCATACAACCTTGTAAACTTTATTCTCATAACCGCAGTAGGACAGAGAGAAGGAGGGAAAAAGAAAGACGAACAAGCAAGTGGGAGAGATGCAGCAAGATTACTTCCCACCACCACCATTCCAGCTATGTTTCATTGACTCTGCCTCAGTGCAGGTGATGATCTCTTGAAGGAGAGTTCAGGAAAAGAAGCTGCACATGTATGTGTGTGTGGTGGTGGGGATATGCAGTCCTTTTATGTCCCAGTTCCTGAAGAGTTCCCCCACTTTTGTCCATGCCGTGTGCTCTGGTGCTCCTCTTTACTCAACTCAAGTGTAAGTGCCGCTCAGTAGGCACTGCTGAGCATTATTTGAGTCTTGCGCTGATCTTCCCAGAGACAGGATGCCAAGGCCAAGAAGTTGTAAATTGTATGGAGACAAAACACCTCGAGCTGATATCACAGTCTTCCCAGAGACAGAATGCCGAGGTCAAGATGTCTTAAATGGTTTGGCAACAATGTCAAGACAAACACAATCCAAAACAGTCTTTTAAAGTGTGTCTGCAAACTGAAGTCCTGTGCTGACCCTGCGCACTGCAAAAGCTAAGCGGCGATGGAGAAAGTGTTGGGGTGGCTTGAGTGTGTGGCTTGAGTTGGTGGTTTCAGTGTGTGTCTCAGCTGCCAGACTGTCTAGTGCGGATGCCTCTTGTGGATGAGTGGTATGCGAGGCAGGTGTTTTGGGTGTTTTGCAGGAGAATGTGCGGGAGTGCTAGGGCAGGCAGCTCCAGCCTGTGTTTCAATGGTATGTGTTGTGTCTGCGCACTGTTTTGGCACAGGTCTTGAGGTCATTCGTGTTCTTTCTTTTCTGGAACATAAAGTATCTTCTGTGCAGTAGCACTTCTTTTTGCATTTTCCTCAGTTAGCATGCTGTTGTTTGTGTGTGTGCCTTTCAGTTTGGGGCTGGAGCTGCCTTGCATGTGGGAGTTGGTTGTAGTAGAGTGAGTGTCGCAGAGATGGCCTGGAGTGGTGGTTGGTCAGGGTATGTGTAATCCACTTGATATATTCATGTGTGGTATATTCAGTGTGGGGGACAGGCATCAGTCAGTTGGGACGGTGGCAATTTGTATTGATTTTTCAAATGTAGAGCAGAATTCCCAGGGGCCCCAAAAGAGAGAAAGAGGAAGCAAAGGTCATGCTCCAATAATAAGGGTGAGCTAGGGAGTTGTTGGAAGGAGAGTGTTGTGGTCAGTGAGTTTTCTCAATGACATTCTGCTTTGTGCATATTGGTCCCAAGGGTTGTGTCATGCCCCTGCTTTGCCTTGTGCTGCCCCTGCTTTACCTTGAAATTTATTGACCTCATCATTTGTTTCCCATCTTGTCAAGGCCTAGGCTCTTTATTGCTGGCATCTTTTGCATCAATCTTTTGAGCTTGGGTGGCCCCTTTTTGCCACGGTCAGAGGTGTTTGGGCTTGCCCAGAACATCCAAGCGGCACTGCTGTGGTGGTTTAGGGCTTTCTGGCAGACAGTATTGTGTGTGTGCATGCAGTAAGAGTCGTTTGCAGTGTAGAAAAATGTATTAATGTAACTTTTTAGAGGTTAGAGAGTTTGGAGTTAGAGTTAGGGGGTTAGAAGTGGGGTTAGAGTTAGAGGTTTAGAGGGTTTGAGTGTTTAGCGTTTAGGGGTAGAGGGTTAGCGGGTTTGGGGTTAGGTTTAGAGGGTTTAGGGTAAGAGTGTTTAGGGTTTAGAGGGTAGAGGTTCAGAGGTTTTAGGGGTAGAGGGTTAGGGTTTAGGGTTTTAGGGATAAGGTTAGACAGTTTAGGATTTAGAGTTTTGGAGATAGAGGGCTTTAGGGGTTCGGGTAAGGGTTAGGATTAGGGGGGTAGGGACCTGGGGTGGGTTAGAGGTTTAGAGGGTTTAGCGTTAGGGTTTAGCATTAGGGTTTAGTGTTAGGGTTAGCAGGTTTAGCATTAGGGTTAGAGGGGTTAGGGTTTGACATTAGAGGGCTAGAGGGCTAAGGGTTTAGGGTTATTGTTTCGAGGGTTTAGGGTTTAGGGCTATGGGTTAGTGGGATTAGTGGTGTTAGGGTTAGTATTAGATGGTTAGAGGAGTTAGGGTTAGAGGGGTTAGGGTTACAGTTAGATGTTTAGGATTTAGCATTAGATTGCTTAGGATTAGAGTGTTGGAGAGTTCGAGGAGTTAAATGTTTAGGGTTAGTTGTGGTTAGGGTAAAGGAACCTTCTAATTAACCCTAAATGTTAGGGTTAATGTTAGAAGATTAAGGCGGTTAGGGCTAGAGGCTTAAGGAGGTTAGGACTAAGGGGGTTGGGGTTAAGGGGGCTAGATGGTTTAGGGGTAAGGGTGTAGAGCTGGGGGGCCTAGGAGTTAGGTTTAGGGCGTTAGAGGCATTAGGGTTAGTGTTAGAGGGTTGAGGGGTTAGACTAGAGGGTTTGGGGTTACACTTAGATGGTTAGGATTTAGTGTTATATTGTTTAGGGTTAGAGCATCAGAAGGGTTAGACGGTTTAGCGGGTTAGTTTATAGGTAAGGTTTTAGGTTAGAGGCTTTAGGGGAGTTATAGAGGTTAGAGAGGTTAGAGGGGTAAGGGTTTAGGGTTAGGGGTGTTACAGGGCTAGAGGGTTTAGGGTTAGAAATAGAGGTTGGGAGGTTTAGCGTTAAGGATTAGAGGGCAAAGGGTTAGAAGGTTTGGGGTTAGGGTTAGAGGGTTTGGGGTTAAGGGTGGGGTTAGGGTTAGGGGGTTAGGCAGTTCAAGGGGTTAAGAGGGCTATGGTTAGAGGATTTGGGGTTAGAGGGTTTCGGGTTAGGGTTTCGGGTCAGATGTTCAGGGGTAGAGGCTTAAGGGGGTGAGGGGCCAGAGGGTGAAGGGGGTTTAGGGATAAAGGTTAGAGGGTTTAGGGCTTAGGAATAAAGGTTAGTTTTAGGAGGTTGGGGGTTAGAGGGTTTACGGTTACGTTTAGAGTGTCTAGGTTTTAGAGGTAGAGGGTTTAGGGTTAGAATTAGAGGGGTAGATGTGTTAGGGGTAGAGGGGCTAGGGGTTTAGGGCTAGAGGGTGTAAGGCTAGAGGGTATAGGGTTAGATGTTTAGAGGTAGAGGCTTAGAGGGTGAAGGCGGGTAGAAGTCTAGAGGGTTTATGGTTTAGGTTAGATGTTTAGGGTTTAGGGGTAGGGTTTTAGAAGTTTTAGGGGATTAGGGTGGGAGGTTTTAGTGTTAGAGGGTTTGAGATTATGGTTAGGAGTTCGGGTTAGTGACTTTAGGATTTATAGTTAGTGTTGGTTAGGGTTTTGGATTAGATGTTTACTGTTAGGGGTTTAGGTTTAGAGGGTTAAGGGGGTTAGAGGGTTAAGGGAGTTAGAGGGTTTAGGCTTTTGGGTTGGAGGGTTAGGGTTTAGGTGGAGAGGGTTAAGGGGGTTAGAATGTTAAAGGGGTTAGGGTTAAGATGCTTAGAGAGTTTAGGGGTTAGTGGTCAGGGTTAGGATTAGGGGATTAGGGAGTTAAAGTCAGAGGGCTAAGGAGGTTAGAGGGCTGAGGGGGTTAGATGACAGGGTTAGTGGGTTGGATTTTTAAGGGTAGATAGAGGATTTAGTCTTAGGGTTAGAGTGTTAGGGTTTAGCATTAGGGTTAGAGGGTTTATGATTAGGGTTAGAGAAGTTAGGTTTTAAAGTTAGAGGGCTTGAGGGCTTTAAAGTTGGAGGGTTAGATGAGTGTTTAGGGTTTAGAGAGGCTAGAGGGTTTAGCGTTTAGAGTTATGGATTTGAAGGATTAAGGTTAGAGGGGTTTAGAGGGGTTAGGGTTAGCAATAGAGGGTTAAGGGGTTGCGAGTTAGGGGGTTTAGGGGTTATGGGTTAGGATTTAGGGGTTAGGCTTAGAGGGTTTAGGGTCAGAGGGTTTAGGGGTTCCGAGTACAGGTTAGGTTTAGAGGGGCAGGGGGTTAGGGTTAGAGTGTTAGGGATTTAGGGTTAAAGGTTAGGGGCTTAGGGGTTTAGGGTTAGAGAGTGAGAGGGTTTAGGGTTAGATGTTCAGGCGTAGAGACTCAGAGGGTGAAGGAGGGTAGAGGGTGAAGGAGGGTAGAGGGTGAAGGATTAGGATGAGGGGGTTAGAGGACTGAGGAGGTTAGAGAGCTGAGAGGGTTAGAGGTGTGAGGGTTAGGAGGTTAAGGGGTTTAAGCATAGAGGGTTAGCAGGTTTAGTGTTAGGGTTAGGGGGTTAGAGTTTAGTGTTAGGGTCAGGGGTGTTAGGATTAGGGTTTAGGGTTATGGGTTAGAGGGATTAATGTTTAGGGTAATGGGTTAGAGGGATTAGGGTTAGAGGGTTTAGGATTTAGGGTTGGATGTTTAGAGTTTAGGGTTATGCTTAGAGGGTAGGGTTAGATGGTTAGAGTGTGGGGTTAAAGTTAGTGTATTTAGAGTTTAGGGTTAGAGGTTGTAGGGTTAGAAGGTTTTGGTAAAAGGGTTAGGAGTTTTAGAGGGTAAAGGGGTTAGAGAGTTAGTGGGATTGGGATTAGAGGGTTTAAGGTTGCGAGTTTCGGGTTAGGGTTTTAGGCTAGATGTTTAGGGGTTTAGAGTTAAGTGGTTGAAGGGGATTTAGGGTGAAGGATGTTTAGGGTTAAGTGTTAGAGCTCTTAGGATTTAGGAGTAAGGGTTAGATTTAGGAGGTTAGGGTGATAGAGGGTTAGGGGGTTTAGGGCTAAGTTTAGAGGCTTTAGTTTTTAGGCTTTAGGGGTAGAGGATTTTGGTTTAGGATTAGACGGGTAGAGGCATTGGGGAAGAGAGCCTGGGGTAGAGGGGCTTGGTGTTTAGGGCTAGAGGGTTTAGGGCTCTAGGGTGAGATGTTTAGGGTTTAGAGGTAGAGGTTTAGAAGTTTTAGGGGTTAAGGGTTAGAGTTTTTTGTGTTAGAGGGTTTGAGGTTATGGTTAGGGGTTAGGGTTAGTGAGTTTAGGATTTATGGTTACTGCTAGAATGTTAGGGTTTCAGGTTAAAGGTTTAGGCTTTAGGTTTAGAGGTTTTAGCAGTTAGAAGGTTAAGGAGGTTTAGGATTAAGGGAGTTAGAGGGTCTAGGGTTAGAGAGGTTGGGGTTTAGGGTTAGAGGGTTAGGGTTTAGGGATAGAGTGTTTAAGGTTTGATGTTTAGGGTTTAGGTGTGGAGGATTAAGGGGGTTTAGAGTTAAGGAGTTTATGGCTAAGATGGCTAGAGAGTTTATGGGTTAGTGGTAAAGGTTATGATTAGGGGATTAGGGCATTAGAGTTAGAGGGCTAAGGGGGTTAGAGGGCTGAGGGGGTTAGAGGGCTGACGGTTGGCAGGTTGGTTGTTTAAGGGTGTAGATGATTTAGCGTTAGGTTTAGAGTGTTATGGTTTAGCATTAGGGTTAGAGGGTTTATGGTTCGGGTTAGAGGGGCTAGGGTTTAAAGTTAGAGGGATAGCGAGCTAAGGGTTTAAAGTTGGAGGATTAGAGGGATGAGGGTTTGGGGTTAGAGGGGTTAGGGTTTAGGATTATGAGTTTGATGGATTAAGGTTAGAGGGGTTAGGTTTCGTATTAGAGGTTTAGGAGGTCAGGGGGTTAGAGGATTGGGGGATAGGGGACTGAGGGTTAGGGGGTTGATTAGAGGGTTAGAGAGTTTAGGGTTTACTGTTAGAGGGTTAGGATTTATGGGTGGGGTTAGGGTTAAAGGGTTTAGAGTTAGAGGGGTAGGGTTTAGGGTTAGATATCTAGGGTTTAGGGGGTTAGAGGATATGGGGGGTTAGAGGGTTTAGGGGTTAGCAGTTCCACGTAAAGGTTATGTTTAGGGAGTTAAGGGGTCAGTTTAGAGGGTTAGGGGGTTAGGGGTTTAGGATTAGATGGTTAGGTGTTTAGGGGTAGAGGATTGGAGGGTGAAGGGGGGTAGAGGGTGAAGGAGGGTAGAAGGTGAAGGGATTAGGGGTAAGGGTTAGGACTGGGGGTTAAGAGGCCTGAGATGGTTTGAGGGATGAGGAGGTGAGAGGGCTGAGGGTGTTTAAGGGTAGTGGGTTAGGGGGTTTAATGTTAGGGTTGGAATGTTAGGGTTTAGTGTTAGTGTTAGGGGGTTTAGCATTAGGGTTAGAGAGGTTAGAGGGGTTAAGGTTTAGGCTTTTGGGTTACAGGGCTAAATATTTAGGGTTATGGGTTAGAGGGATTAGGGTTAGTGGGTTAGAGGAGTTAGGGTTTGGGGTTAGATGTTTAGGGTTTACCGTTATGGTTAGAGGGTAGGGTTAGATGGTTAGGGTGTAGGGTTAAGTTTAGTTTGTTTATCATTTATGATTAGAGGCTGTAGGGTTATAAGGTTGTGGTAAAAGGGTTGGGGTTAGAGGGCTAGGGTATTTAGGATTAGGGCTTAGGGTTAGAGTGTTAGAAGGTTTAGGGGGTGGGGGGTGGGGGTTGGGTTAGACCGTTTAGAGTTAGAGGGTTAGAGAGTTTAGGGTTAGAGGGCTAGACTGCTTAGGGTTTAAGGTTTGGGTTAGAGGGTTGGGGAGATTGGGCATGGAAGGTTTAGAGTTTAGGTTTGGGGTAGAATGATTAGGCTTAGGTTTAGGGTTAGAGAGTTAGGGCTCAGGGTTAGGGTTAGAGGGTTTAGGGTTTACTGTTGGAAGGTTAAGAGGGTTTGAGAGTTAAGGGGGCTGAAGGTTTAGGTTTAGAGGGTATAGGAGTTAGGGTTTAGGTTTAGGGGTTAGGTTTAGGGCATTAGGCGGTTAGAGTTAGGAGGTTACGGGGTCAGTGGTTTAGGGCTTACAGTGATAGCGGGTTTTGTTAGCTTAGAGTGTTAGGGTTAGTGGGTTATAGGGTCAGTGGTAGAAGAGTTGTAGTAGAGGGTTAAGAGGGTTTAGGGTTAAGGGGGTTAGAGGGTTGAGGGTTAGCGGTTTAGGGTGTTTAAAGGTAGAGGGTTAGAGAGATTAGGGGCAGGGTTAGAGTCTTAGGGTTTAGCGTTAAGGTTAGAGAGTTTAGGATTAGGGTTACAGGGGTTAGGGTTATGGGTTAGAGGCTTTAAGGATTAGGGTTATGGGTTAGAAGGGTTAGTGTTTAGGGTCAGAGGGTTTAGAGTTAGGGTTACAGAGTTAGAGGGTTAGAGGGTTAAAGGGTTTAGTATTAGAAGTTTTAGGGTGAGAGCGTTAGAGATCTTAGGGTTAGGGTTAGAGGGAAGGAGGGTTAGCTGTAGAGAGTGGGAGGGTTTAGGGAAGAGTGTTTAGGGGTAGAGTTAGAAGTTTGAAAGGTTCGAGAGTTTAGGGTTAGAGGCTTTAGGACGAGGGCGTTTAGGGTTAGCAGATTAGAGTTTGCGGGTTTAGGGTTTAGGGTCAGGGTTAGAGGGTTTAGGGTTAGAGCGTTAGGGGTTAGAGTTAGAGGGTTTAGGGTTTACTGTTTGAAGGTTAAAGAGTTTAGGGTTAGAGAGTTCAGGGTTAGAGGGGTTAGGGTTGGAGTTAGAGGGGATAGAGGTTGTAGAGTAAGAGAGTTAGCGGTTAGTTTTACAGGCTTTAGAGTTTACTGTTAGAGGGTTAGAGGGTTTAGAGTTAGAGGGTTTAGGTTTAGGGTAAACGGTTTAGGGCTAGATGTTTTAGCGTTAGAGGGTTGGGGGTTAGTGTTAGAGAGTTTAGGGTTAGGGTTAGAGGGTTTAGGGTTAGAAGGTTATGGGTCAGGGTTGGGGGGTTGGGGGGTTAGCTTGTTAGGGTTAGAGGGTTATGGGTTAGAGGGTTTGAGACTTTAGCGTTTGAAGATTTAGGGCTAGAGGATTAAGGGTTAGAGGGTTTAGGGTGATGGTTAGAGGGTTAAGGGTTTGGGTTAGGGTTAGAGACTTTCAGGTTGACTGTTAGAGGGTTACGGGTTAGAGGTGGGGTTAGGATTAGAGTGTTTAGTGTTAGAGGGTGACAGGGTAAGAGGGTTTGGGGTTAGTGTTTGGGGGTTTAGGGTTTGGAGAGTTTAGTCTTAGGGTTTTGGGGTTAGGGTGTTATGGTTAGTTGGGGTTTTAGGTTTGTGCTTAGGTTAGAAACAGGTTAGGGGTTAGGGTTTTAGGGTTGTGGATTAGGATTAGGGTTAGGCCAGAGGAGAGTTGTGTGATAGCACAGATATGAAGGGAGGTCACCGCTTTGCAGCATGTGCAAGGACACGTCTCTCCTCCCTGCCTGGCTCTTCTATCTCCACGGCAGTGACCTGCTGAGCTCCCAGTGACACGATCTGAGGTCACAGTGAGATGTGCGTCATCACAAGGAGGTCTCCCTGGTGCCAGAGTGGTGCCCTCCCTTCCCTGTGTGGCCCAGGCTCTGCTGGGCACTGCTCATGTGCTCCCCAGTGTTGCCCTTTGGAGCCACATCCCAGAGCCAGGAGGAGCAGGGAGATGTCTCTTCATGTCCTGGAAAGCAGTCACCTCATTTCCCCCCAGATATTTCCCAAAACCTGCTGATAATCCTTCAGGAATATCTCCAGATGATGCCAAAAACTGAAAAATGTCTCAAAGGGAGCCCTGGAGAGGACACTTCTGCACTCCTGCACTGTCACATCTCTTCTCGAGGCAGTCCAGTGAGGGAATTTAGGGCTTCAGGGTGGTCCAAGACAGGATCAAAGTCATGGGGGATGAAACTTCACAAAGTGTGGCCACAGGTCGATAGGTTTTGGGGAGCCTCAAATCTTATTTCTGCAGTGAGTGACTCTTTCAGTATCAGCAGGATGTAGGACTGTACAGGACAGGACACAACCTTCCTCCTACAGGTACCAAGGGAGGATCTCTGTTTTTAAAACTCCCCAGCAGGGTTTCTTACACTGTGATGCTTAAGATAGACATGAAACAGCAGAAAAGAGTAAATGGCAATGGCAAAAGCTGTGAGAAATTTTGGAAAGTATGACTTTTTTTTCAATGATTGCATTGAAGATACTCTAGAGACTTCCTTAAAACATTGTTTTAACAGGAGTGTAGTCAATTTATTCAAAGTTGGCCACACCAAAACAGAGCATTTCCTTGAAGGTGGTCCCCTACTTTCCTCATCAGTTGAGAGAGGATGACACCTCCGAGTGCAACGTGCTCAGTGCAAAGAGTGAGGGGTGGCAGGGACAGCTGTGGGCATGGGTGGTTTTCTGAGCACTGAGCTCTGGGTGGGACACTGAAATATCCTGTTAATGGTGTAGACCTGTTTACAACGAAAATGTTTAGAAAATGTCTTAAAAATAGAAAGAAATTAAGAAAAAGAAATAAATGCTTTATTATACTTTCCACCTTTCTTCATTTGTTCTATTTTTGCACACTAGCCTTCTGCATGATCTTTTTTCTTGAAAAGGAAAGTGATTTTCTAAACGGGATGGAATGCAGTCCCAGAATCATGGACAACTGGTGCCATTGCAGGTGCCATGGTCTCCCAGCCTCCCTCTGCAGCTCCAAGGGCCTCTGGTCTCCTGCAGGTCCCAGTGAGAGCTGCCAGGCCCACGCAGGTCCTTCACAGACACTGGAACGTCTCCAAGTGTTGCTGGGTGCTGGGGGTTGGACACCCGAGCTCTGCCTGCAAAGGTGAAGGAATGTTTTCAATGTTAAGGAAAATATGAGCACACTTTCAACATCTCAGATGTTTGGCTTATGTTTGGCTTATCAAAGTTTTCCAGTGATGAAAGAGTGGAAATCTTCAGGAACTGTCTGAATCTGGTGTGAAGAATTATTGATCTGCCCTTGAGTTTCCACTGCTCTGTCCCTTAAACTATAGATGGCATTTCTGTGATCTCTCACATATTTTACATGTCCTGAATAAATAAATCATTTCTAAAGTCATATTTGCATCTAATCACTTAGACATATGCATTTCTCCCCCTCTCCCCCCCAGTTTTTTCCCTTGCTCATTTTTCTATCAGAAACCTCTCAGCTCTCCAGTCATCTCTCTCAGATTCAGGGAATTTCATAGAATCATAGAATCATAGAATGCTTAGGGTTGGAAGGGACCTCTAGAGATCATCTAGTCCAACCCCCCTGCACACGCAGGGTCACCTAGAGCACGTGGCACAGGACTGCGTCCAAGCGGGTTTGAAGATCTCCAGAGAAGGAGACTCCACAACCTCTCTGGGCAGCCTGTTCCAGTGCTCTGTCACCCTCACTGTTAAGAAATTTTTCCTTAAGTTCCTATGGAATTTTTGATGTTTCAGTTTCCGGCCATTTCCTCTAGTCCTATCAGTGGCCACCACTGAAAAGAGACCATCCCCGTCCTCTGCACTCCCTCCCTTGAGGTATTTATATACACTGATTAGATCCCCTCTCAGCCTTCTCTTCTCCAGGCTGAACAGGCCCAGCTCCCTCAGCCTCTCCTCATAGGGCAGATGTTCCAGGCCCCTGATCATCCTTGTAGCCCTGCGCTGGACTCTCTCCAGCAGCTCCACATCCCTCTTGTACTGTGGAGCCCAAAACTGGACACAATACTCCAGATGTGGCCTCACTAGGGCTGAGTAGAGGGGCAGGATCACCTCCCTCGACCTGCTGGAGACACTCTTCTTAATGCAGCCCACGATCCCATTGGCATTCTTGGCCACAAGGGCACACTGCTGCCTCATGGTCAGCTTGTCGTCCACCATGACACCCAGGTCTTTCTCCGCAGAGCTGCTCTCCAGAGGGTCGGTCCCCAACCTGTACTGGTGTCTGGGGTTATTTCTCCCCAGGTGCAGAACCTTGCACTTGGCCTTGTTGAATTGCATGAGGTTTTTCACCGCCCAGTTGTCCAGTCTGTCCAGGTCCCTCTGGATGGCAGCACAGCCCTCTGGGGTATCGGCTACTCCTCCCAGTTTCGTGTCATCAGCAAACTTGCTGAGGGAGCACTCTGTGCCTTCATCCAGGTCATTGATGAATAAATTGAACAGGACTGGACCAAGGACTGACCCCTGGGGGACCCCACTAGCCACAGGCCTCCAACTAGACTCTGCACCGCTGATCACCACTCTCTGGGCCCTGCCATCCAGCCAGTTCCTAATCCATCTCACTGTGCACTCATCTATCCCACACTTCCGGAGCTTGCCCAGGAGGATGTTGTGAGGGACGGTGTCAAAAGCCTTGGTGAAGTCGAGATAAACGACATCCACCGCTCTCCCCTCATCTATCCAGCCGGTCATTTCATCATAGAAGGCTATCAGGTTAGTCAGGCAAGATTTCCCCTTGGTGAATCCATGCTGACTACTCTTGAGCACCTTCTTGTCCTCCATGTGCCTGGAGACAACGGCCAGTATGAGCCGTTCCATCACTTTTCCGGGGACGGAGGTGAGGCTGACTGGCCTGTAGTTGCCTGGGTCCTCCTTCTTGCCTTTTTTGAAGACTGGCGTGACATTGGCCTTCTTCCAGTCTTCCGGCACCTCCCCCGTTCTCCAGGATCTTTCAAAGATGATGGAGAGCGGCTTAGCTATGGCATCTGCCAGCTCCCGCAGCACTCTGGGGTGCATCCCATCAGGGCCCATGGATTTGTGGGTATCGAGGTTCCTTAGGTGCTCTCTGACCCAATCTTCCTCTACCCAGGGCAAGTCTTCCTCTCCACCCGCTTCTTCTCTTGCCTCTAGGGCCTGGGGCTCTAAAGGGCTGCCCTTGGTAAACACCGAAGCAAAGAAGGCATTGAGCAACTCTGCTTTTTCTGTGTTATTTGTAACCAAGGTGCCCATCCCGTCCTCCAGCGGACCCACGTTCTCCCTGATCTTCCTTTTGCTGTTAATGTATTTGAAGAATTTTTTTTTGTTGTTTTTAACGTCCCTTGCCAGCTTGCCTTCCAGTCGTGCCTTAGCTTTCCTTGTCGCATCTCTGCACTCCCTGACTATGTTCCTGTATTTCTCCCAGGGGGCCTGTCCCTTTTTCCACATTCTGTATACCGCTGCCTTCTGCTTGAGCATTGCCACAAGCTCCCGGCTCATCCACGGGAATGTCCCACGGGAAGTCCTGATTCACATCTCTAAACTAGGCAGGACACCCAGACAGGGATAAGAAGGGAGCTTTTTTATACGTGGTGCATATATGATTCAGATGACTTATTCAGATGGCTTATTTGGGCTCCACATGTCTGTTCAGAAGTGCCAGGTTTGGAGAAGGATTCAGCTAACTCATGAACTCCACAAATACATGGCAGGTGGGATTCCCCTTACCAGGCTAAGCATGCACATGGTCTGCTTGCAAGCTCCTGGCCTAAAGGTCCTAATGGAATCACTGGAGATAGAGCTTCAGTGGGAGGCCAGGTCAGGAATTTCCTTGGTCATCTCTAATGACCCTGGATGCCTTCTATCTTACTAGAGCACCACTCACAATAAAGCTGAGGGACAGGCAGATCCCTACAGCTCAAAAAGCTGATATATTCCAGTGGAGACCATTTATAGAATCACAGAATGGTTGAGTTTGGAAGGAGCTTTGCAGATGATCTAGTTCAATCCCCGTGATCAAGCAGTGTCACCTACACCACGTTGCACAGGATCCTGTCCAGGCAGGTCTGGAATATCTGCAGAGAAGATGACTCCGCAACCTTTCTGGGCAACCTGTGCCAGTGCTCTGTCACCTTCACAGTCCTCAAATTCAGGCAGAACTTCCTGTGCTTCAATTTGTATCTGTTGCCTCTTGTGCCATCACTAGTCACCACTAAAAAGAGTCTGAGCCATCCTCTTCTGCTCTTGGCATCCTCCCTTTAGGTATTTGCACACCCTGATAAGATCCCCTCTCACCCTTCCATTCTCCAGGCTAAAAACAGGCTCAGTTCTCTCACCTTCTCATAGGAGAGATGCTCCAGCTCCCTGATCAACTTTAGACATAGATAGACATATGCTGGGCTCTCTCCAGTAGCTTCATGTCCCTCTTGTAGTGGGGAGCCCAGCACCGGACACAGGACTCAAGGGGTGGCCTCCCCAGGACTTAGTAGAGAGGCAGGATGACCTCCCTGTCCTCCTGAAAACAGTCTTGTTGGCTACTAGTCTGTAGGCTACTACAGCCCAGAAGACCTCTGGCCTTCTTGGCGGCAAGGGGACATTGCTGGTTCATAGGCAAGCTCCAAGGGGGCTTGAGTGAGAGAAGGCCCCTTTCTCTGGTTGCAAGGGATGTTTGGAGATCATCTAGTCAGATGATGGTCAAGTCAATGTTTGCAAGCACCTGGGAGGCCAGCAGCAGGCACATGGCACTGCTCCTGCTTGGGAGGGGGGTCACATTGTCTGTGCTCCTGACTGGACAGCACCAGGCATTAGCAGGTCCATCCATGTCTGTGAGGGTGACCGTGAGCTCTGCTCTTTGCTGAGTCCCGGGCAGGCCAGCAAGAGGCGCCTGGCTGGGCAGTTCCTTGGGAGGTCCCTGCTGGCAGAGCAGCTGCGAGGCCAGCGCTGGCCCATGGCTGGGGACGGGCTCTGAGGCCGCTCCTGTCCCAGCAGCAGCGCGGCCGGCAGCGGGGTCTGGTGCAGACACGCGGGGAGGTCCCTTGTGTGCGCGGAGCTGCCGGGGCAGCAGCAGGCGCTGCCTGTGAGGCCAGGGGTGTCTCAGCAGCGGGCAGGGACACGGAGGCCATTGCGGGGACGCTGCCGGGAGGCCCCTGCTCTCTGCAGGGCTGGCTCTGTGCTGACGCGTGGGTGTCGGCTGGTGACGTCACTGCTGCCGCAGCCCCTGATAGGCCAGGCCGTGCAGCTGGTTGTGACATCAGCAGCCCCTTCCTGGCCGGGGCGGCTCTGCCGAGGAACCTGGTGTCCCTGCAGCCCGCGGCGGCAGCAGCCCACGCTGGGCTGTGCACGAGCGAGGTCCCCCTGCCCGAGGAGCTGCTGGGCCAGCAGGAGGCTCACGGCGGGGGCTGGCGCTGAGGTCGCTGCTGAGGGGCCAGCAGCAGCGGCAGGGATGGTCCTGAAGAGCAAAGGGGTCCAGGAAAGCTGGACTTTTCTCAAACAGGAAATGTTAAAGATGCAGGAACAGGCCATCCCTGTGTGCTGTAACATGAGTCGGAGGGGAAGAAGACCAGCTTGGCTGAATAGGCACCTCTCACAGAGACTCCAAGAAACAAAAAAAATCCCAGCGTTTACCACCTTTGGAAGAAGAGGCAGACAACTTGGAAGAGTACAAGGGCATCGCTAGAATATGTAGGGAGCAAATCAGAAAGGCGAAAGCTCAGATAGAACTCGATCTGGCCATCACTGTAAAAGACAACAAAAATGTTTCTACAAATACATTAACAAGAAGAGAAGGGCCAAGAAGAATCTCCATCCTTTATTGCATGTCACAGTCATGGCAGCCAAAAGCACAAACAACTGGGGTAGATGCAACACAAACTACGCTTTATTGTTTTCTGGTTACATTATTTATACCGAGCTTTCCTCGTCGTGGCTGCTGCTTATTGGTGAGGTGTACAAAGGACAGTAGCTAGTAACAGAGTTATGACTGGATGATTCTTAGCTTGGCCAGTTTCTGCTCGGTGGCCAAAACCTTCTTACACTTGTTAATAACTTTCTGCTGTCTCCGTGCAACCTCCCTATCTCATAGATACACTCTAATCTTTTCAAGGTTAACGTTCTCTGCTAAGGGAGCCAGGGATTTCACAGACCAGCTGCAATCCCTGACAATTGCATGCAATAGGGATGAGGATGGGGATCACAAATGATGAGGCTAAGTCTGAGGAACTTAATGCCTAGTTTGTCTCAGTCTTTAACAACAAGATCAGTTCTCCTCAAGGTGCTTGCCCCTTGAGCTAGAAGACACCTGTGTAGAGCAGAACAACTCCCCCATAAATCAGGAGGAAACAGTCAGTGCCCTGGTACTCCACTTGGACATGCACACGTCCATCTATGGGTCCAGGTGGCATCCACCCAAAGGTTCTGAGGGAGCTGGTGGAAGTGCTCGTCAAGCCACTCTCCATCATCTATCAGCAGTCCTGGTCAACAGGGGAGGTCCCAGATGGCTAGAGACTTGCCAATGTTGGCAAGATGGAGGATCCAGGGAAACTACAGGCCTGTCAGCGTGACCTCGGTATTGGGGAAAGTTATGGAGCAGATCATATTGAGGGCGATCATACAGCATGTCCTTGATAAGCAGGGAATCAGGCTGGAGCAATGTGGGTTCATGAAAAGCAGGTCCTGCCTGACCAGCTTGATCTCCTCAGACCAGGTGACCTGCCTAATGGATGAGGGAAAGTCTGTGGACATGGTCTCAGTAGACTTTAGGAAGGTCCTTGACACAGTCTTCCACTGCATTGTCCTGGAGAAGCTGGCAGCTCATGGCTTAGACAGGTGTACTCTTTGCTGGGAGAAAAACGGAGAAGATGGCCGGGCCCAGAGAGTGGTGGTGAATGGTGTGAAATCCAGCTGGTGACTGGTCACGAGCGGTGTTCCCCCAGGGTCAGTGTTGGGTTGAGTCTTCTTTAATATCTTTGAGAATGATCTGAATAAGGGATAAGGGGATTGAGTGCACCTTCAGCAAGTTTGCAGACAACACCAAGCTCAAAGGAACATTTGATCAACTTGAGGGCAGGAAGGCTCTAGGGGAGGATCTGGGCAGTCTGGATCAATAGGCTGAGGCCGACTATGTGAGTTTCAACAAGGCCAAGTGCTGGATCCTGCACCTCAGTCACAAGAACCCCATGCAGCTACCGGCTTGAGGCTGAGTGGCTGGAGAGCTGCGTGGCAGAAAAGGATCTGCGAGGGTTGGTCGACAGCCATCTGACCATGAGCCAGCAGTGTGCCCAGATGGTCAAGAAGGCCAAAGGCATCCTGGCTTGTATCAGGAAGAGCGTAGCCAGCAGGACCAGGGAAGCGATCATCCCCCTGTTCTCAGCATTGGTGAGGCCGCATCTCGAATCCTGTGTTCTGTTTGGGGCCCCTCACTACAAGAAAGACATGGAGGTGCTGGAGTGAGTCCAAAGAAGAGGAACAAAGCTGGCAAAGGGACTGGAGCACAGACCTTATGAGGAGCAGCTGAGGGAGTTGAAGTTATTTAGTGTGGAGAAGAGGAAGGTCAGGGGTGACCTTATCGCTCTTTATATCTGCCTTAAAGGAGGTTGTAGTGGGGCAGGGTTGGTCTCTTCTCCAATATATGAAAATAGGACAGGAGGAGAAGGCCTCAAGTTGTGCCAGGGGAAGTTCAGGATACGTTTTAGGAGAAAATTCTACACAGAAAGAGGAATCAAGCATTGGAACAGGCTGCCTGAAGAAGTGGTGGGGCAGTATTTAAGAAATGTGTAGATGAGGCACTTAGGGACATGGTTTAACAGGTATGGTGTTGAAGGTTTTACGACTGGACTCAATGATCTTGAAGGTGTTTTCCAACTCTAATGATTCTATGATTCTATGATTTCTCTTTATTGTTCAGATACCTCTCAACTCTTCAGCTACTCTTTTGAGCAAGTGGAGAATTTCAATCTTGCCTTGCCTTTCAGGAGTGTAGTTACTTCTTCAGCTAGCTGTTTTAGAGTTTTCTATGCAGGCTGTTCTATCTATCTGTCAAAAACATCTCAGGGAAGGTTATTCCTTGTAGACTGGGAACCTCTCTGGAGGCAATTTGGATGCAACATAGTGATCAGGATTGCATTCTGTTTCTTAGGACAGAGGATGAATCTTATGCTTGTCATACAGGTGACTAGATTTTTTAACTCATAGGAGCCTGGATGAACTGCAACAGCTGTAACATTCAGCTACAGCCTGGAGCAGAAAAAGGTTAGATTTGAACCAGAACTATCCAAGTCCCCAGTGGCTGAGGAGAGAAATGTCAGGGCTGGGGATGTGAACAGGAAGGTTGTCCATAGAGGTCTCCTCTCAAAAATACTGCTTTTCCCACATGTGCAGACTTCATTGGGAGACACTGTAGGAACTGGAGAATGTGGTCGGATTTCTTCTGAAAACAGAATGAAAAAAAGAAAGCTGAAAAGCAGCCATCCTTCTTTCTCAGGTGCTCATTGAAATCTGCCTCATTTCAATACATTGCTTTCCAATTAGCCACACAAGAATTGAAGATTGAAGAAAAATATGACATATCCTTAGGTTTTTTTTTTTTTTTTTTTTTTTTTTTTTTTTTCATTTTAATGAGCCCTGGGAGTATTTGGTGCTGACTCTATGAACCTCCAGGAGGTTGAGAACCTCCAGGAGGAGATTGAGGAAATCTCTCCAGCAGTTCCAGTCAGAAGCAAATGCCCAACTTTCTTGGAGAGTTAATTGGTCCTCTTGAGGACCATTAGCAGCAAAGTCTCCCCAGGGGCTGAGCAGAGCAGAAAGTTGGAGGCCCTGATTGCAGATAAGCAAAGACAAAGTGCAGGTTGCTCTGATGCCAGGTTAACACTTCATGTGTTTTTCAAGTACCTTGGCCAAGCACAGGTGTCCAGACTCTGAGTAGGGGGGTCCTTTCCACCATGCTTTGCCCAGGTGTCCTGCTGGGTCAGTGTGTGGGTGGGGTTGTTCAAGGCCAAGGGCAGCACACCTTGTGTCCCTGGGGGAAAGCAGGCAAGGAGACCCTGTGGCCATGAGCAAGAAGTTTCCTCTCCCAATCCTCAATATCAGAGACACCAGCCATAGCACAGGTGACATAGTCCTAGTTCTTTTGGAGGCTTTTGGCCATGGCAATGCCCTTGGCCATCTCCCCCTCGGGCTCTGCTACAGTTTGCTATTTCTGTGCCTGTTTGCCTGCAGCCTGTAGACATCCAAACTGCTTCCCACCTTGCTCTCACCCCAGGATCTCTCCATCTCAAATGATGTCTCTAGGTCTTGTTCACTGTTCTTTGAAACAGAGGCATGGGATGATCCTAGATACCTTCTGCATGATCTCTTATGCCACAGACCTACCCTTTAAGTGAAATGTCTTGTTTTCCTGAAGTGCAGTCTGTACATTTCAAGCTGCTGTTGGTGGCTTTTTCAACTTCTCATGCTCTTTCGCATTGTCAGAATAGGCTCCATCATCTCTGAAACCACCCTTCTAGCAGTCACTGGCCAGTGTTATATTCGCCTTAGCTGTAACACCTCACCAGACTGAAGAAACCCAGGTCCCTCAGCTTCTCCACACACGCCATGCGCTTTAGGTCTCCAAGCCCATCTCTGCAGACCCCCTCTGGAGCCTGTCCTGTTCCTCCTCGTTGCTGCAGCACTGGGTATACCACAGTGGGACACACAATTCCACAGGTGGCCACAACAGGGCTGAGTCATGGGGGCTTAGAACTGCTCTTGTCTGAGTGTCCAGGCACTTCCTAATGCAGCCCTGTGTGCAGCAGGCCCAGTTGTGGTGAGCATGCACCACAGGCTCCTGTATCATAAAAGGTAATGCAAAAGAAAAATCAAGGCTATATGGGAGTCCCTGCCTAGCATTCCTGAACCTGAATACCTTAAAGTGAAGGGGGACTAGGAATGTGCAGTTCATCTGGTCCTGCATGCTTCTGACATTCATCCATGGTCACCCACAAGTGTGCCAGTGCACTGTCGATTTCCTTGGCCATCTCAGGGGACCCTGGACGCCTTTTCCTCCTACACGAGTTCCAGTCACTATAAGGATGAGGCACAGGCAGATCCTTACAGTGCAGAATGCTGATATATTTCAGTGCAGGCATTTCAAATATTAGAGAATGGTTGAAGTTGGAAGGGACTTGTGGAGATCATCTTTTCCAGAGCCCTGCACAAGCAGGCTCACTTACTGCACATTGGACAGGATCATGTCCAGGCAGGTTTGGAATATCTCCAGAGAAGGAGGCTCTTCCTTGATGTATTTGTGCACAGTGATGGGATACCCCCTCAGCCCTCTCCTATCCTGGCTGAACAGCTGCAGCTCTCTCAGCCTCTCCTCAGAGGAGAGGTGTTCCAATCCCCTAATCATCTCTGTAGTCCTCCACAGGACTCTCTCCAGCAGTTCCATGTCCCTCTTGTACTGAGGAACACAGACGTGGACACAGGACTCCAGACTGGACCTCACCAAGGTCAAGTATAGAGAGAGAGGATCTCCTCCTTGACCTGCTGGCAACACTCTTCCTAATGCGGCCCAGGAGGCCACCGTCCTTCTTGGCCACAAGGAGCCATTGCTGGCTCGTGGTCAGCTGGCAGTCCGCCAGGATGCCCAGGTCCTTCTCTGCAGAGCTGCCCTCCAGCAGGTCAACCCCAGTCTGTACCAGTGCATTCAGTTATTCTTCCCTAGGTGTAGGACCCTGAACTTCATGAGGCCCAACTCTCCAGCCTGTTCGTTTCCCTCGGAATGGCTGCACAGAGGTGTGGGGTATCAGACACTGCTCCCAGTTTGGGACTATAAGGACACTTGCTAAGTGTGCACTCATCCCCTTCATTCAGGTGATTAATCAAGTAGCTGGACAAGACTGAAACCAATATTGACATCTGGGGAAGACCAATAGCTACAGGCCTCCTCCATTTCCTTGAGCCTTTTCTTAAAAGCAGCTTCCTCTAAAGAGCAGCCTTCAGGCACCGCACTGGGTGGAACTTTCTGCTTTTAATGACAGAGTGAGGGGGTCAGCTCTGACCCAGACTTAGACACCAATTTATTTGGAAACCATATGAGACAAAGTAGTCTAATTCAAGGACGAACAAATCCAACCATTTGTGTAGCAGCATGTTAACAAATGCTAGTAATACTAAATCTAATAAACATAAAGAAATATTGCTCTGTCCTGGTACATGATACAGTGGGATTCACATGTGGAGAGCAACATCAATATTACCATTTCTGAATAATGTCCATGAAATTACTTTCCTCAGGGCATCCTTGAGCTCCTTGTTCCTCAGGCTGTAGATGAGGGGGTTCAGAGTTGGAGGCACCACCGCATACAGAACAGCCAGCACCAGATTCAGAGATGGGCAGGAGATGGAGGGAGGCTTCAGGTAGGCAAACATGGCTGTGCTGATGAACAGGGAGACCACAGTCAGGTGAGGGAGGCACATGGAAAAGGCCTTGTGCCGGCCCTGCTCAGAGGGGATCCTCAGCACAGCTCTAAAGATCTGCACGTAGGACACCACAATGAAAATGAAACACCCAAAGCCTAAACAGGCACTAACCTCAAGAAGCCCAACTTCTCTGAGGTAGGAGTGTGAGCAGGAGAGCTTGAGGATCTGGGGGATCTCACAGAAGAACTGCTCCACCACATTGCCTTGGCAGAGTGATAGGGAAAATGTGTTCCCAGTGTGCAGGAGAGCATAGAGAAAATTAGATGCCCAGGCAGCTGCGGCCATTTTGACGCAAGTTCTGCTGTCCATGAGGACACCATAGTGCAGGGGTCTGCAGATGGCAACGTAGCGGTCATAGGCCATGACTGTGAGGAGAGAATACTCAGCTGAAATGAAAAATGCAAACATGAAGAACTGTGCAGCACATCCTAAGTAGGAAATGGCCCTGGTGTCCCACAGAGAATTGGCCATGGATTTGGGGACAGTGGTGGAGATGGAGCCCAGGTCGAGGAGGGAGAGGTTGAGGAGGAAGAAGTACATGGGGGTGTGGAGGCGGTGTTCGCAGGCTACGGCTGTGATGATGAGGCCGTTGGCCAGGAGGGCAGCCAGGTAGATGGCCAGGAAAAGCGAGAAGTGCAAGAGCTGCAGCTCCCGCCTGTCTGCGAATGGCAGGAGGAGGAAGTCAGTAAAAGAGCTGCTATTCAACATTTGCCTCCCTCGTTTCATTAGGAACTGTCCAAAGAAGAGAAGTTAGTGAGAAGTCAGAACTAACTCTTCAAGAGAAAAACAAACAAACAAAAAACAAACAAACAAAAAAAAGCAAAAAAACAAAAACAAGAAAAAAAAGAACTCCCAAGTTACTCAGTTTTCATAAACTCTCCCCCCACATAGTTAAACACTGCCTCTCTCTTTATTGAAAGGATCACTTTTTTCAGTACATGAGTTCTGCTTTGCACTGGATGAGTTTTTAAGGAGAACGAAAAGAACAAAACAACTGCAAAAAAACCCCTCTGAATTCATTCAGTTTTCAAACACCCCCACATTACCAATGTCATTTCCAAGAGGCTCTTAGCGCAGTTCCTTTGCTTGAACTTTGCACTGGCTGAGTGTGCTGCGAGGAGCAGGGACCTCAGTCGCTGGACTCCAGGGGGTCTGTGCTGTTGTACAGCACTGGGAATCAGGGAACATCAGGTGAAGTCCACTTAAGACATCAACGAGCCCTTCAGCATCTTCCCTCCCAAATATAAAGAGGGTGGTTTGAGGAACAGAGTTTCATTGAATTGTTCAATATTTTTTATTTGATTGGAGCTGTGCTTGTCACCCCTGGGGAGTGTTCCTCAAGATAGATCTCTTTGGCATTTCTACTGAGTGCAGAGACGAAATCATCCACTGTTGCTGTGCAGATTAGGGACATCTCATTTGTCTCTTAGACTATTTCCCAGCTGTTCTATGCAAGAGGATGATCACAGTCCTCTACTATCCTAACAGGAGATCAGACCTTGCAGAGGGCAGAGGAGTCCCATTTCACAATGCAGATTTTCAATTTCTCGCCCTTTCCCCATACACCTAAGATAGTCTCCTCACTCCCCTTCTTGCCAAGAGCACACAGGGCTCTCTTCAGCTGCCCATAGACAGATTCTCCCCAACACCTCCATACCCTCAACATCTCTGCAGCTTCCTCACGGGTCTCTCTTAGCAGTGAGGATGGGCTCTCCTTAAGGGAGATACAGCTCATTTCCCAGCCCTGTGCACTGCATTTCATGGAGCTGCACAGGACAGAAGGGGGATGGAAAAGCTCCTTCCCAGCAGACCTCTCTGTTCTACAGCTTGCAACATCAGCGCCTGAACTGCAGCTGAAAACACCCAACCCCAGAAAGCTGAGAGCAGGAACAGGAGCATCCTGGACAGGAGGGGAAACAAGGAGCTAGACCATGACACTGCTACCAAGGCAGGCAAGGAGAGGCACAGAGAGACATCCTGGAAAGCCTTCACCGTACGCAGCTGGGCATGCAACCTCGCAGAGGGTGATATTACAGAGCACTGACGCTGAGCCCCTTGGTGGGGCAGCAGGAAATGGGCCCGTGGCAGGAGAGATGCCCCTGGATATGGATGGAGGTCTGGCTGCAGAGGAGGCAGCTCCTGCCCTGCACTTCCCGCCCCTTCCCTGCCCATCTCTGCTGCCTGGAGCTGTCCCTGCCGGCAGCTCTTCCTCTGTCCCTGTGTCTTGTCCCTGCTCACAGACCTCCATGTGTTCCTCCATGTGTTCAGCTCTGCCCTACAGAAACCTCCTGGCTCTGTGGCCGCAGGTCGTAGTGATTAGGTCACATAAAGTCCTCCGAAGCCACAATAATGATGGTGATGCTATCTGCAATCTAAGGTGGGGAGGAAGTGGCTTGCTGAGGTTTCTCACAGACCTCTTAATCCCTCACTGCCTTAATCCCTGCCAGGTGTCTCTCCTTTCATACAGAGCTTCTCCCTGGAGGCCCATGGGGAGCTCCCCAGGCAGGCTGAGCGCTGCCCCTCGCAGGCTGCAGAGTCACTGCCCCGGGCACACAGCAGGTGCAGGGACACTGCTCTGAAGAACAGACCTGGGTGCACTCCCTGCCTTCACCCCCTGCAACGTCCCTGCGAGAAGGAAGTAGGATGCTCTGTCCCTGTGGCAGTGGCAGGGAACACCTGCCCTGTAGCATCTCCTCAGCCTGCTATGCCCTCAATAATGCAGGAGAGAGACTATTAAAAACCCAGTGCATAATGACATGGACTGAGTGCAGAAGTCCCCTGCAGAAAGCTCAACAGCATTGCCCTGCAGGCAGACACTCACCATGTAAACGGCTGTGAAGATTTTGCCATGCACTGAGTTCTGCTCTGTTCCCCTTGCTCCAAACCACCATTCATCCCTCGCTGCCTTCTCTCCTCCCCTGTCCGCAGCAGCAGGCAGTGCCCGCAGCCCTGCTGCTCTTGGCACAGGAGCTGCTCCTGCACTCGGCTGTCTCTGGGCAGTGCTGCCAGGCTGCCATGAGCTGCCTCCGTCCCAGGAGCCTGGCCCCGCTCAGGAGCAGAGGCCCAGCTGAACTCACCAATTTCTCTGTCCCTCGTGCCCCCTCCTCCTGGGGAATGTTCACTTCAATAAACTAAAATAATCACCTGTTGTCCTTTGCTAATGATGGGAGAGAGATTATTCCAACATGGCAATTTATTGCATCAAAGGATGACTATCTATGAAAGTTGGAAATACCCCACTCTGGAAGCCTCATTTCACATCCCTTAACTAGACAGGAGACTGAGGAGTGAACAAGTGGGGAGTTCATTGACTCAGGGTTCAGGTGCTGATTCAGAAATATCAATCTGGGCAGTACCTGTCTAGGCCTGGACCTGAACTTGTATTTGGATCCCTCCTCTAAACTCCACAAATACAGCAATGGTGGGATTTCCCTAGCCAAAACTGAAGTTAGCAGAGCACAGAGATCTGCCCACGAGCTCCTTGTCAAAGTTCCACCACAATCACTGGAGATGCAGGGTGGGAGTCAGCAGTTCCCACAGAAACACCTGGTGACAGCAGAAGAGACTGAGGAGGTGCAAGGCATGTGTCAGTGCCTGCTTGCTCTGATGGAGCTACTAGGAGACCTGCATGATCCTACAGCACGAGTTGGGGAATTGACCGTCTTGGCCATCTGAAATGACTCCAGATGCCAACTACGACAACAGCGACACTCCCCATGAAGCTGAGGTATGGGAAGATTAAAGGATTACCAACAGCTCTTGTAATTCAATGCAGAGTCTTGATTTGATGTCACAGAAAACTGCTGGCAGGGCCTTGTCTGATGCCTGGCATGTCCAGCACAACCACACGTCTCTAGCAGATACAGCAGGTCACCTACAGGAAAACCATGTCCCTTGGAGTGATTGCTGGATAAGTGCCCCAGGGCATCCTGCATTTCCATCCTGTACCCAACAAAGACATTCCAGCACTGGCTGTAGGGAAAGCCCATCCCGTCTACATCCAGGGTGCTGCATAAATGGGAGGCACCCCAGCCCTGCCACGTCTCTGCTTCAGGCTCTGCACTCTCAAACCCTTCTAGCTCTCCTCCCCTGAACTACTTCATCCCACCACATGAGATGAACAGGCAATGGGCTAATGAGGACCTCTGGGTGGCTGCATCAAAGGCTGTCAAGGCCCATGGACATCTTCAGTGGCACCTTGTTCTTCCTGAACCAGCGTCAGCTACAGGAGAGAGTGCCCGTTGGGCTGCTTTGTGTGAGAGGAAATGCCCATGGCCAGGAACACGTGTCCCCTCGCTGGAGAAGCTCCTGCCTGGCTGTCTTGGCCCAGGTCTCCTTTCCTACCATCCTTGTGCTCTCCATGCAGGTCCCATCCCTGCCGCCCACCTCTCCTTCCAGCCTCATCGCTCACCTCCCTCATGCGCTCCAGGGATCCCGTCCATGGATGAGGAGCAGCTGTTCACCTGCTGCTCCTTCTCCATTTCCAGGACTCACTCTGAGGACAGCCCTGCACAGCCAGAGTGTTTCCAGCCTGTCCTCTACACAGACAGACGCGTCCTCACAGTCCATGTCACAGCCCTGTCCTCTGATCACTGCTCACACTGAGGGGACCTCACAGGACCTTGGCTGGTGCTGGTCCTGCTGCTGGCCAATCCCGCACAGGGCCAGCAGTGACCTCACAATGTGCCCTGGGACCTTCAGCTGGCTCTGGCCTATCAGCAGCAGGGACAGAGGTGACATCACAAGAAACCTAAGCAACCCAGAGCTTCCTGATAGCATCAGGTCTACAGTGAAGGATGTGACCTCACTGTCACCATCAGAGCCATATCTCTGCTTTTGGCCTATCAGGATCAGGCACAGCAGTTACCTCACTATTAATATCCAGGCCATGTCCCCGCTGCTGTCCTGTCAGGGACTGGCACAGCAGTGACCTCACTAACAACATTCAGGCCATGGGCCTGCTGCTGGCCTACCAGGTCCCAAGGCAGAAAGGCCAACACAACCAACAACCAAACCATGGGCCTTTTCTGGCTGGTCACCACCAGGCACTGAGGTGACATCACAACAGCCTAAGAGCCCCTTCTGGCCTATCCAGAGCAATAAGTGTCCTCAGAGTCACAAGTTTGAGGGTATCAGCTACTCAGACAGAAAGGACCTCCGAGTACGAACAGCAGCCATGGCCCTGCTGCTGGCACGTCACGTTCTCACACAGAAGGGACCCTGTCATTGGTCCCAGGGACATGGGCAAGGTTGTTCTCCAGGGTGTGCTTGCTCCTGCAGTGCTTTCCCAGGAGAGGGTCTAGGAAAGAGCAGTGCCCTGGCCCCAGACAAGTCACCACCTGTGGAGGTCAGCCTAAGGTCAGTAGCAAAGAATGTCCCCTCGGCAGATGCGGGGCTGAGCAGGAGAGGCGGGAGCTGCAGCCACCTGGCCAGCACATGATCAAGGAACTCACTGGACAGCCTCACATGTGATCAGCGTGTGATCATCTGGTTGATGGGTTGGTTGGGTTTGGGGCTTAACATGCTGCCAGGCAGGGCGGGGGCTGTCTCCGGGGTCAGAAGCTCTATAAATTGTGTTTAAATAAAGGTCTTTGGTTTCACAACACCGAAGACCATGATTGCTTCGGACTCTGCAAATGGCACCCAAAGCTGGGGCAAGAACACAGGGGAAGCTCACAAAGCCCGAACCCGGCAGCGTACCCCAGCTGAACCAGGAACGGAGCAGGAAGAACTCTGGTGTGCACCCATCACCTAATTAGAGGACAGCATCCTGGGAACCACGGGAGGCAGAATGTCTCAAGGGCAGAAACGTAGCCTGGACGCGCTGCAGCACATGAAGAGAACCGGCAGGTTTCTGGGAAGGATTTAGTCACTCTACTAGAGTGGATTCGGGAGAAGGTACCTACTTTCCTGAAGGAAGGCACACTCCAGCGAGAGGTGTAGGAAGAACTCGGAAAGCGCCTTAAGGACGCGATGGTGAATGGTGATACAGCCGCAGTAAAACATGTGAGCATCTGGTGGCAGATCATGGTTGCCTTAAAAACGGCCTGGGATCTTCAGGGGGACAAAAGCAATCAGCCACGTGCAGCAGCACCGTCAGCACCACCGTATGCTGGGGCGGCTGATCATCCGTGTGACCATCCGTTCGACCCAGGCCCCAGGGACCCGGAGAAGGAACATGATTTACAGTCCCAGACCCACATAACGAGGTTACAAAAGGGGATCAAGGGTCGAATCACTGGAAATGTTTAGCAGAGAGGTGGAGCTGGTAGCTGCATCCATGGCTTTTTGAAAATTCACAACTCTAAATCTTAATGTTGGAATGGATTCCTTATATGTCGAAGGCCTGGTGAAGCGCTTGGAGGGAGCTACGCTTTGAGAGGTTACCAATCCTTTGCTGATGGCCCAATTGCAAATTTATGGACTTTGTTAAATCGCTGAGCCAATCGCTACTTTATTACTCACGCATGGTCACATACTGGGGAGAAAAGTCGAGATGTGTGTAAGCACTGGTTAAGATGTTTTGCGGTCATGGGTGTTCTAAAAACTATAAAAACAGACAATGGGCCTGCGAACCCAAGACTTCCTTAAACAATGGGGCGTTCAACATATCTTCGATATTCCTCATTCTCCTACTGGGCAGGCAGTTATTGAACACTCGCACCAGAACCTAAAAAATATGTTAATTAAACAGAGAGGGGGAGTTCAGAGAGATGGCCCCCAAGAAAGATTGGATAAAGCATTATATGTATTTAATTTTTTAAATCGTAACATAGCAGGTGAGAGCTGAGTTACTCAACACTTTGGCCAACGGTCAGAAAGTTTACAGCCAAGATCCCAAGTTACCATAAAAGATCTAGTTACAGGGAAGTGGGAAGGTCCAAAAGACTTAGTAACTTGGGGGAGGGATTATGCTTTTGTTTTGACAGACGGGAAACCAAGATGGGTCCCTTCACGATGTGTACGGACCTGGCTTTCCTCAGCAGTTGTGCAGCCTTTGTCCCAAACTGGGTCAAACAGCCAAGAAACATATGGGTAACGTTAGCCATGTCAACAACAGACAATCCCTTTCAAACATGTTTAATAGGAGTATTTTCTTGGTTAAGACAGTTTGGGCTTTGGAAAATGCAAATTGTAAAGTTTTTGATTATTAGGTTAATTGTATTTTGCTTGTTGTTAATTGTCTACCTTGTCTGTTATCATGTGTACAATGGTTAATTGTATGATCAATCAATCAAGTGATTGGGAAGGTTAATTGTATGATCAATCAATCAAGTGAATAAGGAAGGGGGAGATGTGGAGGTCAGCCTAAGGTCAGTAGCAAATAATGTCTTTGCTTTCACAACACCGAAGTCTGTGAATCCTTCATACACTGCAGATTTTCTGTTGTCCATCTTTTCCCTGCTGCCTCCCATGCAATTAATGTGGCCTTCCAAGAAAATCCCGCTGCTCTGTGCCCTCCACAAAGTATTTGTGCACAGCATGAAGATCTCTCCTGGCCTTCTCTGGTCTAGGCTGAACAAACATCCCTCTTCCAGGTCTCCTTACCTGTCCCATGCTCCAGCCCCTGACCAACTTGTTGTCCCTGTGCTGAACTCCCTCCTGTTTGTTTGTTTCCTTGCAGAACTGGAGAGCCCAAATGGGATCTGGTATAGAGGCATGGTGTCCACTGTGCCAAAAAGAGTGGTAGAACACGCATGTGGCCCCACTGGCCGTGCTCTCCCAAGTAAAAATCCGTGAGGATGGCCAAACTATGGCACAGGGACCCAAAAGGCCTCCCTTGCTGACCACTAAGGCACTGAGATGAGATGTGGGTGTCCTTGGCCACCACCAGGACATACTCCTGGGAGTTTCTATGGCAACAGCCAGGGATTTGTGATGAGGGTGGCATCATGTCCCCAAGGCCATTGTGATGGGGCAGTGCCCATGGCAACCAAGGCTGTGTTGGGCCAGAGCACCACCCTGAGGGTCGCTCTCTGAGGAGAGCAGCTCTTGCAGAAGGAGCAGCTCGCGTTGGTCCCCAGAGCAGCAAGTCCCCAGGTGCAGTGAGTGCCCTGGAGATGGAGAAGGAGAGGCAGGCGAACGCCTGCTCCCAGCCCAGCAATGGGCGTCCTGCCAGGCGCAAGCGCACAAGGAAGGTGAGTGCTGGGGCTGGAGGGGGAGGCTGACAGCAGGGATGGGAGCTGCATGGAGAGCACAAGCATGGGGGGCCAAGCCAGCCAGGTGTGACCTCCTCTGGCCAGGGGCTGCTTCTTGCTGGCTGTGGGGATTTTCTCGAACACAAAGCATGACTGGGATGCTCCAAAGCCCATATGGATCCTGGGAGCCCTGTGCGAAGGATCAGAGATCCTCTTTGGACCACGTGTAGCTGGGCTGTGCTCTACCATTAGCTTCCCTTTGACATAGGGCTGGGGCTTCCCATGCCTCAGGGGCTGCTTGTAGCAACACGACCCTCTCCATCATGTGCCTCCTTCTCCCTGCAGGTGGGCAAGCAGGAGCTGCACGCAGCGAGGCAATGCAGGCGGACACCGACTTCGTCCCCACAAAAGGACAGGCGGCCTTTGCTCTCTGACCCCCAGGGCTTTGAAGATGCTGATCAGGCCATCGCAAAGGTACAGAGCTGAGCAGTGAGGCCGGCAAAGGCCCTGCCTGACCGCTGCCCTTCTCAAGACGACTCCTGTGATGCTCAGGGAGACCCTGCCCAGCAGGGCTGGGCTAAGAGCGGAGGTGCCACATCTGCCTCCCAAACCACCGCGCACTGCCAGGGCAGCCAGCCAGGCACATGGAGGCCTGGAGGCTCCTGCATGTAAAACACCAGGATCTACAGGGAAAAAGAAGCTGCCTGCTCCAGAAAAGCCTTGCAGAGCTTCTGCCAGGTGCAGGACCAATGCCATTGATACGGAAGATGTGGCTAGGAGAGTGGTGGACATAGTGATGGAGGGACTAGAGACAGTGGCAATAACTTGCAGGGAAGCTGCTGCCAGGGAACCCTTGGGGGCTGCTGGGGGTGCTGTGATGTCTCTGGAGTGCGGGAAGAGACTGGAAGAGTCCATGTCTCTTGATTTGCCTGCCATTCAAAAAGCCAAGCGAGATGCTGGTGTTCCCCACCAGGCAACTCCAGAGCATGGCCACTGCTTGCCTGAGGCCAGACCTGGGCCTTGTGCGCTGGGAAAAACAAGGATGGTGCCAGAAGTGTGGTGCTTATCCCAGAGTGTCCTTGATGCAGAGGCAGGTGTAGGCTGAGGACCCTCTGTTTAGGTGTGCAGGTAGTGGCGTGTTGCAGTGATCTGCTCCAGAGCCCAGCCTGCCACCCCAGGGTCCTGCTGGGAGACCAGAGGGAGGACTGTTGGTTACCCTGTTCTCTCCTTGGAGCATCCTGGTGCGACCCAGGGGTTCTCACAGTTTCATGGTTTCTGTCAGCTGTTGCTCAGGCTTGTAGTTTCTGATCATCTTGATGATTACCTGAGTCTTTGGGATTTGAGTCACTCTGATGGAGTAAGTTATCTTCTCACTCCTTTAAAGGCTTTCTGTTGAAGCTGGACCCTCATTACATCTTCCCTTCCCATACCCTAATCCATTGTGATCCCTCATACAAATTGGTAGTTAAACAAAGCAGTCAGAGCCATTTCTGCACTTTGTGGATATGCAGACACTTGCAGACAGAGAGATGCCCCCTCACAAGAATCAGGCCTCTCAGGGTGATGGATGGCTCTGCGATACCTGTTCTTGGTCAGTGGTGGAGGCGGCAGCTTGAAATCCACAGGTCCCTTTGGAAAGAGTCTCTGAATAGCAGATTCCTTCAGCCTGCTTTTAGGGAGCCATCTGGAGGTAGGGATCCAACACCCTGCTGAAGACACTTCCCAGTAGAGGTGTTGTCTTTAGGCCTTTTCCAGAGAAATTTACATTATCTCTGAGGATAGGAGGATATCGGAGAACCTCTCCGGGTCTCCCTGCCATATTTTGCCCATGATCCTGGATTTGTATTTGGGAGAACACAACCAGGAGGGCCACTGACACATTCTACCTCTGTTTTTGGCACAGTGGGGACCATGCCTGTACACCAGATCCCATTTGGTCTCTCCAGTTCTGCACAGGCACTAACAAGTGAGAGGGAGTCCAGCACAGGGACAAGAACATGGTCAGGGGCTGGAGTGTGCGGCAGAAAAGGAGATGGTGGGAGAGCGAGGTTTGTTCAGGGTAGACCAGAGAAGTCCAAGGGGGATCTTCATGCTGTGCAAATCTCCCTTGTGGAGGGCACAGAGCAGGTGGATTTTCTTGGAGGGTCACACAAATGGCGTGTGAGGCAATAGTGAGAGAAAAAGAAATGAACAATGGAAAATGCTTCTTAGATGTTAAGAACCAATCTTTTTCTCTATGAGCATGGTCAAACTCTGGCACAGGATCCAGAGAGATTCTCAGATCTCCATCCTCGGAGATAACCCAAAGTTCACTGGAAAAGGCCCTAAGGACCTGCCTGCTGGGACCTGCCTTCAGCAGGATCCCCTGCTGCAACTTCAAGGAATCTACTCTTCTGAAAAAGGGTCTACAGGCTCTTTGCTTTTAAAGGCCCTCAGGAAGGTTTCTTGATCTGTGATAAGATAGAGATGATATGTCAGAAAAGAGCAAACATATTCTTAACACGTCTTCCCACCAGAGGGCTTGAGACGAGACATTGGTTCCTACTAGGTTCCTAAACCACGGGTCAGGCCAGGTAGAAAATCTGAGGAAGTTTCTTCAAATCCTATGAATTATGCCCAGCTTTCTTTCATCTGACCCTGAGGAAAGCCATTTCTGTTTTGCACCTTACTTATGCTTTGGTGTTTTCTATTACACCTCCAAGTAGTGTTTCTCCCCTGGGTATAGTTCTTGGCACCTGCCTCTCTTTGGGACCTGTAGAGCCCTGGCATCCTGCATCTCCCACACTTTTGACCCTGGGTGTCTCAGGACAAGCCCACACACTGCATCCCTCTGTCCAGGCTTCTGTATGGAGCCTGTAAGGCACTGCCGTGCCTCAGGAGCTGAATTTTGACTTGTTCACAAGTTGGTGAGATGACCATCTCCCCACTCCTCTACTGCTGAAGCTTCCAACAACCAACATTCCTCTTTCCATGGTGTTTGCACAGTCCTGGAGTAAATCTTGCTGAAGGGAGACTGCATCCCTCTTGAAGCTTTCAGATATGTAGCATTACAGACACTGAAAAGCAAAGCACGCCTTTCCTCCTTTCTTTGGGTTGCCTATTCAGCCTCTAGCATCCTGACTTTGGCACAGGAAGGCGTACTCTGCACCGTGGGGTCTCTATCCGTTCTCTCTCCTGTCTCCTCTGTGTCTGCTCAGTCTGCTCGATGCACTAGGGTCATGGGAAGTATTGGTTTAGGGAGCTCCCCTGAAGCCATGAGAAGCTGCAGAGCTGAAGGCCTGATGGAGGAAGTCTGGGACGTGGCTGTTTCCCCTGCCCTCTCCTGCTCCCATCTTAAGGGTCCAGGAGGGTCCAGTGCTTTTGGTGTTGGGGATTGAGTTTCCTTTGACATCCCCAAGTCCTTCTTTGGGTTGCTCTGAGCAGCCAGGAAAATCCCTCTTCTCTAGGGTCTTGCATCAGTCCCTTTTCCCTGCTTTTGTAGAGAGGCGCGGGCAGGTCTGGGATCTCCAAAAGCAGCATGGCCCACATCATGACCCAGGACCCCCAGGAGCTGTGTGGCTCTCCCATTCCCACATGTCCTGCTTAAACTGACAATTTCTAACACCATCTTTACAGGCCACGAGTTGGCCATTGTAGACCCGCAGTATTGTGACTCCCCCTGTTGCTTTCTGTTCACTCTGACCCATCTGCTGGTTTGCACTTCAAGGAGTTTAAAGGTTGCTCTGGCTTTCAGGAGGCAGGCTTTCTGGCTGTCCCTTGTGGCAAGGGAACCTCGCTGTTGTCATGTTGGACTTAGCCTACACTCAAAGAGCACAATTATTATTTATGAAATTATTTCATGCTTTATTTCTGTTTCTTTGCAGTTAAGAAAAAAACCTGTGTTTATTTGCAGCTAGTTCTCTATGGAACTCTCTAAGGAAAGGAGTTGGGAGTTGCAGCAGATGAGCTCTAACTTTCAGTTGCTCATTTCAGTAGAACAGAGAAGCTTCTAACAGGAGTGATGGAAGTCCCAGGTGGCTGATGTGAGAAATGGCAGGTTGGGGAGGGAAGGAAGAGTGTCCATACAGTGCTTGAGCTCTGGGACACTGGTTCTCCTAGATGTCCAGACTTCATTGGGAGTCATTCTGGATTGATTCCAATTCCAGAATATTGCTGTCGATTACTCTGAAAGCTAGATGTTAATAGTAACAATAAAAACCTGTAAAATCAGAAATACTTGTATATTATTGATGTCTCCACCTTTCAGCTACAGTCCCTAAACCTCTCCAATTAGTCATGCAAGCCTAGACAAAAATTGCAGGGAGAGACATGGTTTGTGAGAGCTTTTTGTATTTTAGTGAGCCCCATGGTGTATTTCATGCTGAATCTATAAACCTCAGTTACTGAGAGGGGAATTCAAAGGCAAGATAACATTTTGTTGAGTTTTAATGGGTCCCACTGATAGTTGTTAGCAGTAAAGTGTCTCCAGGGGTTGATTAGAGCAGAAAATTGTCATCACTGATAACAGGTAGGCAAAGGAAACGTAGAGGTGGCTCTGATGCCACATTAACCCTTGATGTGTTTTATCAGGCAAAATGTCCAAGCTCGGCCACTGAGCTTCTGGGAAAGGAGATCCTTTCCCCCACATGTTTTCCAGGTCCTCTTGGGGACAGTGTGTGGGTGGGGGTGTGCAGTGCTCAGTGCAGGACAATGATATGACACCTTTCGGGGTGTCAGCAAGAGGGACACTGAGGCCCAGTGTCTCCTGACAGGCCTTGGTGGCAGAGACAACAGCCATAGCCAAGAAGATGCTGACCTGCTCTGGTGTCTTTGAGCCTTGGCAGTGCCTTTGTCTGTCTCCAGCAGAGCCTGTCCTATGCTGTCTCATGCCTGCAGCTGTGTCCATGCAGCCTGTAGACACCCACCCTGCTTCCCCACTTTGCTCTCACACGGGATCTCCTTCCCTTCACTGTTGTCTCTGCATCCCCACTGGCTGTTCCTTCCCAAAGCCATGGGATGATCCTTGGTTCCTCCTGGGTGTCCTGTTGCACCACAGCACCAGCCTTCCAGTGTCATTTCTTCATCCTTATGTCCAGTCGGAAATTCTCTAAACTGGGGATTTTTTGGGTTGTTTTGGCTATTCATACTGTCTCCCACTACCAAGTAAAGCTCCTGGCAGTACCACAGTGTGGGGAAGAATATAACCTTGTCTGTCAGGACAGATAGAAACTTGAGGAACTGAGGACAGGGCTGAGGGGAAGGGCCTTGGTGCTATGAGGGATGCCATAGGAGGCAGTGGTGCATGGCCATGTGAATAATGCCAGATGCCTGTGGGGCTGCATTAGTAGTAGCATGGCTAACCAGAGGAGGGGAGCTGTTGTCTGTCTCCAAGGGGGACTTTTCCTGAAGGCAGTGGTGGCACTCCACTTTGGGGGAGCATGTATGAAACCCAGGTGTCCTAGGTGATTGTCAACTAATTCAAAGGGCCCGATTGTCCTGTTGCTTCACTCTTAAATATGCTACGAATGTGGCGGTTTTGCTGGACACCTCAGGCATCTGACACGGCCGAGTAGACGTGTTTTTCTTGCATGAAATCAAGTGTCTGCACAGAATCATGCAAGCTCTTTGCAATGGACATGGATCTCCTCATTGCTCTATCACAACAAGTGGACATTTGCACCTGTCTTGGACCAGCTCTGTCCAACGTGGACTGCCTCCCCCTTGGAAAAAGTCCAAAGGGGCGAGTGTGCTGCACGGCTGATTCACTTCTCCCAGTGACTGCAGTGGGAGCTCAGAAAACCAGCTCCCATACAGGCAGCCGTTTTGTGCATCCCAGCAGCTGGACAAAGGGAATCCTCCTCTGAGTTTGTGGAGTGCACAAGAGCAAACTGAATCCTCCTGCACTCCTGGAGCTTCTCAATGGGCATTAGCTGTACTGCTGAACTGCTCTAAATCACCTCCTGAAGCATGAGGGTGTTAACTCCCTTCTTGCCCCTGTGCAAGTGTTCTGAGTTCTTACGGGATGGAAGCAGAGACTTCAACAGCAGGACATGTCCACTCTCCTAGACAACCATCCTCTGATGAGGCCAGCTGCATGCTGGATTTGTTCCATGGACTCTCTCTCTTTACATCAGTGGACCTTTGCCAGGGATAACTTTGCTGCCTTGCAGGAACTGTCAGCCCTGGAGCCCCAGAAATGCCTGGAGGCTGCACAGGGGACAGAAAATGTCCCATCTGCAGCTGGGTCCCTGCTTCTGAGCTGGGCCTGGCTCCTGGGACTGCGGGAGCCCATGGCAACCTGGCAGGCGCTGCAGAGAGACAGCTCTGCCCAGGAGCAGCTCCTCATAAAGGAGCACCAAGACTCAGGGCACTGCCCGCAGGCACCAGGCTGGGATGAGTCGCTCATAAGTGAAAGACAGTTGGGAATGGGAGGACGGGTGAGCTCACTGCAGGCAGAAACCTCCCCAGCCCTTGACACGGTAAGTCTCTGGCTGCAGGGCTACACTGCTGCAGTTCCTGGAGGGATCTTCTGAACCTGGCGCCTTCAGCAGCTGATTGGATTTGTCAGGGTGGCTCTCCCAGCTTCTCCTGCTTGGAGCTGGTCGTGCTTTAGAGCAGGGACTCCCAGCCACACATTCAGAGGGGTCACGGCTGCCTTCGCCCACCCCTCAGCCTGCAGACACAGCCAACATCCCCTCCCCGGCCTCAGCAAGGTTTGTCTCACCTGCTCTTTTGCACCTGCAAACACGGAGGTGCCCTGGGCAGGGTCCTGCCCCTGGCAGGTGTCTACAGGGCAGAGCTGAGCACCCAGCGGGTGCGATGGGGTCTGTGAACATGGACAGGGCAGAGACTTGGGGACAGAGAAGCAGCTCCTGCAGGGATGGCTCCAGGCTATGGAATCATGGTGAGAGGGTGAGAGGAAAGTGCCTCCTGCAGCGCCCCTTCCCACCAGCACAGCCCTCTGCACTCCAGGCCATGGGGGCCAGGGCAGGAGTTGTCCCAGAGCACCCAGGTGTCCAGGAGAGGAGACACATCTGAGTGCCCCTCTGTCCCTGCCAGGCCCTGCCTCCCTTGGCACAGCTATCATGATGTTACTCCATGATCCCACCTGCCCACGCTGCCCTTCTCCTTCCCTTGGACTCTGTGGACAGGGGGTTTCTGATGCAGGTCAGACACTGGCCCTGTGGGTCCTGCCATGCAGATGGGTCCTGGACTGTGAGGTGCCCAAGTACCCTCTAAGCTGTGGGGCTCAGGGCAGTGCGGTTGGAGGAGCTTGGAATGAGCCACCTCTCTCATCAGGACACCCCATCCTCAGGACATCCTGCCGTCTCCCTGGGTGCCTGTCTGGGCTGCAAGCTGCCCTCCGGAAGAGCTCAGCTCCCCCGTTACAGCAGGTGCTGTCTGGGTGCCCCAGGGAGAAGCCTCCTGGAATCTGAGGTCACAGAATCGCTGCAGGGAGGTGGATGTGGGCAGCTGGCAGGAGCCCAAGGTGTTGCTGGCTCCAAGGGGAGGGCGGAAACCTGCCTGACATCCCCTCCAAAAGAGTTCTGGTGGACATGATGTAAAGGAATCCTCTGCTCCCCATGGTGTCATTTAATTGAGGGGTAACATGAGTGCAAGTGTCCTACAGCTCCAAGGTGAGAGCACAGGGCAGCTGGGACCAAGGCAGATGGAGAGGCCAGCGCTGCTCCCCCAGCATCAAGGCTGAGAGCTGAAGCCATAGAGCTCAAGGATGGTCCTGATAAATCGGGGGGAGGCAATGAGTGTGTGTTTGGGTAAGGATATGAGAAAGTCTTGCTCAGAGAAGTTTTCTCTAACTTGTCCATGTCTTTTCTTCCTCAGATATTGCCCTTATGCTGCAAAGGAACAAATGTCCAACAGCAGTTCCCTCAATGAGTTCCTTCTCCTGCCATTCGCAGACACACGGGAGCTGCAGCTCTTGCACTTCTCGCTCTTCCTGGGCATCTACCTGGCTGCCCTCCTGGCCAACGGTCTCATCATCACAGCCATAGGCCATGACCATCACCTCCACACCCCCATGTACTTCTTCCTCCTCAACCTCTCCATCCTCGACCTTGGATCCATTTCCACCACTGTCCCAAAATCCATGGCCAATTCCTTCTGGGACACCAGGGCCATTTCCTACTGGGGATGTGCTGCACAGGTCTTAACTTTTACCTTTTTCATTGCAGCAGAGTTTTCTCTCCTCACAGTCATGGCCTACGACCGCTATGTTGCCATCTGCAGACCCCTGCACTATGGTGTCCTCATGGACAGCAGAGCTTGTGTCAGAATGGCAGCATCTGCCTGGGCTACTGGTTTTCTCTATGCTCTCCTGCACACTGGGAACACATTTTCCATACCACTCTGCCGAGGCAATGTGGTGGAGCAGTTCTTCTGTGAGATCCCCCACATCCTCAAGCTCTCCTGCTCAGACTCCTACCTCAGAGAAGCTGGAGTTATTGTTGTTAGTTTTTGTTTAGCTTTTGGGTGTTTCATTTTCATTGTGGTGTCCTACGTGCAGATCTTGGCTGCTGTGCTGAGGATCCCGTCAGAGCAGGGCCAACACAAAGCCTTTTCCATGTGCCTCCCGCACTTGGTCGTGGTCTGTATGGTTGTCAGCACAGCAATGTTTGCCTACCTGAAGCCCTCCTCCTTTTCCGCCCCAGCTCTGGATCTGGTGGTAGCTGTTCTGTACTCAGTTCTGCCTCCAGCACTGAACCCCCTCATCTACAGCATGAGGAACAAGGAACTCAGGGATGCACTGAAAAAAATGATTCAATTGGTAATATTTCAGCAGCAATAAGCTGCCCATCCTTCTACTCAAGTAATATCTAATTTCTCTCAGACAACTCCTGTGATTTTGGCATTCTTGCTTTAATAATGAGGTTTGTGCACAAGTTTCTGAATTCATCCCACTTCTCCAGAGGTGTTAACCGTGTCTTTCTGACCCAGAGGCCTTTTTTAAATGTGTCTATCATTGTGTCAGAGCTGTCGTTCCCCTAATTAAAGGGTATGTTTTCATTGCATCTTTTGGATTGGGCTCTTCTTCCAAAGCTGGTGCCAAGAATTTTCTGAGAATTTGCTGAATTTTCAGGCTGAGAGATGCTTGTTGCTTTTCTGGGGCTCTTTTTGGACCCAAGGCAATGAGCTCCTGAGGGGATATGTTGGGGAATAAGGACTGGATTCAGTTCTCACTTGTGAGTGCTCGGTGCTCCTTATAGTGATGAATGGCCAAGTAGTATCTGCCTGGGACTGTCCCCCGTATGGTGGCCTATGACCACATTGGGGACCTTGCAGGCACAGGGAGAGGAGCTTCAAGAGCCGCCCATGATAACTTATACCTGAAGTCATGGTCTGGGTCTAGGAACACATGAACACAGCCTGAGCCATTTTATATGCCCTGTGATTGCTCAGAGCATCATTCAGAGATAGAAGCCCCTTGATATGGTGTTCTCAGGTACAATGATGCCTGTCCAGCTGGGTCTGTGTCCAACCATGAGCACAACAACTGCAGAGTCACCCTGTGACCCCAGAGCACCAGAGCCCACTCACTCTGCAGAGCAGCACCAGCATCTCGGGGTCCTGCAGGGAGCACCGGGGAGGCTCCAGGACCTTCCAGGCAGACCATAACTAAGGAATTAAGCTGGGGAAGGGTTTTCCAGGGAGCAGGGATATCCCTGGGGAAGTGGAAAAGGAGCAATTGTGCTCTTAGAAGGAGGAATAAATGGGGAAAAGAAATATGTTTCTGTGCATGTCAGCTAGGGGCTGGCTGCTGTGTCCCTGGCAGCAGGAGGTGCCAGCTGAGCCCCAGGGCAGGGAGCCTTGTGCTGTGCTGGAGAGAGGGGCTGGCATGGGGGCTGCAGGCAGCCTGGGGTAGGGAAGCTCTGGGATACAGGAACAAGAGGCACAGAGTGTCACTGTCCTCTGTGTCCGTATGCCACTGGGGCCAGTTCCAGCTTGGAGCCTGATGGGGCCCCTGACACACACAGCCCTGTCCCCTGGAGCTGCTGTGCCCACAGTGGGGCTTGGGCTGTGGGGTGAGTGCCCTGCGGGGGGCACTGCTGTGGGGCCACCCCCAGCCTGGTCTGCTCTGCTGGGTGGGCTGGGAGAGGGCAGGGCAGGTGGGGAGAGCTGGAGAGGGGCTGGGCTGGGCTGGAGAGGGTCCGGAGAGGAAAAGGACGTTTGCTGAGCTGGGTGTCCTTGGTTGCATGGCCTGATGACTGTGAAGAGGCCGCAGGGCATTTGTCACGGATTGGTCTCTCACTTTGGCCATTTCCAGCACTCGTCCAACATTGGACATTTACAGGACTCAGCAGGGGCAGGTTGCTGGGGGTGGCTGCCCAAGCAGGAGGGCTGTGGTGGGCTGAGACACCAGGGGTTGTTGCTGGGTCCATGCTGGGGAGACCTTTCCCCATCCTGGAGTGCACCCTGCCCCATGCAGTGCCTGCACAGCAGGACCCGCTCAGGACACTTGTGGTTCCTTCAGGATCTGAGGCTGCCCTTTTGGTCTGTCTCCCAAAGCAAGAGCCATGCTGACATGCAGCAGAAGCAGGGCGTCTTCTTTGGGGGAAGCTGAAGAGAGGGCTAAAGCAGTGAAGCAGGACTGGGGCGAGCGTGTTCGTGAGGGCTGGTCCCTGCAGGTGGTCATTGGCCGCAATGAGCCAGGCTGTTGGGTGCACTCAGCTGCTCCCCGTGTGTCGCGCGACTCCCGCTGGGCCTGGCAGTGCTGCCTTCCAGCTCATCTGCCAACAACCTCCTTGCCTAATTCCTTGCTTGTCCCGCTTTGCCCAGCACCATCCACTCATTCCCAACGCCGTAAGGGGGCAAGAAATCCCACAGCCCGGCACTGGAATGGATACACATTGCTGGAAAAGAACCATTGTTCCTTTGCAGGCCTGGCCTTGGAGCTCCCTTCCTTTCCAGAGAGCAATGCCTGCTCTCCTGAGGATGAGCTTGTCCTCTCCTGGCACTGCTTGAGTGCAGGCATTTAGAAGGGGAGCACCTGAGTGTCCCTGCTGCCTGTGGGAATGCGCTTTGGTTCAGTGATGTCCTACACTCCTTTTCTCTGCTAGAGTTCTCTCCCAGAGAACCACCCTCAGAGGAAGAAAAATAGAAAAAAAAAGAAGAAAAAGAAATAAATGAAAAAAATGGAAAGAAAAAGAAAGAGGAAAAAATAATAAAAATAAAGAGAAAAGAAATAAAAGGTAAAGAAGAAAAAGATGGAAAGAAAAATGAAGAAGAATAGAAAACAGAAAACGAAGAATAAGTGAAATAGAATAAGAAAGGAAAAAGGATGGAAATGGGCTGGGGCATCTTAAAGGACCCTGTGTAAAGGGAAATCCTACAGGAACCTTTTCCTGGACCCGCTTGCCCCTAGGTTCTGAAATCTTAGGGCTAGACACACACACGTGCAGTGGGGATGATTTTTGTGCCTGGGATCACTTGGAAACATCACACAACACTTAAAGAATGATACAGGAATATATATTTAAACAACAATAAAAAATATAATAAACAATAACAACAACAAGAAAAATAACAACAATATAATCAACAATAACAACAATAAAAGCAACAACAATATTAACAACAATAAATGCTAATATAAAAGTCTATAAAGAAAAATCCAAATAAGAAGTCATTGCTGGCATCCATGAGCCTAACGCTTCCCAGCAGCAGCCAGGATGAAGGGGAGCTTGGCCTGCAAGGGAAAAGGAGGCGTGAGCAGGGCCGAGGAGCGGCTCGGGGGCTCCCGTGGAGCAGAGGCTCCTTGGCGGCTGCGCGGGCTCTTTGGCAGCAGCGCTGCCGTCATTGGTGCCCTGGCAGAGGCTTGGCGTGGCCAGCGCAGCCCAGAGGCCGGCAGAGGGGCTGAGGCAGCAGGTGCCCAGGCCTTGGGCGCTCCTGCGCCCTGTGCAGCTCTGCCCCGGCGCCGCGGCCCGCCAGAGCGCCCGCACACCTGGGCCAGGCTCCCGCGCGGCTGCTCCCCAAAGGCAGCGCGGAGCAGCGCCAAGGGGCCGGGCACAGCCCCAGCTCTGCCCGTGCAGCCGGCAGCAGGGACCATACCTGGGGGCTGCAGCCGGAGCTCTCCCAATCCATGGGCTCCTCCTGGCTGCAGCCGACCAGCCCATTGGTGTCCCCAGCCTGGAAGAGAACAGGAGACTTTGGTAGGGGCACTGCGTGGAGAGGAGGAAGCACAAGTGCATCCAGTGGCTGTGGGTGCTGTACCTGGCTGCTGCCAGAACTGAGCCACTCCATGGGCTCCGGATCCTTCAATGCAGGGCCCTGATCTGTGTGCAGAGCCTGCGAGAGAGAAGGAAGTGTTTCCAGGACAGGTGCCAGAGCAAGGTAAGGCTGACCCCAGGGTCCCTCTTCCTGCAGCAGGAAGCAGGAAAGCAGGAACGGGCAAGGACGTGCCCCAGGTCTCCCCGTGCAGCGGGGGCACTACCTGGACGCTGCAGGTCCAACTCTCCCATTCCATGGGCTCCTCGACGCTGCAGCCATCCAGGCTCCAGGTGCCAGGAGTCTGGAAAACAGCAGGAGAGCTTGTGGGGACGGTCATGGTGGCAGCGCTGGCTCTATGCGTGGGGTCTCGTGTCCCCTGCGTGCGCGAGGCAGGCGGTGCACAGAGCCAGGGCGCCAGGCTCAGGCAGCAGCCCCCGAGGCCTTGGCCGCTCCTGGCCCTGGCGCAGCTCTGCCCCAGCACCCAGGCCTGCCAGAGCTCCCTGCCACCTCTGCCACCAGCCCTGCGGCTGCTCTCGCAGAGCCAAGCGCCAGCCGTCCCTGCGCAGCCTCTGCCTGCACGCACAGTACCTGCACAGAGCTCTCCCAATCCATCTCTTCAACACCACATTTGTCCATTTTCTTTCACTGTCCTGTGTCTGCAACGGAATGGAATTGTTTACATTTGCAGCCATGAGCGCCAAGTGTCGCGCGGTGGCTTTGGGGCCTCCCCTGGGAGGCATCGCGCAGGCTGCCCTGCAGCCCCGCAGCTCCCCTGCATCTCATGGGCACCACGGGTGGCCCCTGGTGCTGTGCGGCCCTGCTGCTCACCTGGCCTTGCTGCTGCGTGGCCAGCACTGGGGCCACTGTGAGGCGCAGCCCTGGGAAGCATCCGTGTTCCCGTGGCGATAACTGCCCCTCTGGGATGTTCCACTGCTCCGTGGGGGGAGGAGGGCAGCGGCAGGGGCCAGGGGGGCCGCCGTGAGGAAGGGTCTGCGTGTGCCGGACTCCCCCTGGCACTGCTGAGTCTGGCGGCAGAGAGCAGTGCGTGGCCTTGGGCTTGCTGGGTGCCAAGGAGGGCTCCTCACGCAGCCCCATGGTGCTGCTGGCGGCTGCCTGCCCAGAGGCCGGGCTTCCCTTGGGGCTCTGCTTCCACCCCTGCAAGCAGCCTTGAACGCCTTCATCTTCTTCCATGCTCCCCTCCTGCCCTTACAGCCTGATAGACTCGAGAAAGTTTTGTTTTCCATGGTCGAGACGTGTTCCTTGGCAGTGCAATGAGTGCGAAGGGCAGTTGTGCCCAGGGCCGGGTGTGCATGTCCTCAGCAGAGCCCTTGTGAGTTGGTGGTGGCCTGGGAGCCCCTGGTGCTGCTGGGCTCCTTCTCTTGTCCTGCCGCGCACCTTGCAGGCGCCATGTGCTGTGGCTGAGAGCAGCCTTGGTGCGGCTCCTGCACTGCTGCCCCTGCCACGGCTTCCTAGGGCTGCAGAGGGCAGAGCAGGCACAAATGTGCCCTCAGCAGCAGCAGGGACCTGCAGGTGATGCAGCTCTGCCCAGCACTGGGCTACAATGCTCACTTGCTAATAGAGGTGAATTCCCTGCCCTTCTGTAAGGACAGGAAATCCAAGGGCAGATGGAGCAGGAGATCTCCCCAGTGCCATTAGGTGTAGCCCTCACATTGAGGACAACCCTTCAAAAGTAAGTGGCACAAGTTCTGCCACCAAAGTACTGGAGCTGAGAGGAGCATCTTGCTGCTGGTCAAGCTTTCTTGCTGGTATGCCGCAGTGCCCCTGCGAAGCAGAATGCTCGTTTGGAGAGGAGGAACGAAAAGTCCTTGTTCCTGGAGTTCCCTGTGTTATCAGGCTTTCTGGGAGCCTGTCGTCCAGCATGGGGAAGGGGGATACCACGAGAGAAGGACTTTCCTAAGAACTCCCACAAGGCTTTTTAGTACAACTTTCCCATCCATCCCCAAATTCCCGCACCCTGCATCAGCTCAGCACGGACCCACACACTCGTTTCCAGGCCACAAGGGCTGTCCAGCCAGCGCAGCCTTTCCCGCTCTTCCAGCTATATATAAACATAAATATATCTATAAAAACAAATATATATAACGTATAACATATTAATATGTAATAATGTATTAATATACATACTATAAATATTGTATATACATAATATATATATATAAAGGTGTATATATATTTTAAAACATATATATATATATTCAAAAAGGATATTTCAAATTTGCTTGGATGAAATTCTGTGCCACAGGTGACCGTGTGTGTGCAGGGTGTTGGACTAGATGATCTCTAGAGGTACCTTCCAGCCTTAAGGATTCTATGATTCCATGATTCTCTGAAGGAGGGAAGGCTGAGGGAGATCTTACCATGGAGTAGAAATGCCATAAGGAAGGGTGTCAAGTGGAGGGGTCCAGATTCTTGTCAGCGGCAGCCAACAATAGGTGAAGGGGCAAGAGCCACAAGCTGGTGCACAAGAAGGTCCCTCTGAATAGGAGGAAAGAGTGACCAGCGGTGAGGGTGACAGAGCATCGGCACAGGTTGCCCAGAGGGGCTGTGGACTCTCCTTCTCTGGGGACATTCCAAACGCACCTGGACGTGATCCTGTGCAACTTGGTTGCATTTGGAGTAGATGATCTCCAGATGTGCCTTCTGGAGATTTTGTGTGGAATGCATGGGTGTTAGGGACAGGTTTTTAGCAGGGTAATGCTGCTAGGGGAAATGTGAGAGTAGCCATGGTGCCTGTGCTGGGAAGGGATGAAAGGAAGCAGGGGCAATATTTGGGGGTTCCCTAAGCATGCAGTGGCTCCTGATTTTAGCTGTGAGGCTTGTACTTACTGGGAAGAGAATGAGCAGGCTGATTGTGCTAGTGATAAGGTGTGAGAAGTGTGGTGTAATTGTTGGGAGAAAATGAAGCGGAGACATTCTGAGGATGCCCTGATGATAAAGAGTGAAGCTCTTGTTCTGAAGGCGTGTTGAATGGAACATGATTGCGCAGAATGACACTCTAAGTAGCAAGGGATAAGCAGGGAGAGAGAGAGGGAGAGAGAAGGAAAGAAGGAAAGAAGGAAAAAAGAAAGAAGGAAAGAGAGAAAGAGAGAGAAAGAGAGAGAGAGAGAGAAAGAGAGAAAGAAAGAGAGAAAGAGAGAAGAGAGAGAGAGAGAAAGAGAGAAAGAGAGAGAGAGAAAGAGAGAAAGAGAGGAAGGAAGGGAGGAAGGGAGGAAGGAAGGAAGGAAGGAAAGAAGGAAGGAAGGAAGGAAGGAAGGAAGGAAGGAAGGAAGGAAGGAAGGAAGGAAGGAAGGAAGGAAGGAAGGAAGGAAGGAAGGAAGGAAGGAAGGAAGGAGGGAGGGAAGGAAGGAAGGAAGAAGGAAGGAAGGAAGGAAGGAAGGAAGGAAGGAAGGAAGGAAGAAGGAAGGAAGGAAGGAAGGAAGGAAGGAAGGAAGGAAGGAAGGAAGGAAGGAAGGAAGGAAGGAAGGAAGGAAGGAAGGAAGGAAGGAAGGAAGGAAGGAGGAAGGAAGGAAGGAAGGAAGGAAGGAAGGAAGGAAGGAAGGAAGGAAGGAAGGAAGGAAGGAAGGAAGGAAGGAAGGAAGGAAGGAAGGAAGGAAGGAAGGAAGGAAGGAAGGAAGGAGGAAGGAAGGAAGGAAGGAAGGAAGGAAGGAGGGAAGGAAGGAGGAAGGAAGGAAGGAAGGAAGGAAGGAAGGAGGGAAGGAAGGGGAAGGAAGGAAGAAGGAGGAAGGAAGGAGAGGAAGGAAGGAAGGAAGGAAGGAAGGAAGGAAGTAATGGAAGGAGGGGAAAAGGAAGGAAGGAAGGAAGGAAGGAAGGAAGGAAGGAAGGAAGGAAGGAAGGAAGGAAGGAAGGAAGGAAGGAAGGAAGGAAGGAAGGAAGGAGGGAAGGAAGGAAGGAGGAAGGAAGGAAGGAAGGAAGGAAGGAAGGAAGGAAGGAAGGAAGAAGGAAGGAAGGAAGGAAGGAAGGAAGGAAGGAAGGAAGGAAGGAAGGAAGGACGGGAAGGAAGGAGGGAAGGAAGGAAGGAAGGAAGGAAGGAAGGAGAAAGGAAGGAAGGAAGGAAGGAAGGAAGGAAGGAAGGAAGGAAGGAAGGAAGGAAGGAAGGAAGGAAGGAAGGAAGGAAGGAAGGAAGGAAGGAAGGAAGGAAGGAAGGAAGGAAGGAAGGAAGGAAGGAAGGAAAAGTGGGAGGGAGGAAGGAAGGAAAAGTGGGAGGGAGGAAGGAAGGAAGGGATGAAGGAGGGAGGAGGAAGGGAGGGAGAAAGGAAGGAAGAGAGGAAGGGAGGGGAATCGGCAGGAAGCGAGTGAGGGAGGAGAGAAGAGATGGAGAGATACAGGCCTGAGCAGCCTTATAGATGCTGAGCCAATCATAATGTATCAGCTCACAGGCCCGTGATCTCTGTTTCCTGGGGAAAATATTTCAGTCATGTGTCACTGCTAGAGGAAATGTAGGATTAGCAATATGTCCCTCTGAGGAGGAGTCCAGCAACTATCCCTATCCCTACCAAGCAATCTCCAGTACTCCAGATGGGCTGTGTGTGGGTGAGGTCCTCCCCTCATGTACCCAGCCTGTCATCCCAGCTTCCCTTTCCACCTTGGATGGACACTTGCCTTCAGGAGCTTCCTGTGCGCCCATCTCTCCAGCCTGTCCAGGGCTCTCAGAAGGGCAGCCCAGAGCTCTGCTGTAGCAGCCATTCCTCCCACTTGTGCATCACCAGCCAATGTGCGGAAGGAGCCCTCTGTGCCTTCATCCCTGTCAGTGCAGAGCAGGCTGAACAAGAGTGCAGCCAGTCCCGAGCCCTGGGCACGGCGCTATCCTCAGGCTGCTCAAAAGCCTCTGAGCTCTGCCCAATTCAGCCCCTTCTCATGCACCTCACGGCCTCATCTAACCCACACTGCCTGCGCTTACCGAGGAGGCTGTGATGGGAGACAGTATCAAAGGGCTTGCTGAAGACGAGGGAGACAATATCCACTGTTCTCCCCTCATTTACCCAACCAGGCATTGCACCTCCCCATCACACCATGACATCTGCCAACAACCTCCTTGTCTTCTTCCTTGCTTTTCTCTTTTTGCCTGGCACCATCTGCTGATTCCCTGCAGGAGCAAGACATTCCCCAGCCTTGCATTGGAATGGATACACATTGCTGGAAAAGAACCATTGTTCCTTTGCAGGCCTGGCCTTGGAGGCTCTCATCCTTTCTAGCGAGCAATGCCTGCTCTCCTGAGGATGAGCTTGTCCTCTCCTGGCACTGCTTGACTGCAGGAAATTAGAAGGGGAGCACCTGAGTGTGGAGCAGAGCTGTGGTCCCTGCTGCCTGTGGGAATGCTCTTTGGTTCAGTGATGTCCTACACTCCTTTTCTCTGCCACAGTTTTCTCCAAGAGAACGACCCTTGGAGGAAATAGAAGAAGAAAAAAGGTAGGAAAAAACAGAATAAAAACAAATAAAAAGAAAAAGAATTGGAATGAAAACAAAGAGGAAAAAATGATAAAAATAAAGAAGAGGAAAAGAAAAAAAGGAAAGCTAAAGAAGAAAAAAATATAAAGAAAGGAAAAAAAGAAGAGTAGAAAAAGAGAAAAAGAAGAAGTAACAAAGAATAAAAAAAGAAAAAGGATGGAAAATGGGCTGTGACATCCCAAGGGTCACATGTGAAGAGAAATCCTAGAGGGAAACTTTGCTGGCCCCCACTTCCCCCTGGGGTCCGAAATCTTAGAGCTACACACACATCTGGGGATGATTTTAGTGCTGGAGATTACTTGGAAAGAATGCAACACAAAAAAGAATGATACAGGAATATATATTTAAACAACAACA